>NC_086328.1:110608095-110926309 GCF_036172605.1 Pelobates fuscus | reverse complement strand
TTTCAAAACTCCTCCATTCATAGAATGGCGCACAAACCCCATTGGTATTGTCACAGGGAAATCTTCCCAAAAACAGAGACTCGTCATTGACTTATTGGCACCCAACTCATCGGCCAACCCCAGTCTTAATTCCCTCATACCCTCTGAGGAATTCTCCCTGCAATACACCACCATAGATCACGCCATTACCGCTATCATACAAGCAGGGGTTGGAGCCTGGCTCAGTAAGACCAACATTACTAACGCCTTTAAATTACTACCAATCCACCCCACACTGTGGCACCTGCATGGCATCAAGTGGTCCGGGAACTACTATTTTTTCTCCCGGTTAACTTTTGGGTCCAAAAGTAGCCCAGCTATTTTCGACATATTTGCCGAAGCATTATGCTGGTTACTATTGAACATAGCCAGATGCCCTACGGTATTACATTACCTGGACGATTTCCTACTGGTCGAGGAGAATACTTCCCCTCCTACTAGTCTCAAAGCTACCACTAAGCTATTTGAGCAACTAGGTGTACCTATCTCCCCTAAGAAAACAGAGGGGCCAGACACGGTTATCACTTTTCTGGGTATCCAATTAGACTCCGCCACAATGCAAGCAAGCCTACCACACGATAAGATAGAGAATATTCTCACTTACATAAACAGCTACCTTCAGCTCGGTACTTGCAACCGCAAAGAGCTACAGTCCCTGCTGGGATCACTAAATTTTGCTATGCGCATGATACCTCAAGGCCGCTCCTTTATATCACGACTATTGCATCTTTTCCCACTTTTCCTACATGACACGCACAGGTTGTCCTTAGATACCCAAGCTACGGCAGATCTAAACACGTGGAAGAGATTTTTATCCACTTGGAATGGTAAAAGTATGTTCCTCCCTCAATTGACTGACTCATCTCCTACCATTTGATCAGATGCGGCATCTACCACTGGTTTCGCAGCATTTTTTGGGAACGAATGGCTTTGGGGCAGCTGGCCTTCAGCAGTTCAGGATTTGGAAGGTTTTTCCACTACCTCAGCTCTTTTTGAGATCTATCCCATCGTGGCTGCTGCCGTAGCATGGGGTCCTTTATGGGCTAATATGCCAGTGCGTTGTTACTCAGACAACCAGGCAACCTGTCACATCATCAACAAAGGTCATTCCAAATCCCATACGATCATGAGATTTCTCAGGAAACTTGGTTGGAAGCTTGTCAGAATTTTTTCCTATGTTGTTGCCATGTTCCAGGTGTATGTAACACAGCTGCTGACAATTTGTCTCGCTTTAAATTTCAGGCGTTTCTTCAAGCACTCCCGTCAGCGGCACCCACAGCCACCATCACTCCAACATTTCAACAACTCATACTTGACTAGAAACCATCATGCAGCATAGCAGGACATTGTCCAAATTGGCACTTTCAAACAATACACACAAAACCTACAACAGAGCTTTCACACTATTCAAAAGATTCTTTCTGGAACATAACATCATGCAACCATTTGTTATGACATCTTTTTTGAGGTTTGCTTCCTTTTGCCACCTTAAACTTAAAATGTCATAACACCATCAAACTCACTGGCATTCAACACCACATGCTAATCTTACACCCAAATAACAACAGTTTCATGGCCTCTCACCAAATTAAGACCATACTCAGAGGTATTCAGAAATAAGAACCCACACATACAGCCCATAGGCTACCCATAGATAACCATATCTTTAAAGCATTGTCTAATCTGCTTGACTTAAAACCGTTTGACACAAATACAAATTCTATCATCAAAACAGCAATATACATAGCTTTCTATGGATTTCTAAGACCGAAAGAATTCACTACAACCTCCATGACCCAAACTACTCCTTTCCTCCTCTATTCCCACTTGACAAAACATATGGATCATTACATCCTGACTTTACCTCACTCCAAAACCAGTCAGCACATACCCGTAATCATTTCGTACTATCCCACGCACAACAGATGGTGTCCCGTCAGGGTTCTTGATGCCTACATACAGCATCATAACTTGCTGCCCTTACAACCATTACTACAGCTACAAGGTTCAGTACTCACCACTACAACCTTCATGACCTATGTCAGGTCCTTGCTCACACAACTGGGCCTCAATGCAGCCAAGTACTCAGGGCACTCCTTTCGTATAGGAGCCGCGTCCACAGCCTCCAGTGTCAACATCCCAACTCATGTTATCAAAACACTGGGGTGCTGGAAGTCATCCGCTTTCTCGCGGTACATACTGAACCCAATACAAGAATTAAGGGATGCTTTCAAAAACATGTCTGGTTGAGAAAACGTACATGTATTGGTTGTCTGTAATAAATTTGATTACTTAATTTTTGCCCTCTTCTTTCTCAGGCCTACCTCATCGTCGGTTCCGGCACACCACAACCGACTTGCTCTTTTCATTATCCTACATTTATTTATGGTATTTCACACTGTACTATCATAAGCACCTTACACAAATATATATATATATATATATATATATATATATATTGTTTTTCTGAATTCATTTACAAGTTATATCACAAATTAAAGAGGCGCTCCTGTTTCGATTCAAACCTCTTTCCCTCCTACTTAAATAAATATATTTCCCAAGTAAGTGAGTTAAGTTTCTAACTTTAAATATTAGGTTGCTATAATAGGACATGCCAAAAAATATTACATGTATATATATATATAATGCCAATAATAGCCAACCCTGGTGCTTCCACAGCTTTCTATCAGAACTTTTTGGATATGCTTTACATCCTACGTCATCTAAGGCTCGAGAGCAGCATGCAACTCAATGCGACTTGCAAAACTTTTTAAATTAAATCATGATGGCTGGAATATGAAAACAGAATGACGGCTGTCTGTAAAACTGATAAGGGCAGCTCCATGTGGCTCGTTCTGCACAAAGTGAGATCATGTGTCAGAGTTCAGTGAGCCATGTGGTGCTGCACTGATCAGTGTTACAGGCAGCATGCAGTATATGAGCTCGGATGCCAGTGGGAGACAGCATGCGTCTGTGCCGGCCAGACCACTCGGGATTAGGATTCCGCCCTCTCTGGCCAAACAGTAAGGCTTGTGGAGGAGGGAATAAATTATAAATTTTTTAAATTAAAAATATATATACTTTTCTCAACTACTGCCCCATCACAGCTCCTGTTCATTCCCCTCTACCCCCTTCTGTCCCAAGAACCACTACAGCCCCTATACCCACTACAGCCCGTAAAATCCCTGCAGCCCCTACAACCACTACTATAGTCCCTACACCTACTATAGACCCTATATCCCCTGCAATTACAACAGTCTCTATACTCCCTGCAACCCCTACACCCACTATAGACCCTTCACTCACTACAGCCCTACCCCCCTACTCCCACTACAGCCCCTATATTCCCTCAACTCACTACAGCCCCTGTGCTCCCTGCACTTACTGTAGCTCCTATTACAGCCTGCATCCACTACAACCCCTGTACCCCATGCAGCCCCTAAGACCCCTATAGTCTCTATACCCACTACAGCCTCTATATCCAATATAAACCCTATATCTCCTGCATTTTCTATAGCCCCTGTACCCCATGCAAACCCTACACCCACTATACCCCTACACCCACTATACCGTGTTAACTATACCACTACAGTCCCTATATCCCCTGCACTTACTTCAGCTCCTATTACCCCCTGCACTTGCTACAGCTCCTATTACCCCCTGCACCCACTGCAACAACTATACCCTGTGCAGCCCTTAAGACCCCTATAGCCCCTACACCCACTACAGCCCCTATATCCCCTACACCTCCTTCAACCCCTATATCCTCTACAGCTCCTATACCCCATGCACCCACTACAGCCTTATATCGCATGCACCCACTACATCTCCTGCAGCCCCTAAACCCACTACAGTGCTTAAAACCCGTTCAGCTTCTACACCCATTACAGACCCTATACCCATTACAGTTGGCAATGTCCCGGTTCTTGTATCTGTGTGTTTCCCTGTAATGCATTTTGTGTTTAAACTCACCGTAGCTTGTTACAAGGTCATCCTGTAAAATTCCATTGTTATTGCCACAAAGTCCACGGGTTTTCCCTAAATAATCTGGACCCATCTTGATATAAACTGAGGATTTCCCATCCCACGCCAGTGTGAACACATACTGCAGTCTGATTATTACATATCCAGATATTTTCTGTATTTGGAGGTTTGCAGCATTATAAGGTAGTTGCACCCTATAAATAAAATAGAACATAGATTTACAATTATACAATGGGGAACAAGTAATTGGCATACACAATAATAACAGAGACAAGAGGTGAAGAAGGTCTTGCTCAAAGAGCTAACAATCTAATTTAACGGGTTACCCGCTGCTGTCCTGTTCCATATTGCCCTAGCATTCTAGAAATTCTAGATCCCCTTTAAACAATCCTTTACTTGGTTTGAACATGAGATATTCTACTCTATCCCTCCCCTCCTGGTCTTTACATACAATATGCTGTAAAATAACTATGGGAACTCTTAAGTGAGATTCAATAATTATCGTTTCCAGTGTGACACAGAGGAACTATCACTTCTCTGGAATTTAAACCATTTATTAAAACATTGAAAGTCACCTGTATCTTGTGTTAAACTTTCTTTTAAGAGATGCTCCATTTTATTTTTAATTTATGTTAATGATTTAGCAAATGACATCATAATCCAGGTAAGGCATATTTAGGGCACACAATGCAAATGAGGGGAAGAAATAAAAACATTGTTTCATTTCTCCTCTTCTCTGTCTGCTCTCTATATACTGGCTGCCAAGCATAAAAGACAGAGCTTATAACAATGATTAACAGGGGGCTGGAGATGTCCGGTTGCCGAATAAAGAGATGTAGATTTTTACATTTAATTTTATTTCTTACACCTCACTAATACATATTTGTTAAATAAAAAACAAATTTTTGGTTATGCCAATACACCATTATGAAGGTTGGATTTAATGAGGTGTTTATAACTCTTAATATACAGAAATCATGAAATAAATTAATCACCTGTGGTTATTGTGTTGGACCTTGTGGTTTTGAAGCTTTATTTCACCTTCTCCAGAAAAATATAAACCGAATGAGCGTTTACAGGAATATGGGAAGGAATGACAATCAGGGTCATTGTGCGCCTTAATAAAACACAAAAGAGATATAATGGGAAAACAGATTGTATAAAATTTGTTTATCTACAAAGATACAAAAGTAGTTTTTTTCTTAGCTTTTTTTCTCTCAATGCTTATATTCTGACAGATGACACAAACGTCTTTTGACAAAGTGCAGTTAAAGGGTTACTCAAAGCACCATGACCCCTTTGGTCATTTGAAGCGGTCATGGAATATATATGTGCGGCATTTCAGGATAAAAAAACTGAGCATAAAGAAATCAAGCCTTCTACTGCTGAAGATGTAACTCCACTTCTGGGTGCATCATGGTGGCGTCATCAGAATAAAAACAAGAGTACCGGGCTTCTTAATGTCAATTCTGTGCAAATTTTGATGTACAGATGTTGAGTGATTGGCTGAGGGCTATCAGCTGACACTCTCAGCCAATCAATGGATCGCAGGATCGGCATCTGGTTTTGTAGCTCTGCAGAAGCTGGATGTCGCAAATTTGTCTACAAAGAAGATCAAGGATCTGGTGGGACTCAGGTAAGAAGGTAAACAGGGCAAGGATACTCCTGACATCATTACCACTACAGCAAGCTTGCTGGAGTGCTCTATGTAGAAGTGTGTCCTCTTTTCTTCATTTTACAAAAAGTGCAGATTTCAATAGAAATTGGCACTTTTCTAAATTAACCTTGATACACCCCCTAGCTGCAAAGGCTGCAGGCAAGAAACCTTCAGCTTTTGCACGCTGGTTTTAGATAAACTCCCAATTAAAAAATGAATAAGTTAAATGAATGCAGTTTTTTCATTGGGGGTATATCTATTAAACTGTGATTATTTTTCACTTGTATTTGGGAAACGAAAGTCCCTTTAAGTCATGCAATGCACAAACGGGAGTTAAGAATGACTCTGTATTTAATTTCACTGGCTTTCAACTTGTAGAAACAGCTACATCATATTCATTATACGTCAGTGCAATTGTCCACAATATAATGTTCCCTAATAATGTTCCGCTAGTATCCCTAATTCCCTATTGCACTAGAGAAACTTTTGATACAGGGAAGTGTCTACATTTTTTACACAAAATGTATTTAAAATTAAACTATCTTACAAATGAAGAATGGGTCCATTTTCTAATGGTTTAAAGGTCAAGAACAACTGTTAAAAGTATTGCCAACATTATAGCATTCAAATATGTAATTGTCCTTTGGCTGGAGAGGGACGAAAAAAACTCAGAATTCCAGAATTTTATGAATATCTTTGGCTATGACAGTAAAATTACGGTTATTACAAATGACAGTTCAAAGAAAAAGAAAAAATATCTCAACAATTATGTATTAAATTATCATCTAAATCTTCATCTTCTGAAAATGTGTGTTGTTCTTGGATAAAGAACATCAAATTATATGCCACGGCCAATCAACTTTAATATTAGGCCATTTAAGTACAATTTATTTTAATGGATAGAGATGACTACCACCAAATATAATACAATATCTGGTCTGGAGACAAAACAGATGTTGATCTGATAACATTTGATCTCTACTTGGTAGCAACTTGCTAACAATGTACGTTTACTTATTCAGGTTCAAGAACATTGAACTTATAATAATAACTGATCATTTTTGAAGACTTGCTTTTCAGTACAATGATAAAAAAAAAAAAAAATTTGGCTAGAAAGGTCCATTCATTCCCTCTTTTCGCCTGTCTCTGTTTAATGTTTTTTAGTTCTCTACATCAGGGATGGAAAGTCTTCCAGCTCTCTACGGATCAAAAAGTAGTTTGTTTTTAGAGCACAAATTACTGCAAAAGGTAACAGGGGATGTAATAACCAAGGAATTTATTTAAGAACAATAGTTGTGTTTTCTATTTTAGTTAAAGGGACACTCCAGGCACCCAGTCCACTTCTGCAATTGGAGTGGTCTGGGTGCCAACTCCCACCACCCTTAACCCTGCAAGTGTAATTATTGCTGTTTTTATAAACTGCAATAATTACTTTGCAGGGTTAATTGCTCCTCTAGTGGCTGTCTATCAGACAGCCACTAGAGGGACTACCATGTTCTTAGAACACGAAAAGTGTCTTAAACGACGCTGGACATCCTCACACTATGCACAAGGACCTCCAGAGTCGCCGGAATCCCCATAGGATGCTTTCCTATGGGGAGGTCTAATGCGCATGCGCGACCATTGCGTGGAAAGTGGGCGGAGCCTGACCCAGCTCCGAGGGACATCGACGCTGGATTCAGGTAAGTCACTAAGAGGTTTTAACACCTTCAGCAACATGGGATGGGAGTGGGAGGGAGGGGGGCACTGCACGGTCCTGCAGTGGCAGGAAAACGGATATGTTTTCCCGGCACTGGAGAGTCCCTTTAATAAAAAGGTTGCAGATATTTTTTTTTCTCTGTGTGCTAATGTTGTATCTATTCCTTTCTTGCAATTGAATAACTTTATATTTATTGAATCTATTCCTTTCTTGCAAATGAATAAATTTGCATAAATCTGTAAATATGTTAGTTGTTTTGTATTTATGTCTTTAATGAAGTTTTGTTGTCAGTGTTTTTTTCTGCAACCACACCTTTCTAATTTTAGTGATGTGTCCTGTAATTCTATAAAAAACATTTAAAAAAGATATACAGATAAATAGATAGATAAATAGATAGATAAATAGATAGATATATAGATAAAATGATATATAGATAAAATGATATATAGATAAAATGATAGATAGATAGATAGATAGATAGATAGATAGATAGATAGATAGATAGATAGATAGGATACAACCTGGCACATAACGTCATAGTTTTTGTGCAATCTTTTAGATTCATCTTGATTGTTATATATTGTTATATATTGAGGTATTAGTTTTACTGAAATCCGCTGTATTTCATCGTGACTTTCTTATTATTTGTTTTTTTGGGGGGGTGGAATAATATATCATACTAGGTTGATATTTCTTTTATTGGCACCGTTTGCTCTTTCTCAATAAAAATAAATAAATTACTAATAATCAATGTTTGTGTTTGTTTACCTGTATTGAAAAGCTTTGCTCGTCAGGGTCATTTTGGCGTAGTAGATCATATGTAAACTTTCCAGGGAAAAAATAATACACTCCATCAAATGTTTCGAAATGATATTGGCCCCATGTTCGGCATATATTGTCTCTCTCAGACCCAACATTGTATACTGAAAACAAAAAAAAATGGTATGGAGATTGAAACATAGATTTAAAACAGATTAGCTTCTACTGCAAAACATTTGTTTTAAAATTAAGATAACGCACTTATCTGACACCGTGACCCTGACGCATTATACCGGCTGCAGTCACAGAATTTCTTTTGTATACATTCTCCTCCATTGAAGCAAGGTAGTGACTCTAAGGGAAATACATTCAGGTTAACAGAATATTTTATATATTAGTAGTAAATTATTCCCATCATGGAGGTTGGATTATAAAAAGTGTATCAGTCTTAATTGAACATATTACGGATTATATATAAAATTGACAGATTCTGTTTAACACTTTCTTTACACATTCCTTACTTTTTGACCTTCTGTAGAAAGTGTGCACATATACTATAATCTGGTAACATCATTACACTGACAGTGCCATTATTATGCAGAGGGAAATTATTTGGCATTGCTGCCAGTCAACACACGAACTGTTCCTCGAGCTGATTTAGGGAGAACTTGGGGGAGAGTTACTCAGTAGTTATCATTCGGAAAAACATAGAATGTGACTGCAGATAAGAACCGTTCGGCCTATCTAGTCTGCCCAGTGTAAAATCAGCTGTTAACTCAGTGGAACATTTAAACTGCTGCTCTGTGCTTAGTTCCTTAGTTACATTGTTCGAGTGATCCAAATTTTAACCAGTGAGTGGTTGATAATACAACAAGATAAATAACACTCAACATGTCAGAATGTATCCCAAATAAAGTAGGTAAAGAACACAAATACCATGCCACCACAGTATGAGCAAGTGTACCGTATGTAAAAATATGTTTTATATTTATTTTCTCATTTGATACACTCATTCATCTCATAGTATGCTGTTAACAGTTTTTGGGGTGATACATGTAGGGGATTTGAACAATTGGCGTGTGCTGTTTATATACAATTGATGTGTCCTGTGTATATACAACCAATGTGTCCAATGTATATACAATCGACGTGTCCTGTGTTTATACTATTGATGTGCCCTATGTAAATACAATCAACGTGTAGTGTGTTTATACTATTGACGTGTCCTATGTATATACAATCGACGTGTAGTGTGTTTATACTATTGACATGTCCTATGTATATACAATCGACGTGTCCTGCGTTTATACTATTGACGTGTCCTATGTATATACAATCGACATGTCCTGTGTTTATACTATTGACGTGTCCTATGTATATACAATCGACGTATCCTGTGTTTATACTATTGACGTGTCCTATGTATTTACAATCAATGTGCCCTATGTATATACAATCGACGTGTAGTGTGTTTATACTATTGATGTGT
Organism: Pelobates fuscus; assembly: GCF_036172605.1. Taxonomy (NCBI): domain Eukaryota; kingdom Metazoa; phylum Chordata; class Amphibia; order Anura; family Pelobatidae; genus Pelobates; species Pelobates fuscus. Next base: position 110,916,682 of record NC_086328.1, on the reverse strand, counting down.
CCTACGTATATACAATCGACGTGTCCTGTGTTCATACTATTGATGTGCCATATGTATATACAATCGACGTGTCCTGTGTTTATACTATTGACGTGTCCTATGTATATACAATCGACGTGTCCTGTGTTCATACTATTGATGTGCCCTATGTATATACAATCGACGTGTCCTGTGTTTATACTATTGACGTGTCCTATGTATATACAATCAATGTGTCCTGTGTTTATACTATTGACGTGTCCTATGTATATACAATCGACGTGTCCTGTGTTCATACTATTGATGTGCCCTATGTATATACAATCGACGTGTCCTGTGTTCATACTATTGATGTGCCCTATGTATATACAATCGATGTGTCCTGTGTTTATACTATTGACGTGTCCTATGTATATACAATCGACGTGTCCTGTGTTCATACTATTGATGTGCCCTATGTATATACAATCGACGTGTCCTGTGTTTATACTATTGACATGTCCTATGTATATACAATCGACGTGTCCTGTGTTTATACTATTGATGTGTCCTATGTATATACAATCAACGTGTCCTGTGCTTATACTATTGACGTGCCCTATGTATATACAATCGACGTGTAGTGTGTTTATACTATTGACGTGTCCTATGTATATACAATCCATGTGTCCTGTGTTTATACTATTGACGTGTCCTATGTATATACAATCGACGTGTCCTGTGTTCATACTATTGATGTGCCCTATGTATATACAATCAACGTGTCCTGTGTTTATACTATTGATGTGCCCTATGTATATACAATCGACGTGTCCTGTGTTTATACTATTGACGTGTCCTATGTATATACAATCGACGTGTCCTGTGTTTATACTATTGACGTGTCCTACGTATATACGGTCAACATGTCCTACTATTGATGTGCCCTATGTATATACAATCGACGTGTCCTATTTATATACAATCGACGTGTCCTGTGCTTATACTATTGGCGTGCCCTATGTATATACAATCAGTGTCGTGCATACATACTATTGACGTGCCCTATGTATATACAATCGACGTGCCCCATGTATATACATCGATGTGTCTTGTGTATATACTAACGATGTCTCCTATGTATATATAGTCTGCATGTCCTGTGCGTACACTGTGTTTGACATTTTTTTGAGCATAGTGTTCAGTATCAGACTGATTGTTTAGGAGTAGGTAAATTTTTTTCCAGTGCTCACTTGAACCAACTCAAACCAAGTTTTGCGTTTCCATTGATTACAAGTTTATAATCTTTACAGACTCCATCGATATGCACAAAAAAGTATTCAGCATCAGGTAAAGGTGTATATTGCAATACTCCTTAGACTGGTATTGACTACAAAGTAGACTGTATTTCAACCACTTTTAGGAAATTATAAGTAATACAATTATTTCTAATTAAGCTACAATATTAGGTAAAAATAACAAGTGGGGTTTTTCCGTCAATATAACAACAAAGCAGTTTTTCTACCTATCTGTCTATTTTTATTTGTTTATCTACCTTTAGACACAGTGGAGTAACTAAACCACCTCCATTTATTTAAATATGCATATCGATTTGGGAAGTGTAACTCTTTTCTTTGGTTTTCACTGCATGTATTGGGGCTGGTTTATACTATGGTTGTTGCTGCCACCCAAGAGTAGTGGGAGTTTGAGCGCAAGATTTATTTTTGTGTATTTGTATTCACTTTTGTATCCCACAGTTCTGTTACAATGCTGCCGCCCACCCCATGTGTTCCCTTTTAAGAGTTAATAAGTATGTAGAGGTTTAGAAAAATACTCCTCTCTGTCTCATTAGAGATTTCTTTGCCTGAAGCTCAAGGAAGCAAGGTGGATAGTTAGTGTAGGACCCACCTAAGAGGTTTGCCTTGACGTGGCAGGTGGGCTTGCGTCTAATGGCCATTGGGGTAACTAAATATCCTCCATTTATTTAAATATTCATAGGGATTTGGGAAGTGCGCAGGCGACTTTTTTCTTTGGTTTTCACCTTTAGACACAGGGTGAAGCAGAAAGGCCAAAGGTCTAAATCACTCAAATGTCTAATGTTAGATGTTTAATGTTAGATGATGATGACTGATGGGATTAATTTAATTTCTGATTGTTTTACTAACACTTTTTGACTTATCCTGAACAAGTGTGCTTTCTTTTAAATTAAATTCCGAAAATATCAGCTTGTTCCCCATCAACCTCAAAAAGAATAAGGGTAACGTTGCCTGCAAACGTTCCCGAAGTTATTGTCACTAACTGGCAATAAATCAACAAACCTTATGTCCGTGCAATTTAGGGAGATCATATTACATTCTTTAAGTATGCTCAGAGAAATTCCTCTAAAGGTCGATCGCTTTATTACAACACCTGGTAAAGCAGGTGTGGACACAACGCCTGACTGCGCCGTTTGATGGCAAAATGATTTCACTAACAGTACATTGACATTGGGGGATATTTACAGTAGATTTTTAATGTCATATCATGCATGAAAAAGTTTAATTAAATAACTTTATACAGCAATTAGTACAGTCAGAATTTCCTACTCACCGGTTTTAAAGATCATTAAAAGGTTAGATCTTCCAATATTAATTGCAAACTGAATATTCAGGGGTATTATTATTGTTAAATCAAGCAGATGTACGTATAACAGGTCATCCGTACACACAAGATCACCTTAAAATTCCAATCTGGTTACAATTAGTTACACAATTAATACAACGTTACCTATACTGGTGAACTTGGGAAACGTGGGATGAGTAAAAATCAAACTATTTGATTTTCAGGACAAACTTTCAGAATAAGTCAAAATCTGAGGTTTTGGCCAACCCTTCAAAGGATGCAGATAACTTCATAGGTGAAGAAAGCAGCATTATAACTAATATTGGGTAAAATATCAAATGTATGTTTCTGTTTGCATTGTATCAATGTCTCTGTATAGAACTGTTTTATTTGCACTACGATCAGTTACAAAATGAAAAGCAAATCCAAAACAATAATAGCAGTAGGAATATCAAACTTTCGCAAATCTATATGCAATACAATCTCCAATGTAACTCCAACAAAATACTTCAATATATATATATATATATATGTAAAAAAGTTCACTAAAACTAATTTGATTAACAAATAGAAGAAAGGTCCAGGCAGTCCAAGGTACAAGCAAGGCAATTTTATTGAATCCACTCCATCACAACATTTCGACCTACACGGTCTTAAGCAAATACGAAGCCTCCTGTCATGTTATAAAATTAACGTGGTGTAGATATCACCATCTAATATTTTTTGACCATTATACATTTTCCCTATATTAATGGTTCCTGTGACTTTATTTGGATCCATCGCAGTGTGATCTGGAACATTGTTTCCTGTTTAGTTCTACTGGTTATGTTGAGGAACCAGCACAGAGGAACTCTGAATGTCTTGAACAGTGAGTAATATTGTTATTTATCTATGCTGGTTCTTTGCTGGGTTAGAGACATAACCTACATGTGAACTATAGTGAATGTGATTTAATTTCCCACTTCTTCCTCCGTTGGCAATGTTATGGGTCAATGGATTCCACCCTGCCATCCAGGTTCCTCATTAGAAGTCACTGAAGGCTGGTTTGGACTATTGTAGTAGAGTATGATCTTCAATGTGCTGCTTTGAGGACTTAAAGGACCACTCTAGGCACCCAGACCACTTCAGCTTAATGAAGGGGTCTGGGTACCAGGTCCCTCTAGGATTAACCCTTTTTTTTTATAAACATAGCAGTTTCAGAGAAACTGCTATGTTTATAAATGGGTTAATCCAGCCTCCAAATCCTCTAGTGGCTGTCTCACTGAAGGTAAGTTTTAACCCCTTCCTCACCATCCAGCCCGGCGGGAGGGGGTCCCTGAGGGTGGGGGCACCCTCAGGGCACTATAGTGCCAGGAAAACTAGCATGTTTTCCTGGCACTATAGTGGTCCTTTAAAGCGGTGCATTTTGCTGAAAGTGTGTGTTTTTCTATGAAAAAACAAATGTAAGACCCACTAATTTTGGGGTACTGTGTCATGGTATGGCCAAGCGGTGTAACAAAATCCCTACTTTTCTCTTGAGTAAACTATAACATAGTCTTTTAAAATGTTTAGATGTGAAGCTACTTTTGCTGTGCATGTTGTTCCCCTGTTGTAGATTTTAACCCATATCCAAAGCAATATACTATAGTTTACCTTTATTACTTACTAACTAACTAATTACTTTCTAACTTATTTTCTAATACAAGGAGCATTATGTACAAAGTGGTAACTAATAAAGTTAAACATCAAATTTACTTCAATTCTTACCGCACTTGATTTTCTGTATCCTCCTTTCAACCAGGGGAATTAAACTTGGTTGAAAGCTATTGACTGGTGCTTCTGTTTCCTATAAAGAAAGTACATTATAAAAATTAGAGTTTAGCACATTCTCATTAAATTCAGAAGGAAGAGTACCATAGAAACATTGTGGGGATTTATCAAACTGTTCTGAAAAGTGTCTTTTATTTCTGGTTTCTTATTTCATCATATTTATTTGTTGCACTAAAAAATGGTCTAAAACGAGACAGATTTTTTTTTCAGGGTGAATTCTACCATTTATTTGCAGAAATATCCATTTTAGACTTTGGAGGGGTGGGAAGAACACAAGTGAGACAGAACACTTTTTTTGTGGATTTATAAATATTGCAATTAAATATTGCTGAAAAAATGGCATAAATTCAAAAAATCATGGATAGAATGTTAAGGAAGCAACAGACAAAAACCCCAAAACAGAATTAATGAATTCTGCAAAAACAACAACATAATACCCCTAAAAATGTTTGGGTTTTTTTGTTTTTTCTTAAATAGGTGCAAATCTGTCTGCGACTACTGTGATAAAGTCGCCCTATCAATTTCGATGATATCACCCACAGGGAACCATTTTTAGGCTATAGCGAATGTGTGACAAATTTCCACTCTGTGAAAATTAGCATCTTCTTATTGAATCAATGCATCACTATCGGGAGCATTCAGTATCTCCATGCAGCGATTGAAGATGCTGAATGTAGGTTCTACAAAGACTGCAGGACCTCACCCAGGAAGTCCTTTTAGTGGCTGTCCTAGTAACACTGTAAACATTGTTAAAACTGCCTTTCATCTGAAAGTTGTAGTGGATCTGGTGACTATAACGTCTCTTAAAAACAGCTTGCTATGCCTTCATTTTAGCACAATACACAATTTATGAAACAGTTGCTTATTTACTTGTTAGATTAAGTAGCAATGTAAGTTCAGGCCACTGGCATTTTACTATTGCAGCCTGGAACAGATGGCCATAAAAAGTAAATGTGATATAGAAACGTTAACAGAACATGATATTACAGAATAACTGTGATATCATCTCTTGTAGACTTTTGCACAGCAGAAAAGTCTGGTTCAGCCAATTAGATTTTTTCCAAAACAATTATTTTTTTCCCCTTAATGGCCATAATTATGGCAATCCCGCCCAAGGATACATAATTAGGAAGATATCTATTTAACAGCAAACAGAGCAAAAAAAGCCATATTCTTAATTTTGCTGTTTTAGTTGCTTAATAGATAAGTCCCTAATTTGCTATCCTTCTTAAAATGAATAGATCCAGAACATTTTGGATCAATTTGTTCTGAAATTATTTGTTTTTAGTTAATTTCTTTGTATAGGAATTTGAAAATTCAGACGCTTACAAACTGCTGAATTCGGCAATCCACCTGGAATTTAATTTGAGCCGAAACAATTGCTAGCAATGCTAATAATGTTGCCACCTCGGCTTTAAATTAATTGGTGAGAACCTTAGGAAATACTTTAGTTTAATTTACAAAAAGTAAAGTAAACCGTCCACCAATATTTATAAAATACGTCACTGTCAAAAACATTAATTAGAACTCAATAGATCACACAACTATCAAACAGGTTTTTAAAAGATGTATAACTAAAAACTTTATTGAATTTATAATCACAGAAACAAAGAAGACAGAGAAAGGGAATAAGACAGCACATGTCACTTTTTAAACTAAATAAGATTGTAGAAAAAGTGTAACTGCGCTACGAAATGCGTTGACCATTTGAATAAAAGATTTGATTTGTTTGTAACCACTTTTTTACTGCCCTCTTTGTACATTCATGTTGATTTCCATTGTACATTAAGTTAGTCTTGAAGTATGGTGTGGTGTGTCCATACCATTTAGCAGTTCTATTTAAAGGAGCACTGTAGTGCTAGGAAAACAATCTTGTTTTCCTGGCACTATAGGGTTATTAGGTTCCCCCCTCCCGCTGGGCTAAAGGGGCTAAAACCCCTTCAGCTACTTACCTTAATCCAGTGTCGGGCTCCCTCGGCGCTGGTAACCTCTCCTCCCCTGCCGACGTCAGCTCCGAATGCATGCACGCATTCAAACCGCCCATAGGAAAGTATTACTCAATGCTTTCCTATTCATGTCCAGCGTCATCTCAGTGTGATCTTCACTGAGACATCCACTAGAGGCTGGATTAACCCTCAATGCAAACATAGCAGTTTTTATGAAAGCGCTATGTTTACAGCTGCAGGGTTAAAACTAGGGGGACCTGGCACCCAGACGACTTCATTGAGCTGAAGTGGTCAGTGTGCCTATAGTGGTCGTTTTAGGACGAATACCATGTTGTCATGAATTGGCATTATACTAAAGATAACTACCAATTGATAAAATTGCAATGAATGCAATATAGAATTGTGGTATAATTCCACTAAATTAACCGGTATACAAAAATAAGTCTAGTTAATTTTGTCTTTAATTACATGTTTCTGCCTGCCATTATTACATTATAGAGATAACAGTAAATACAGGATCTATTTTTTTTTTAACATGAAAATAATCCCACAAGTGTACTTTGTTTATCAGAAAATCTCTATTTGTATTTTTGTGTGTTTCTGTGATTCTATTTTTAAGCATTCACTAGCTTAAAAATGTCAATGCTCTTTAACCCCTTAAGGACCAAACTTCTGGAATAAAAGGGAATCGTGTCATGTGTCCTTAAGGGGTTAAGGAATCCCCTAAACCCGGAGACTAATTGTAGTAATGTTCAAAGGATAACTTCATTTGATAAATATCCATTTAGTAATAAATAAGCACCCGAGTCCCCACTTCTTCAGCCAAATTTTACAAGCAATCAGCCTGTTTTCCTCCACTGGGATTTGATTCTTAAAATACATAGAACATACTTTTCCTTTTTTCACTTCTTACAGTCTCACTGTTTCATTGTGTTCTACTCCCCCCCTTTCCTCCCTCGGTTTCACCCTCAAGGTCGGAAATCAGAGAAGCCATATATAATCCCTTACAAAACTTTGGACCAAGCTAGGCATCTTTCCCATGTAATCTTTGGATCTCAGACAAATTAGTATTGGCCTTAATCCAGTAGGAGAACCTTACGCTACCACTTAAAAATCAAAGACTCCCAATCCAAACATACACAGGTATACTTTATCTGATAGTCTTTCAATAAACGCTAGAAAGACCAACAAATTAATCTGAAAAATATTATTCATAAATAGGATAGCTTCTCAGGTTATCAGATAAAATATATCACTAATACTCAAATACAGATATTATATTTTATTTTTAATCTCGACGGAAGAATTGAGATAACAGGAGTAATTTTAAATTCAATTTTAAATTAAAACATTTGATATTTCATTAGAATCGTGGTCTAATATTCTTTTATTTTGCGACTTTCAATATTCTGTGAAATATTTGGTCACAATGTTTTCAAGAAGCAAAATAGTTTATTCTACGTTGACCAAACACAAGTAGATTTTATGGCATCAGATCAATTAGAATTAGATGATGAGACAGATAAGATAGACCACAGATAGACCAGTGTTTTCAAAAGTCATGCTTGGTGTTCCGATGTTATCAGTCTCCACACCGGAACAAAACTGGGAAACTTGAAAACTTAGTACAAGTGTATGTGCACAACAGCTTGTTTAAAGATAAGAAACTAGTATTGAATATTAACGTCATTTTAGCATAGCATATTTCCAATAAGTCTTTTAAAGTGGATCTGTTATGTTTTTGTTTGTTTTTTATTTTGAGATCTTTCTCGAAATCTAGCTATATTGTGTTGTTTTTCTTTTGTTTATTTGTTTTACAAACATTTTAAAGTTACAGGATAGGTTCTATACAAGACTGATGATCATTTTAAATAGCTCTGTGAGCTAACGCGGCTGTTGGTTGACCTCAGGTTAAATAGGAAGTGAAGTCACGTATCAATTTGAATACCAGAAATACCAGAAAGTGAAGCCTATCATTTTAAATAATGCTTACTGAGACAACAACCTTAAAACACTGCATAAAACAGCATATAGCAAGAAGCGGATCATCCGGAAAGCAACACGTGACAGATTTGATTGGTTATCCCTAATAGATCTGCTGTTAAATTAGGTATACAAATTAAAATAAAAGCCGTAAAAAGAACAATGTTTACTTTTTCATAGGAAGTTTTCATTATTGCTATTTTATTATTATTCTCTTTATAATGTAATGAGATGCAGTTAAAAAAAATAACTTTTTACGTATATATTATTCTAACTTGTTTATTCTCTCAATGAATAACTGTATACATACTGCTTTCACTCAGAAATGGTGGTATATCTCTCACCTTGTTCTAGCACCAGTTCTAAGGGAATGGAGTGTCTTCTTACAGTCATCGAAGGACCCAGGTCAGTGAGAAGACTATCTTTATGAGTATACTTACACATCAGGGCATGGGGTCAAGGCTGGTTTAGTAATGGCTTACCCCCCAAATGATCCCTAATGTCCACCCACTCAGATCTCAGTAGTACATTCCACTGCACACACCAATCTTCTTAGACAATGTACATTTATTTGCAAAAAATATAAAACGGGGAACTACAAGCAGAAAATTGCCTAGAACAGTCCTTATATGTGCCAGTCCAATATCATATAGTATGTAGAGGTTGGTAACAACACACTCTGTGCCAAAGATATAACAGAAGCTAGGAAAAAAACAATTAAAGAATAGCACCTGCGAGAAGTGTGAAGAACCACATAGAAGTAACCCAAGGAAGGACCGAAATGCCCTGAACGTGTTTCATGCCTGGCACCGCGTTTTCTCAACACGACTTGGTTTAATAATGGACCCAAGTGGAACAAGGTAAGCACATAACTCTTTTTTTTATTTTATTTTTATTTATTTTTTTAACTAAAAAGCAGAAAGTTCTGTAGAACCCACTAAGAAGATGTTCCACTCCTCCGTCTACCAATCCTATCAGCATTCTTACAAATATAGGCCTACATATCCATATTAGGAACGTATATAGAAACATAATGGGGTTAGTCAAGTTGAATCAATAACATTTTCCAGTAAAGCCTTTCCTTTGTTCTGTAAATTAAGTAGAGATTACACTGTATTACTTCAAATGGAAATGGATGGAAAAATACGTAAATACTCAAGAGTAAAAAAGGGAATTAGATGTAATAAATGATTTTATGTAATGACAGTACAGTTTATCAATACTGGCAATGCAGAAACTCCCAGAAAACACATGGAGTGAGATTTATCAAGGCAAAGTTCTGAACATGATGATAGACATTCTCCTTGTTTCCATGGTGATAGCATCTGTTTTTGCCTCTATAAATACATCCATGGTCTAATAGTGGTTATAGCTTATACAAGACTTTGTACATAGTACGGGAGAGATTTACCAAGACAGAGGAAAATACTATTCTGGGTCAAAGTGCCAAATATTACCATGGAAACCAGCACAATGCCTCTCAACATTTAGTACTTTCTCCCCCCAAAACCACATGTTTACCTTGATAAATATCCCCCTATCTGTATTAAGAATTATAGTTAATGTTATTAGTGAACTGTGTACATAGATTATATGCTTAAACATTTTTCTATCAGGGTAGCAAATGTAATTTCATAGTACCACTAAGGTACGGTAATCAATGATTAGTTAAATACTCTAGGTATGCTAATAAATGATTAGTTAATAGAACCATTGCTAGAATGATAGAATACTCTTTCATTAAATGGCACTATTAGAAATTCTTTTTTTATTTCTATGTTTTTATCAATAATTATTTGTAATATGTCCTTATCCTTAATTGAGGCACAACATATTAAATATGTAGGGATAGCTGATCAATAAATATGTAAATTATATTTGAAGTATTCATCAATAGTTTTTAAATATATTGAAGATTTAGGATGTGGCAATCATTTTTTTTATGTATTATATTGACAATATTTTTGAAATATGTGAAAAATATACATTTATAAATTAAATACATGTTTAAATAAAAGAATAAAAGATACATTTAAAGCTCCTAAAGTTGCTATATTGTGGAATGAAAAGATTTATATGCATCATACAATTCTTGGAGATAACTTGTTATGTTTTATTATAAACTTGCTGCCCTAACTATTCTACAGACTAATTCATCCCTTTGCCAGGGATATCACCTTTCAAGTAAACATATAATTAGAGATAGTATCTCAGATCTTTTGCGATCTGATCTGTCACAGGATACAACAATGAGATCTAAGTCACAATCACAATGTGTATCTACTGGCCATGTACCTCTGTCTTAGGATGTGGTCCTATCTCTTACCATCAATAAAATCTATTCAATGAACTGTGATATGAGGTGACTCTGCAACCGTCATGCAAAATTAAGTCCAAAACAACTAACTTGGAAAAAACATTGTTGCGAGATTTGTGAAAAAAATAAACATTATGTCTATAATTTACAGTACACTGATAAGGTTCTTTTCACCCCATTTGGTTCACGGTAAAATATTTATATATTATGTATTAATTAAATTTAGAAAGATTTTTTTTACTACTCCTCTTTTATTTCCCTCTGTTGGCCACTTCTAACTTGATCTGTGAATAAAATGTCCCCTAACTATCAATCAACTTTTTTTTTAGCATCAATCATGTCTTCTTTTGTGACATGGACAGAACTCTGAATCACAGAACAAACATAACAGTTGTCTATGGTCCATGTCATTTGTTTCATAATTTGGCCATATAGCGTTTCAGAGTTCTGACAACCCATCACTCACACAAAATGCGGACAAATCGCAATTTGTATGAAACCAAATGAAAAAATAAAATCAATTTTTAATGCCTGTCCTTTAACCATCAATCATCTTTTTCCAACAATGATGTATTTTTTTGATAACATGAATGGACCTTGAATGAAAAACAATTTGAACTGTTTTGTATTACACAGTCATGTTACAATGCTGCTTCCTACTCCATGTGTTCCCTATTAAGGGACACTCCAGGCACCCAGATTACTTCTGTCCATTGGAGTGGTCTGGCTGGCAACTCCCACTACCCTTAAAGGGACACTCCAGGCACCCAGACCACTTCTGCCCATTGGAGTGGTCTGGGTGCCAACTCCCACTACTCTTAACCCTGCAAGTGTAATTATTGCAGTTTTTTATAAACTGCAATAATTACCTTGCAGGGTTAACTCCACCTCTAGTGGCTGTCTACTAGACAGCCACTAGAGGGAACTTCCTGATTTATAGCAAAGATTTTCTTTGCTAGAGCGTCGCTGGACGTCCTCACGCTGTGTGAGGACATCCAGCATCGCTCAATTCCCCATAGGAAAGCATTGAAAATCTTTTCCAAGGCTTTCCTATGGGGAGCGCTAATGCATTTTCACCCCTTCAGCAAATGGGGATTGAGGGTGGGAGGGAGAGGGAACCTGCAGTACAAGGAAAACTGTTTTCCTGGCACTGGAGTTTTCCTTTAACCCTGCAAGTGTAATTATTGCAGTTTTCATAAACTGCAATAATTACCTTGCAGGGTTAAGTCCTCGTCTAGTGGCTGCCTATCAGACATACACTAGAGGGACTTCCATGTTCTTAGAACACGAAAAGTGTGTTATACGACGCAGGACGTCCTCATGCTATGTATGCAGGCGCATTAGGTCTTCCCCGCCGGCTGACGTCGATTTGGGGAGGAGAGTAGGTGGAGCCTGACCCAGCACCGAGGGACATCGGCGCTGGATTCTGGTAAGTCACTGAAGGGGTTTTAACCCCTTCAACAACATGGGATGGGGGGGGGGATGGGAGGGAGAGAGGCACTGCAGGGTCCTGCAGTGCCAGGAAAATTGATATGTTTTTCTGGCACTGGAGAGTCCCTTTAAGGGTTAGTAAGTATGTAGGGGTTTAGAAAAACACCCCTATTTGCATCATTAGACTTTTTGCCTTTAGCTAAAGACAGAAAGGGGAATTGTTAGGGCTGGCTTAAAGACCAAATGGCACACTTTGCTGGTATCTCAATTGTCATGGTACCATAGATCATCGTTGGTCATTAAGGAGTTAAATATTTTGTAGGCAAATTCCAGAAACTAATATGGAAGATTGCATTCACATGAGGGAACCCATCCTCAGAATCTGTTTATGTGCACAATGGTCACTGTCTTTGTAAATCTTGTCTTTCGGGTGTCTGAACCTTCTTAAAAACTACGAACTTATCAGACTGAAACAACAATATAGCGGAGTATTTATGTTACTGTTCATTTTAGAATTACACTTCTGGTGCCATCATCACAAGGAAGTCCAGATACCTGGAACCTGTGTTAAATACCCCCGTATCACCTCTCCAAGTCACAATATCCAATGAATTTGTCCATAAAGATCTGATGGCTGCCGCTGTGATTGTCTGCTGTATAAAAGCGCACTACAAAAAGCCAACTGCACAAAACTGAGATTAGTTCATGAAAAGAGCTTGAAAGAATACCCACTGCCTCCATTCTCTCATCGCTTTCAGATCTCAAACTTCAGATTTAAAATCTTTCTTCTCTGCCTGTAAAGTCAAGGCTGCAAATCCCATCTGTTAGATGGATATATAGGTTCCTTGAACTAAGTGCACTGTTCGAAGGTTTCTTTATCACTGTATTGATTCAGCCAGTCAAGAGTAGCCTGTTAGAACAGTGAAAAACAAATGACAAGGCAATATAGGAGAAACTGGAGAAAATGTCTAGATTAGCTATTTTTCCAGCTTGGTTACTATGGCTTAAAGGGACGCTCCAATGCCACCCTCTCCACTCTCTCAAAAATGTGTTTTTTGTTTTTTTAAAAATCAATGTTTTGTCGATATGTCCTTTAATTATGCATATTTTTTTTTCATTGGGAGGTCTATCTAAAAACAATTTGCAAAAGCTGCAAATACCCTCCCCTTCTAACCCTGCCCAGACTTTCTGTGGCTGTCCAATCACAGAATTCCCAATGCAGTTCAAAGATAAGTCTTTACAAGGCAGGTGCTCTGTGCTCTTGCTGCCTCCTGAGTTTAGCTTCACTGAGCTAATTAAACCAGGTAGTGAAAGTACCAGTTGTCTGATTGACAGCCAGGGGGGCGTAAGAAGGTCAATTTATAAAAGTGACAATTTCTATTGAAATCTGCACTTTTTGGAAAATTAAAAAAGAGGTCAAGCTAAACTGCTTTAGATGTTTGGAAAGTTCCTTTAACATTTGCAGTTTAGTTAATATCTTCATTAAAGACCCTGTCATAGAGAGTTGGTTACGCTTTGCCATGTCACTCTACATCCCAAATCCACCTATTGGCTAATGAAGCATAGAGCAATAATCTAACAACAAACCGGCCTAAAAGCCTCGGAACATAGGTAAAGATGCTTTGAAATGTACTCAACAATAGCTTGAAAGTGAGTAACACACTTAAGACAGAATACAAGATACTTTGCACATTATACAAATTATTAGAATTATGAAAAAAACAGTATAGCTTTTTTTATACAGTTATTAATCGTAAACGCTACATTTTATAAAAAAGTGTTAAAGCTATTTAAAAATAAGTTACCTACTAGTGCTATTAAAACAATGAATGGTTATTTTACTGTGCAGGTTCAGATAACTGGACATTTCCGATAAACACTTAAATTCGATAAAGACATCAGAGACTTATATGAACGTAGCCTGGCACCTAGCCAATTCACAGCTGGCACTGCCCATTAACAAATCTCCTAGCTCCTACTTGTGCAGTCCTGCCAGACGCATTGCAGTATTACCCTGCACTTTGCAGCATTTCGTTTTGATGAGTCTGATATCCATTTACAAAAATATGGGCTGAAGATGCTGGGTTATGTCCAGGTTTGCCTCTCATTCAGAGCCATAAACTGTTCCAAGAGATAAGAATTACCAACATGCTATTTTGTACGTTATTTGTCAGCAGAGACTAAAAGGAAGATGAACGAGTGGCCAGGAGGAAGAGGACAAGCCTCTTAAGATGGCACGGGGCAGCAAACTGGCAATGTGCCAGGCTCTAATTGAAAATCTAAAAGAAAACCTTTTACTTTGTTGCAATGTCATTCAGACTCTACAATTCGGTATTGGCATGTTTGGGAAGGAATTCTGTCTGCAAAGGTAGAGTGGACATATCATTTAGCCGTGGAGCCGATCTTTTCCGATATTTGAGTTTACATTTTTTTATCAACATAGATACATTTATAATAGTAAATCCTTTAATTTCAGGAAAGTTATGGTCAATCATCTATGAAGAAGTTGAATAGATCATATGACCACTGATTGTCCTAGTATTTTTGTCCTATTGCATTGTCTCATCGACACGCGCAAATTCTCTTTCTGGGTTTCTTGATGAAAGAACTTTGAATCCCATCTACTGTTAAAATGTATCTTCTGATCTGGATTGCTCTAGACGTTCTCTAGCAATTTTTTTAGGTCAGCAAACCATAAACATTGGAGAACAGACAGACAATGTACTGCAATGTATAGGCCTACATAGATCAACTCTTCGCAGGTTTGCCACCCCTTCCCACCTTTTAAATAACTCACATCATCCCACTCTTACCCATATGCCTCCACAATCAACTTTAATGTTAATGTGCCAAAACATATTCTATCAACATTTAACCCCCACTCGCTGACTACGGTTCTTAATACGTACTCAAAATTGCCAGGTGAGTTCAAAGTACACACTGGATCCGTCCTTAAAATAGTGGATCCCTAAGCAAGCTATGGCTTTATTATCTTGTGTATTTTCTTTCTATATGTTTTGTCCCATATGGGTATAGGTAGGCTGTGCATAAAGGAACATATAAATGCAAAATGACCTAAATCATAACAAAAAAAAAAACATTTTGTACAAATGCGAATGTGTGCAATTGGGATATGATGGTAATTTTTTGGAAAAGAAATAAAAACTTTGTTGCTGGTAAAATTATTAAAACATGTCTAATACCCCAACTTCAATGCTCTCACACAGGATAAAACTCTCATCAGCCGTCACTAAATTATGACAGAGCAGAATGTAGTTTTGGTCGCTTAATAATCAAAGATTATTAAAATTATTATTTAAGGTATTTCCTTGTCATGCATTAGATGGTTACCTAAACAATTCATTAACAATTGACTAGGCACATATATACCAGTATCATCATCCTGAAATCTGAGACAGATCAAAATCCACATGTCCAAACTGTCATCGACCCTTAATGCATTTTCTTGCAAGTTTCAGGAAATGAAAGTTCTAGGTAGATGCATTTTGATGGGATGACATATTTTGTCTACTAACAGCCACAACTGAAAAAATTTTCGTAAAACAAATTGGGGGAAAAAGTCACAGTAATGAATGTTCCTTCCTTTTTTTTCTTATTTCAACTATAACAACCAAAATACTTTACTGAAAATTATAGACAACTGTGTTAATAAAAAAAATATGCATGATATTCGCACAAAACAGGGTATTAGAAGACCACATTACAATGTATTTTTTACCTGTGGTCAGCTGACAGGTTAAATGGGATTATATTTACAGTTATGTTTGTTAGCAACTTGCTATCTGATTAGTAAGTTACATCTAATGCTAAATGCAAACATATTAGTCATTATTTGTTAATGTCTATTTGCACTTTATTAGCCCATACCTCCCGTAGGGGGTTCTATATAAAGAGTAATCCTAGGGCTAAAAGTAGAGTAGTCACCAACAACATGTTCTGCTGATTGTTCCACATTTTCCCCAGAATGTTGCCCCAGATTCTCTCTTTATAGCTGCAGTAATTTTTAGCTGCAGTAATTCCCACTCAGGGTCTGGGACTAATTTCATATGAAGGCTTGTGATGCATGTAAGATCTGAATGAGGCAGAGCAGGGATTGTCCTTACTTAAATTCTTTATACTGTCACATCATAGGGTAAGGGCAGCAAGGGGGCTTTTCATCTTTTGTTTTGTGAATTTCACCTAGAGAATAGTCCCCCGGACTGAAGGCTCGTCTTACTGACACTTGCTGCAGTGGTATTTGGCTATTGAACTTTCATCTCACAGAGCGGCACAGCTATTTGTAATCCGGTAACTTAATATACAGGAAAAGCATTCTAGCGGGAGCATGGCAGGCCCACACTGGTGCTTAGTAGTAGCCATGTATCTAGTCGGACGAAGGGCTTTCAACACATTTAGAGATCTTACAGGTGTTTTTCATAGGAAGAATACATATTTATGAATAAACACAGAGCTTTATGTGCAATGTGTGCCTACGTGTGTCATGTCTACGTGTATATTTGGGTGATAACATTTAGTTTTTTCTTCTGAACTCTTTGAATTCCAGCACTGTTAGACCTTTTATTTTTCTATCTACATCAGTAGTTTTTAACCCCCTGGGTTAGGACCCAAATATGAGTCCCTCATTCTATTCCAGTGCATACCAAGTAGAATTGCGCATTTAGTTATAAACAAGTTCCGATTTGTCCGAATTTTGTTTTGTAATTGGTGGGTTGTCGGAATTCCATATCTTTGAAACGCTATATGGCCAAATCATGAAACAAACGACACGGACCATAGACAAACAGTTGTGTTTGTTTCATGATTAAGAGTTCCATCACTAACTGTTGATTTTACTCACAAATCAAGTGACAATTGACCAATAGTGGGTAAAAAAATTAGAAACAGTAAAAAGAAAGTCTATATTTGTATGTTCTATATTTAATACATAAATAAATATAGATTGTTTTACTGCACCTCGTGTTTTCCCTCTATTTGTTATTTTTTATCAATTGATCTGTGACTTAAGTGGTGAGAAAATAAATCAATATAAGGGCCACTATTACTACTCTCACGCATGCACAAGAGTACAGCATTGAGGTATATGGGCAAGGCCAATTCCCTGCAGCCATCACTGTGACGGCTGTCGGGATTGACACTGTAGTTCCACCCAATTTCTAAGACTTTTACCAGGCCATATTTAAAAATGTAGTGTAGAAATTAGTCAATTCAGCATTGTAGTTACCTTTCCCTGACATGACTTTCTGACTAAAATCTCTAGAAGGTTTACAACAGCTGAAATAATACACCGGGACACCACAAACTGCTAATGATCTGTAGACATCTCTTTCATTGACTATTGTTAGCGATCATGCATTTTTTTAAAGCGCAAGATAGCCATTAGACTGATGTGGATGAGGCAAATGTAGAATCATTATTGTTTTGGAGAAATAAAACCGTGTATTCTAACATTCTAATAATGTGGTGTTGGGAATATGGGAATTATTGTGCTTTAAAACTGCTTTATGGCTCGTGACCCGGTGGGCTTACAATTGTTGAGGGAACAATGAATTCTGAATTGTACCAATGTATTCTACACAAGAATGTCACTTTGTTCGTCCAGAGGAAGAAGGACATACGTCCTCTCAGCTATAAAAGAAATCTTCAGATTATATTGTCTTGTAATATTTTATTTCTATGTAATTGTGAAACCACACCTGCATTAGCAGAACTAATGTACAAATTTTCCCTGGTATAATATTTTATTTTGGATCCCCTCCCTCTCCAGACAATTAATTGACCAGAAATGTCATCCATCCCACTAACTACTGCAAAATAACAAACTCTATAGTCACAAGACCCTAAATCCTCATGCCAGTTTATCCTTTCCTTCTCCAATTTAGACTGTCATATTTCCATGACAATTAATCCTCTCCCTGCCCAAATTAGAAATGGACATTTGCCTGCCAACTAACATTCTCCCTTAATTCAGATTGGCACATCCCCCTGCCTTCTCCCTTTCCCATGCAGATAGCAACATTCCTCTTCCAACTATCCCTTTCTTCCCCCCAAATGGATCTTATTATTTTTCTTCCTATCCACACACTGTGGATCATGGTTTCTAAAGTACTGGGTTGTGTCATATTTTAACCTCACTGCTTAGCAGACCTCTCCTGGCCCTAAATGAACAGGTCCAACTGGTGGCTCAGTAGGCTCCCATACAATTTACAAGCAGATTGCAGACACACGTTCCATGTAATACACAGACACACTACATGCAGTACACACCACACCATGCATTTTACAGACATCTCACATAGCTCACAGACACATCACGTGTTTTAAATGTTCCAGATAAATGAAATTAATTTGATAAAGTAAAGTACCATGGTAGCAAACATCCCATAGCACTCTTTAAGCCCTAGTCCACTTCCCTCTCTACTGACAGTCAGGCAAACTCACTCAGCCACCACAGACGAGGGTTCCTTCCTGTGCTGCAGATCCAAGGCATCAACCAGAGCAGGCTGTAGCTATTGCTCCCTTAATCATCCACTAGAAAGGCAGCATTCATTCTGGAGTAAGAAGGGGTGGTGCTAGATGGAATCCATTGCTTCCTGCCACTCATGGGACCATGCCTGATAGAATGAAATCTGGGTATGCTTTCATCTCAGCTCACTACTTCTTGGAAACTCACTGCTGTCAGTCCCCTGGTGGTGTCAGGGTTGTAGTTGATCAAGCACGCAGAATAGTATCACACGTAGGACTAAAGATAACGTCTAACAGGACCTTAGAATGGCCGGAGTTAACGTACCGCAAAATAGTCAAAATACTTGCTGAGGTCTGGGACACAGAATGAGACACAACGATGAGGAAAGTTAGAAGTCAAGGATACCAGAAATCAGGGAAGTCAAAACGAAGCCAAAGTCAAATACCAGAAAAACACAATCAAGAACACACTCTCAGATAACCAGCTAGTCGAAACCACGACAGGGCACTGACAAAAAGGTAATTTGTGTCAGAGACAGCTGTAATTGGCTGTCTCTGACCTCTGACCCCAAAATGTAGGTGCGTGTCTATGACGTGATGCCGCACCCACGTCAGCGCCATCTTTGATGTGGGCAAAGGTAAGTTTCTTATAAAAGTCCAATTCACAGCGGTCGGCATTCCTAAGAACGTCGCACCTGCTGGCGACCAGAACGGAGGGAGACCGGGTCACTGCCCGCTGAGCCCAAGGTAAGTTTGAAACATCTCTGATGGCGTGGCTGCTTAGTTTGAGTGCAGAGATGCCGGGAGCTGTGACAGGTGGTACCTGTTGACATTCAACCAGCATTGCCTCCAGTAGTTCTGGCCCTGCACACTCATTAAATGAAACCACTCATGATGTATTTAGCCAAACAGATATAAGACCCTCAAGCAATAAATAAAATACTTGATCACACTGATAAACGTCATATTAATTGCTTTAAGAACTGTTATGCTAATAATCAATTCCTCTCTAGTGCTGAAACCATAACGCGTTGCCACTCCTTGGCCGCTTCCATATCCTGCCCATCTAATATAGTATTGGTCCTGCAATTACTCCTGTATGATGCTGACAAGCTACATTAATTGTAAGCACATCAACAGTTACATCTGAAAGAAGTAAGATCTGTCCCTCTTCACTATGAGTGAGACTTGCTTGACAGTGGAATAATCATAGCAACTACAGTTTGAATGATGTAGTTGCTGTGATAGAGAGCTGTATAACAGATCGAAGGCTTCTCCTGCTCTGCCCAGTTACTCAATTGTAGGTTTGCAAGTATGTGGCTTTTTAAAACAATATATACCTTTTGAAAGCAATTCTGTGAATACAGTGTTTATTGCATAGATACAATTTTGCAGATTTCATTGAACTCCTGAGAGTTATGCAGCTCTGCACTGGCTGAGCATATTGTTCTTCGCCAAAGGTAAAGGAGATCTGTATATTTAATAGCAGAGATCTCTCCATACTCCTCACTGTCATATAAAGTCATGGCTTGCTGAATCTTAGCTCTGAGTTTAGAGTTACTGAATAAGCTAGAATATGGAAATATTCGCTCTTAAAGAAAACGTTTTAAAATCTGTATACAACCTCCCTCATTTTCTAGCAATTAAATATTGTACCCCCAACTTCCCAATCCACTGGAAGTTTTTTAAATATTTCATCTAGGCAAGACAACTTTGACGTCTAAGTTTACCTTTGTTGGTACTTACTACTTATTTTTTCACACACGTGCGATTTAAAAACACAATGATCAGAAAGCCTTCAAAGACTTTATAATCTTCTTTGATTTGGGAAACATCCCTAAGCAAGGCATATCTCGTCAGTGACGTCGGCACACTGGCTTTTTGCCTGCGCCGGAATGGAGTAACGTTATGTCACTTCATTCCTATTCTCCCTAGCCAGCACTAGAAATGTCGGCTAGAAAGTTGCAGTTGCTATGGGAGGAGATCAGACTGAGCTGCAGTTGCCATGGGAGGTGATCAGACTGAGCTGCAGTTGCCATGGGAGGAGATCAGACTGAGCTGCAGTTGCCATGGGAGGAGATCAGACTGCGTTGTAGTTGCCATGGGAGGAGATCAGACTGCGTTGTAGTTGCCATGGGAGGAGATCAGAGGCACCTCCTGTGGTAGGCTTTTCTACTTTCCTCTGTCAGTCAATGCTTCGGCATGCTAACACATTGACTGACTGCTGGGAGAAAAACATGTTTATTATTATTTTATTATTTATATAGCGCCATCAGATTCCCCTAGTGCTGTACAATGTTTCTAAATAGGTTTTCCCTTTAATCTATACATTTGATAGCAAAACTGCTAGAACAATGTACACGTAACATCGTATGCTCAATCTATAGAGCATCTGTTTATTGGTGCATGACAGGTACCATTTCATGAAAAAAAAAAAGAGGTAATATTATATTTTACAAACAATCCCTGATAATCTCCAACAAACATTTTAACGAACTTCTTAACTACGTATTTAGCAGGCTGTAGTGATTATGGTGCTTGTTGTGTACCATTAGAAGTACCATAGTGCATTTTGTTATTTTTGTTGTTTAACCCCTTAAGGACCAAACTTCTGGAATAAAAGGGAATCATGACATGTCACACACGTCATGTGTCCTTAAGGGGTTAAAGAAAATGCTGTAGTGATTATGGTGCTTGTTGTGTACCATTAGAAGTACCATAGTGCATTTTGTTATTTTTGTTGTTTAAAGAGAATGCTGTAGTGATTATGGTGCTTGTTGTGTACCATTAGACGTAGCATAGTGCATTTTGTTCGTTTTGTTGTTTAAAGAAAATGCTGTTGTGATTATGGTGCTTGCAGTATTCCATTAGAAGTACCATAGTGCATTTTGTTCGTTTTGTTGTGCATGTATTACAGAGCTTTATCATTCCTTGAAACTGATACCTGGTATTTGATCATAGACAGCACCATTTTGGATGGTGGCACACATTCCTCAGAGGTAGGCTGTTTTTAGGGACATGTTTGACTGAAACCATTTACACAAGTGGCATTTTTTCCCCACTATGTACTCTGTAATACAACTTAAACAGAAATATGTTTGTTTCTCTTTAAGTATAGTTTCTGCCTTTTCCAGGCCCATTGCAACTGCTATTTAGATTTTTTTTTTTTTTTTTTTTTATCCATTGATAAAGCCTATATTGGTGAAACGCGTTTGGATATTGTACTGCCTTTTAATTGATGTTAATAAATAGATTTTGGTCATTTTACTCTTTTGTACCATTATCTTTTATTTACTTTTTTATTTTGTTCATTTTTTATTATAACTGCCTGGCTTTTTACCCAATTATCTCCTATACTCCAAAGAATCCTTAGGTGGGGATTATACCACCCGTGCCTGTATCATAGAGCAGTTAGCCTGCCCTATACATTGTGAGTATATTTTATTATATTTTATATACCAGCATTATTTTACTGAGAGCACTATTGCTGTTTTATTATCTTCTCCCTGAGCTCCTGTTACCATCTTAAAGAACCATTTCAAAGAACGCTCACCACATATCCCAAAGGCGGGGATTATACCGCTGTATGACTACTACACTAGAGCTAGTATAAGCTCTATTAAATGTGAGTGGATCTACTATATTTTATACTTTTTTATCCACTTTTGGAACATACTGTACCATCACTGTTCTTTGTTTTATTTCACCCCGGCTGTCTGTCACTACACCGAAGAGGATACTCATACCGCTGCAAGCTATTCATACCAGAGCTGGATTAAGCTCTACAAAAAGTGAGTATTATCTCTCCTATTTTATTTGGATACCTTTTGGATCACCCTTTACCATTACTATTTTCATCACTCATCGCCCTCCTCCATATACCTGCAAGGAGCGAAACTCTACAACTTCAGAGACCAACATAGGACCAAAGTTCCATTATACTGGACTCTATTTCATAATTACTACCTCAACCAGGACTTTTAAATTCATTTACTTTGCTCACCGGCGCAGTCCCATCCCTTTGTTTGTTTGCTATTTAGATCTGACTGGTATTGGCTGTGTTTAAACAGAGATGGGCCAACTCTCCTGTTATGATTCCAGTGTATAATAATCGTATCAGCCTCAGCCAGCGACAATAGCTCAAGAAATCCCATTATAAAGAATACAATTATTAAAGTGTCTACATGACAGAGACCTTTTCAGGTATCACCGTGGAAACCTATACTTTGTGCCTCTGTCCCTTATCCAACCCTGTCTGTGTGTATCATACAAATGTGTGGGCTACGTAAAAGATATGATGATTGTGTCAGTAGATAGAGCAGGCAGCCACAATTCACCCCCTAGTGGACATAAATTGTTCTACATTTTTACCTACAGTATGACAAGCACTGACCCCAGCTATTTCCAGAGCTCATAAGTTATAAAAACATATATAAACTTTATCAACTATTAAACACATACCAAAACCATGGCAAAATGATAAGCAATATAGACATTCATCTCTTGGTGCTGTAATAGGAAACGCATTTCACTGCTTATATGAAGGATGACATTGACTCAATTGACCATATTTTGAGAATTTTTGCATTTGTTATTTCACCTTTTCTTTTAAGAATCCCCCAAAAAAACATTAGTCAATAAATTTCCATCTGATGGAATGTTGTGAAAGCGGAAATAGTTTTTTTAATTTGGAAAAAGACTTGCTGGGTGCAGGAACAATGAATTGCAAGTGAAATGCAATTGGGACAATTATTTTAATGTTTTGCAGACACCATTTTATATTGTTTTTACATTGTCTGAACATTTGCAGTCCTTTGCTACTAGCCAGTCCTTAAATGTTACTCACCATTGCAAACCATAGTATACTCTCCAGGCAGCCAATGGCTAGTTGTTCTTTAAACACTAAGTTGTATCAAACCAAAAAATTGAATCGCAACCTTCAGGTTAAAATCACCAAACTAAGAATGAGTTAAAGGATTTTACCAAAATTATTATTTTTAAATGTTACAATATGGTTTGTAATTCACTCCAATTCATTGTATAATTGAATATTCACTAAACTATTCATTGTTGGGAATTGTCTAGATAATTTAAATTATTAACCCAAAATTGCTACACTGCAAATATAGGTGAACTGGAGAGTTTTTCGAATTCACAGTTTTGGCCTATTATTTGAAATTCTTTGGTCAATACCAGCAATCCGCAGTTTAGTAATTAACTCTGTCGTTTTCGTCTTAGTAACCACAAGGTAAACATTTTAGCATATCTTGATTTTTGGCATAAAATTTAGCTCATCCAAGATAAACACACTACATTTCACATTAAGGAGAGCTTTTTATAAACCTGTTGCCAATTAATATTTTGCAGGCCATGAACTACAATTTACTAAACAAATAACTAAAATAAATAAAGTTCTATCCTCTCAAGACATGAATAAGGTATCCTATTATTTATAGCAAAGCTATATCCGTTAACCCCTGACAATCCCTTTTTGTCCTTTATCATTCTTATTTCACATGCATTGGGTACCAAATTAACCTTATCTCTACAAAGACTGCTTGTAATTGGCCTTGTTATATTACTTAGACCTCAGACTTTGCTCTGAGAGGTTGGGGCTAATCTAATGTAATACAGAAGGCTACATAAAATGATAACCCAAAGATTACACGCAGGGCTAAAAAAACCTCCTTTTTTCTCCTTAATCTGGTCTTGCAAGGTGCACTTTTGAAAGTTTTAACGTTCGTCTTGTGCCAAATTCTCAGAATGTCAATGTATAGATTTGGTGTCAATCTGAGCAGCTAAGTCGCCTTACCTGATTTCTTTGGGAAGAGGTATCTGTTTTCTGAAGTATTCCACGGCTGTTGTTACTGGGAAGAAAAGAACAAGGCTGGGTTTGTTCTGTTAAAGTAATCTGTATCTTTGCTATTCATGCGTAACACATTCTATGCGAGTTACAAAGACCCGAGCTTTATGTGATTTTAAATATAAGAATGTTATAGTGTCAATGTCAGCTTACCCGTCTTAAGAAAGATTAGTAGAACCAAACGCATGTACAATATTATTTATCAAACCAGGCCACACGGTCTTAATTTTCATCTTTTAATGATTTTTTTTTTGGTCCTGTAACAAATCATTAGATCTAAAAAACATCATAAATACCAACGCCTGCCAAAAACCCCAGATATCCAAGAGAAGTCACTAAATTTGTGCACTGCCAAGCATATAACCGTCACAGCATCTTTTGCCCACGTTACAAATTGCTTTATTAATTGAATACTCTACATAGAGAGTGATTTGTATAACATGCTCTATAGGTAATTATTGTGTTTGAAAATGTATGCATTTTTATAGTAAAGTGCCGAAAATTAGAAGATGACATTAAAACTGTGCACATTTTAATTTGAAAATTAAGGAGAACAGTTAGGCACAATTGGTTGCAAGACACAGCCTCGTGTGCTTGTAGCCAAAAGGTTCACAAAAAATTTAAAGGTACAACTCAGCTTTGTGAGACTGTTGTTGTACTATATAATACTTTACATAACTATGTGCGCACTGTTGGGTGTGTACTACTTTGGAGAATATTGAAAATGGTAGTCTTCTTCTTAGAAATATATCATCTACTATGGTGTTCATTACAAGGGCTTTGATACATTGTTTAACACTGTAATGTGCTTTCCGTGTGGCAAAGTGCTCCCGCAATACTTTGGTATCTCTCTTTAATATAGTGCCAACAGTGTAAGTCAAAATCTGGTCATCATGTGTAGAAGGAATGCTGAATGGGTGCTTAGAGGCGGCACTGCTTACTGTCCTAATTTATACAGACTGAGCAAAACATAAATATAACAAGAATTTTACAGAACAGACCGTCCATGTTTATAGCATTATAACATAAAACAGGGCATTGTTGTCTTTTTTTTTTTATTCTAAAGATAAAACTCTGCAGTACGTAACACAGAAACATATACGGTACATGCTTAATAAGAGATCAGTGAGCTATCAACTCTGTAATCTACAATGTCAGCTCAGATACAAGACAATATTGCGAAGTAGCACTCACCTATCTGTAGTGTAGTTACTAGACAAGAAGGGATCTGTTGTGGTGACTGCTGAATGTGCTGGAATATAAAAGAATATTCATTATTTTTTTTAAGTTTCATTGCATAAAACTGCACCATAAAAAAAAGGAATATTAATTATCAGCATTGAATATTGCATCCACAAATATTTACGTTTAACAAAAGTTAAAGTGCTGTAAAAACTATAATTATTATTAATAATAACGGCAATAATCATCATATCGGTATTGTAATCTCTAAATATTCCGTCCTACAGAAAAAATGGCTGGCTACAAAAAGCATTCCATTTTTTGTGAGGTTACGGTACCCAAACATAATATCTTAATTGTAATGCATTTGGTCATTGAGTTATCTATTTATATTGACCAAGTGCCCAGGGTTCAGTGATAAATATCCTTCCCTTAAACAGTTAAAGGAAGAGTTAGATGTATCACGGTTGACCCTAACCTGAATCATTATAGATTACAATGTACGATGCTACATATACCTCTTGCTGGTAAAGAATTACCTAAAAATAATAGGATGCTCACCTGTTAGAACCCAGATACCATAGAGTAAAATGCTAAGTAGGGTGGCTGGACTTGACGATGAAAGCTCCATTCCTGCTGTGTTGTGTCTCCACACACCCTAAAATTTGCTTCCTGAACAGTGAGAGGGGACGTTGCTAGTTAGTTGTGCCAGGTACACATCTCTAACCTGCACTGAGCAGGTGGGATGCAGTACAGTACCTCTCTCTCTCTCACTCACTCCCTCCAATGCTTTGAGCTTACATTACAAGGCTGAGCTACAATTTCACTTCCAATCCCCACACTTTTTTTTTTCCTCCAGTACTTTATTGAAAAGGACCAACTGGGAGCACAAAACAGTCACACTTAAACAGAATGAAAAGATCTAATCAGAATTTCCCACACAGTGTTAAAACACAAACAAATAAAACATTGTATCCCACAGGTAGAGAACTGCACAATAAACTGGGGTTTTTAGTTTTGCATAGTAAACGGGAAAATACACACGCACACTTACACACAAACTAATACACACATTAACACACACTAACACAAACAATTTTTAATACACAAAATTAAAAATCAGAATAATACACACGAAAATTAAGAAAATAAGATTTTTTTACCTCAAGGAAAACACAAAAAGTAAGAGTTTTTATTTTTATTATATTTTTTCACAAATTTTGTTATCACACATTTTAATTTTACCCTATGAAACTCAGTATATTTGATATCTGTGTCCCAACTCCCACAACTGGGCCATCTCCATCTTGGCTCCCTATTAATCATTGTTATAAGCTCTGACCTTCTCTGTCGTCATAACGTGATAGCTAAACATATGGTTGGTCTGGAATTCTGAACACAGTTTGATGTGGCTTCTGCTAGTAGCTATTTCCACTTAACACCCACTTTGAATCGCTATTTTAATGTTTAAAAGTTGTCTTTTAGTAAAGGGACACTGAAGGTGACTTTTTGATTTTATTTTAGGTATTCCGTAAAATATTTTGAGACCAAAACAAAAAAAATTTTGATCAGAAACAATTTTGTACACGAAAGGCAATTTTTTTTTTCAAAATTTATCCTGACTTGAAAAATGTTACATTTTCAGCCTAATCGATTTGGCCGAAAATGGAACATTTTTGAATCAGAAGAAATTTTCTACAAAAAAATTTGGCTTGTGTACAAATTTGTATCTGATCGAAAAAATTTGTTTTGGTCTGAAAAACGTTATGGAATTCCTAAAATTAAAGCAAAATGTTGCCTACAACTAAAATTGTTCACCTTGTGCAAGTCTACAAGGAAGTGGAATCAATAATTTTGTCTCCTACTCTAATTCAATGTATGCCTTGACTGTGCAAGGACTCAACTTATGGAACTTGATTGTGATGTAAATTGCCACAATTTTAATATAGCTGTAAAAGAAAATATCAAGTATAAAACAACTCACACAAGTTACATGTGATTCTCAATGTTTTATTCAACGGTGCAATTGCCACTGACAGTTCCCCTTTAAATATCTGTCTTTATTATTGTGTAAAGGTTGTTGGTTAGAGTCAAAGGTTCCTTGGGGACTTCTATGTAAAGGGAAAGTTGACATGTCTTATCTATTAGCTCCCAGAGTGGAAGAATGAAAGATCAAACAAAAGACATCACCGTTTAAAAAAAATCAAATTGTTCTGTTGTCAATCTGGTGGTTTTCAAAAACCCCTCTGTCTGCACCCTGACCTCCCCTTTCTAATGGTTACTAGCATTGAGATATCTTATAACAGAAACTGCAACAACAAAAAAACAGCCACAGACAAGACTTTCCAAAGGGGGTTTATGAAAAGTCCTCTATTTTGAATGCTTTACCAAGTCTGTTAACAGAAAGTCATTAAAAATATCTTCTGCTCCATGTATTACATTTCTTGATCCTGGTTACTGGCCAGTTATTACAGTGAACCACTAAAGACACAACAATGCTATAAGCTGTTTGACTGTAAAAGTAAAAAAAAATAAAAAATTATATAGTGGATTTCTGCATACCTGGATAAGGAATATAAAATCCTTATTATTGGAAAAAAAGGGGCATTATTATCTATTTCTCGGTTTATCACCAAGATAAAACATAGACACGATTGTAAAGCCAAAGCAATCTTCTTAAGTCCATCAACAATCATCAACAAACTGTAGCTATAATGAAAAGACGTTACACTGAAATCTATAGTTTTAGTGTTATATAATATTTTCATTTGTAGAAAACAGCTTAAGAATTTAAAGTATAAAATGACATGTGGTTATAAGTCCTTGAACAAAAAATATCTGCAGGATGGTGGCCTTCGGATTACTTTATCTTTTATGGTATGTACCGCAACATACATACGATGTAGAAAACCTGTTCTTGAACATGATACATTATTTTTACAGATTCTCTACTTTATTTTAATTTCTATTGATGGCTTGACTTATTGGTGCACAGAAAAACTAGACTTGGGCACAAGTGAGAAAATTTGGCTCTGCCGAAATTAGACATTTTTTTGAAACATCCAAATTTCAGCAATTCTGTCGATTTAGATCAACAGTTTTTCCGAACTGAGATTGCAATTAGGAAACGGAATCAGAACAAAAATGTGTGAAAATGGGCCAATCAGTGTGCTGCAAAAATATGTGCATAATATAATATTAGATATATATAATGAGAGAAAAATTAACCAATTAAGGAAAAAATAGGAGGAGCAGTATAGAAACCTATATTTATATATTAAATTGTTATTAAATATATAATATATGAATATATTTTTTTTTTTACTGCTCTTAGTTTATATCCCTCTAATGGCCAATTCTCAGTTGATCTGTGAATAAAATCAATATTTAGTGACTGTCCCCTAGCATACAATTATATTTTTCCCATCAATCTCCCTGAACTGAGCATGTTTGACATTGTGCAATTGAGTTGCTCCATGATTCGAGTAGATTTAGGTAAGGATTTTTGGAATTCACCCCATTACCTAATCGGCCCAAAATTGGGTGAATTGCAGTTTGGACCAAAATAATTCTTCTACTCTAATAAAAACAAGTGTGAAATAGATTTATGTTTGTATCTCTTTTTAAAGATCTATGACATAGTTTTATGTTTGTATCTCTTTTTAAGAATCTGATGTATGGAGTTGGAATGTAGCGTAAATATAAGTAGTGATGGTGTTAGACATGCCCATCCAGCCTAGTGTTTACCAACGGGAAACTGAGAAACCGCTGTCAATTTGGAATGGGGAGAATTGCAAAATTGCTAAATTTGAGTTAAAATAACCTGATTGGAAAAATTCTCCTTCTCAACTATTTTCCTGCCCAGTACCTTTGTCCTTTAAACGCAATTCCCATGACTGAATAACAACCATAGTGTTATCTGTTTACACAGATAAGAGTGTGTACTCACTAATTAGATGAAGCAGAAAATTAGGAAAGTTTTTTTTTTTTTTCCCAGGGAGATCAATTAATCAGCTAGAGCTGGTAGGAGGGCTCAGTTGCTGAGTACACTAATTACTGCGCCTGTTTGAAGTTTGAGCATGCTTCCAGCCTCCAATGAACGTGATATTTCTGAGCGTGATGAACTGAGATCCATGAAGTTGGGTAATAGTAAAAGCTGTTCAAGTCGGTACTGAAGGACTTCAGTAAGAAGAAATACACTTTATACGTTTATGTTATTCTTTCTCCTGTTCTCAGAAAGTTATCTAATAACAAAATGTAAATTGCACTAGGTTAACAAACTTCATGTAACAAACTTAATGTAATATTTTGTAGCCATGAGAGAAAGAGAAAGCAGAGGCATATAGTGTAATTAAGTAATCACCAGCATTAAAAAGATATGGGTATTGATACTGAGCTAGTCTAATAGCTCTTCGACATGTGAGTGCAGTTTTTTTTATTTTCTCTCACATTAAAAAGTGCCTTGTCCAAAAAAGGATGGGGTTTAGAGTATTTTTTAGAACATGACACTTTTATAAAGGTCTTCTTTGTTCCTGCCTCTCCCTCTCTCTCTTTCTGCTTTTTCTATGCTGATTGCAAACAGTATAACTTATAGCAATGATTGACAGGGAGCTAAAATGAAGGTGCTCAGTTCCAGGAAAGAGAAAACATTGTGGTGTTAATTTCCTATATCTAATCTAATCTTTTTTTTTTTTTTTTTTTAGGTTTTTTTAAACCCCTTTTTTTAAATATATAAAAATATTTGATGCCCCAGGATGTGATCGTTCATCTTTAAAGGGACAATACAAACACTTAAGCATGTTATCTTGCTGAAGTGCTATAGGTGTGATGAGTGTGTCCTCTTTTTTCTATATTACCAAAAATGCAGATTTCAATACAAATTAGCAATTTTATAAAGTAACCTTGTTACACCTCGCTGACTGTCAATCAGAAAACCAGTCTTGTTACTTCATAGTTGTTTAGCTCAGTGGAGATAAACTCAAGAGGCAGCAATTGCCCAGAGCACCTGCCTTGCAAAGACTTCTCATTGAGCTGCATTGGGAAGTCTGTGATTGGACAGCCACAGAAAGTCTGGGCGGGGTTGGAAGGGGAGGGATTGCAAAGGCAGCAGACAAGATATCTGCAGCTTTTGCAAGCTGTTATAGATACACCCCCAATGGAAAAGATGCATAATTAAATCCATGCTTGTTTTCATTTGGGGATGTTTGAACTAAACAGTGATTTTTCATTTAATAATTTATTTTTGTATTTGAGCAGTGGCGTGTCCCTTTAATCAGAGGGTATTCTGGAAATAATTGGCCAATAATTGTGCAGAAATTTGGTGCAATCAACGAATGCTTCTATTTTATTTCTTTGTTACTGCTCCAAAGGTCTCACTGTGTGGAAACAACTGCCAAAGTTTTTCTTTGATCGATATGGGCAAAACAAAACAAAAAAACAACCAAAAATGAATTTCTAGATCCTTAAGTAGTAAAGGCATTTATATTATTTTTCATTCATACATATGTATTGTTATATTATTTATGTTAACTGTTTAAGTATTATATATATATTCCTACTCAATAAAGTAATCTGTGTTTATGTGTTCGTCAGATACATTTTATTGTTTTAATTTAGTCAGTAGAACTTTTAGCAAGTCTATTCCAGAATGCATTCCGTGTACGGACTGTGTGCTTATTAATTCTGAAAAAAACATTCCTTTCAATTATCTCTACATTGCTTTCAGCGGAAGGTTTGGACTAAAAAGCAGCTGACCTCTGTCTTAGACTAATGACAATTCCCACCCAGGATTTTCTGTTATCAGAGTTACTCCCTCTAGTGGACATTTATCGCAGTAACATGATTAAAGGATTCCATCATTATTATTTTATTATTCATATAGCGCCATCAGATTCCATAGCACTGTACTCTTCCAAATCAGGGGTTCCCAACTCAGTCCTCAAGTAACTCTATCAGTCCAGGATGTAGGGATTACCCTGTCGTTTCTAAAGTGTTTTTTTTCTTAAAGGGACTCTCCAGTGCCAGGAAAACATATCCAGGACCTGCAGTGCTCCTCTCCCTTCCACCCCCCATCCCATGTTGCTGAAGGGGTTAAAACCCCTTCAGTGACTTACCTGAATCCCGCGCCGATGTCCTTCAGTGCTGGGTCAGGCTCTGCCCAAGCTCCTCCCCTGCCGACATTAGCCGTCAGAGGAGACCTAATGCGCACGTGCGGCAATGGCCGCACTCACATTGGGATCTCCCCATAGGAAAGCATTATTCAATGATTTTCTATGTGGATTTCGGCAACGCTGGAGTTCCGCACATAGCGTGAGGATGTCCAGCGTCGTTTAAAAAACTTTTAATGTTCTCAGAGCACAAAAGTCCCTCTAGTGGCTGTCTGGTAGACAGCCACTAGAGGAGGACTTAACCCTGCAAGGTAATTATTATTATATTAATTATTATTAAAAAAAACTGCAATAATTACACTTGCAGGGTTGTGGGAGTTGGCACAAGACCACTCCAATGGGCAGAAGTGGTCTGGGTGCCTGGAGTGTCCCTTTAAAGCACCTTCGAGACAACTGGGTAATTTCTAAATCCAGGACTGGTAGGAGTACTTAAGGACTGGGTTGGGAATCACTGTTCCTAATGACTAACATGGGTACATTACAACTAACCCCTTCACTTCCACATCATTTCCAAAAGAAATAGAGTTTGTTTGTAATGAGAAAAACATGTAAAATGGGATTGGGATTCGGGGATAGTTTCTATTATATTTTAAACGTCTTGTTTGCTCTGTGTGATACAGATACGTAGTGTTTTTATATTCCTTCTATGTGGACATTATGTTTACATACAGACATTATTTTTACAATATGGTGGCATTTTTTAAGTTGCATCATGAGAAATTCCATATATTCCACACAATTACCTATTACCTACTAACTGTTTATTTGGCCATTTTATTTACCTATTTCTGTCACATCTACTGTAAATCAAAGAAATCATATTTCTTCTTCTATTCGAATATTTCATGCTCTACCTGAAACACTGTAACATTGCAAAATATTAGATAAGAGATAATTTATTGCAATTGTCGCTTCCCCTGGGACCAACACCCAAAATTAAGTCCCATGTCTTCTTACTGAGTGCCTATTGGTTGTAAAAATCACATATTATTAGTAATGCTTAGGGATGTGCATCGGGTAAATTTTCGGTTCGGTTTGGCATACCGAAATTCGGCAATTCGGAACTTCGGGACTTCGGCACTTAGGGAGCTATCTACCAAAAGGCAGAAAGACCTAAGTTGGTCTTTCAGCCGAATTTACTAATACTAAGAAAAAATTGTCCTCCCCCCCAGGCGCCCACCCCTGAGTGGTGGGTGGGGGCCCTGAATACCAATAAGGGGGGAGACCTATTGTCCTCCCCCATGGCCCCCACCCCTGAGCGGTGGGTGGGGGCCCTAAATTAGTATAAGGGTGGGACCTATTGTCCTCCCCCCTTGCCCCCACTCCTGAGTGGTGGGTGGGGGCCCTAAATACTAATAACAAAGGGGGACCTATTGTCCTCCCCCCTGGCCCCCACTCCTCAGCGGTTGGTGGGGGCCCTAAATACCAATAACAAAGGGGGACCTATTGTCCTCCCCCTGGCCCCCACCCCTGAGCAGTGGGTGGGGGCCCTAAATAACAATAAGGGGGGAACCTATTTTCCTCCCCCCCGGCCCTCACCCCTGAGCGGCGGGTGGGGGCCCAAAATAAAAATATAACCCCCCGAGGTGACTAGGGGTCCCCAAACCCCTAGTCACTCACTCCCCCCAAAATATTTAACCCCTACCTACCCCCTAACCCTAAAAATAGTGAGGGGGGACCATTAACTAGGTACCTGAAAATAAAAAAAAACTTACCATTTGATGTCTTCTTTTTTGTAACATCTTCTTTTTTCAGCCCCAAAAAAGGCCAAATAAAAATCCATAATAACCAATGTACTTAAAAAAAAAAAAAAGCGCCAAAAAAGAAATCCATGTTCACCCATGGAGGGCTCCGTGCAGACTGAGCTCTGCAGGGCGGGGGAAGGCTTATAAAGCCTTGCCCCGCCCTGCAATTAGGCACAGAGCACTCTGGTTGGTTGGTTGGTTTAAGCCATTAAATCAGAGTGCTCTGACAGGTAAATGAAGAGACTGACAGGTAAGTCTCTACATTTACGTGTCACAGCACTCTGATTGGTTAGCTTGAAATCCAGCCAATCAGAGTGCTCTGTGTCATTTTACACAGCGTGGTTAAGTTCTTTGGAATTTTCCCACGCTGTGTAAAATGACACAGAGCACTCTGATTGGCCTTCCCCCGCCCTGCACAGCTCAGTCTGCGCGTAGCCCTTCATGGGTGAACATGGATTTCTTTTTTTGCGCTCTGGTTTTTTTTTTTTTTAAAAGTGCGTCAGTGATTATGGATTTTTATTTGGCCTTTTTGGGGGCTGAAAAAATAAGATGGACATCAAATGGTAAAGACATCAAATGGTAAATTTTATTATAATTTTTTACAGGTACCTAGTTAATGGTCCCCCCCTCATTATTTTTAAGGTGAGGAGGGTAGGTAGGGGTTAAATATTTTTTTTGGGAGGGGGGTGACTAGTGGTTTGGGGTCCCCTAGTCACCTGGGGGGGTAAATTGTTATTTAGGGCCCCCACCCGCCGCTCAGGGGTGGGGGCCAGGACAATAGGCCCCCCCATATTCTAATTTAGGGTCCCCTCCTGCCGCTCAGGGATGGGGGCTGAGGGCAGGACAATAGGTCCCCCCATTATTTTACTTTAGGGCCCCCTCCCGCTGCTCAGGGGTGGGGATCAGAGTGGAAGGCCAATAGGTCACCCCCCTTATTCTAATTTAGGGCCATCACCCACCGCTCATGGGTAGGTGCCGGGGGGAGGACAATAGGTCCCTCCCTATTCTTCTTTAGGGCCCCAACCCATCGCTCAGGAGTTGAGGCCGGGGGGGAGTACAATAGGTCCCCCCCCTTATTCTAATTTAGGGCCCCCACCCTCCGCTCAGGGGTGGGGGCCGGAGGGGAGGACAATAGGTACCCCCCTATTCTAATTTAGGGTCCCCTCCCGCCGCTCAGGGATGGGGGCCGGGGGGAGGACAATAGGTCCCCCCCATTATTTTACTTTAGGGCCCCCTCCCGCCGCTCAGGGGTGGGGGTCGAGGGGAGGACAATAGGTCCCCCCTTATTCTAATTTAGGGCCCCCACTCACCGCTCATGGGTAGGGGACGGGGGGAGGACAATAGGTCCCTCCCTATTCTTCTTTAGGGCCCCAACCTGTCGCTCAGGGGTGGAGGCCGGGGGGAGGACAATAGGTACTTCCCCATTATTTTAACTTTAGGGCACCCACGCTGCTCAGGGGTGGGGACCGGGGTGGAGGTCAATAGGTCCACCCCCTTATTCTAAATTAGGGCCCCCACCCACCGCTCATGGGTAGGGGCCGGGGGGAGGACAATAGGACCCCCCCATTATTTTACATTAGGGCCCCCACCCGCCGCTCAGGAGTGGGGGCCGGGGGGAGGACAATAGGTCCTCCCCATTATTTTACTTTAGGGCCCACACACGCCGCTCATGGGTGGGGGCTGGGGGGGCGGGGGAAAAGGGGCCTTCCCCTTATTTTACTTTAGGGCCTCCACCGCCGTTCAGCTCACTGTTTACTAGACATGCCCCTACTCGCCTAATCTTTACTTAGTATTAGTAAATTTGGCTGAAAGACAAATTTAGGTATTTCAGTCTTTTAGTAGATAGCTCCCTAATACCGTGGGAATTAGGGAGTTATCTACTTATTTATTCCTGTCATTCCAATGACAGGCTAAGTAACTTACATTTTATATGAATGTGTGCTACTTGATTGTTGTAAGTGTTGCAAATGCTTACAGCTGAATCCTGGCTATGTTTGTATACTTTTTATTTAAACTTGTATACAGTGTAACATTCTTCATTCTTCCACTGGGTAGGTATATTAGTACTTAGGCAATCCTGTGATTCAGAACTTCGGCACTTTGACACTTCGGAACTTCTGTACTACGGCAATTCGGCCATTAGGCCATTCAGAAGTATCTGAATGTCCGAATTGCCCGAAATTCGATTTACATTCGGACTGAAATGAATTGCACATGTTTAGTAATGCTTGGAAAAGGATTAAGTTCCTACAGGGCCCTACAAAAGTTACCATCCTCCCCTCTTCATTCTTCACCTACAGATGGTATATTGAGCCAATGAGGCTCCTGTCTAACCGCTGGAACATATGCAGCCACCTAATGTCACCTTATGGTGAATCCTGTCCTGGTAAGGCTCAGTGTTTACTGTTGAAGCCCTGCTGTCCCAGAACAGAAAAGTCAATTTGGACAGTGGGAATAATGTAAAGATGTGTTGCTTAATTAATTTCCGCATGTTTTGTATTATAATTGAACAATGAGTCAATCAGTTAATTTGTGGATTAACACATTATATTGGAACCTTTCAAAAGCACTGCTTTGTAATCTGGAAACCCCTCTACCAATATTTCTATAAAGGATCAACATATGTACGAAGAATTGAAAGCAAAAAAGAACATGACTGTTAAGTGGTTAATGGTTCTTCAGATTGCCGCCACCAAGTGACTGTAGAAAGAATACTAAAGCTCCTGATTAAATGTTACGGCCGGACTAAAGTAAGGACTGTGTCTATATTATAAAACAAACATACACCTCAGCATAGGAAATATAAGCAATGGTTTGCATATGAAGATGAATGTATTGGGACATTTAAAGAACAATGTTGTATTTATTGACTGGCAAGCAATTGCAGAAATAGTGTAGGAGTATACATGACTTGCTTCAAATGAGTAATTATGGATCTGAAAATTAATAGACTGCTACATAGTATAAACATCATATGTGATAATGGTTGCAGGGACCCTCCTGGCACCATAACAACTTAAGCATAATAAAGTTGTTATGGTAACAGGGGTTTCCTGGCACCGACTTACCTTTAGCGGCTAAACCATCAAATTATTCTGCCCCCTCTTCCTGCTCAGAAACTTTAAAGAGGAATCTGACTGTCAGATCAATCAGTAGCTCCCCATTCACAAAACAGCTTGGGAAAGGTACGTATTCAGCTAACTCTCTCAGCCAATCTGCGACTCCTCCCAAAGTTTTCAATAATAGAATACAGAACACTAAAAAAAAAAAATGAAGAAAGGGCAACTACTGAGGAGTAATCAATTCCTCCTGTAGTGTAACATACCACTAATTTCGTATATTTTATCTTTTATCCGTTCGGGAGTTATGGTATCCAAACACTATATGAAGACCACCCATTAGAATCATTAGAACGTTCTCACCTGGTAACTTAAGTGCGAAACCGCAAGGGGAGTAATTAATGAATGCTTCTCCTAGGTGGCTGCCATTTTGTGTAACCGAATGCACGTGGTCGACAAAAGGGTGGCAGCCATTTTGTCTCCTGAACGTAAGCAGTGGTCATCCAGTGCCTGGAACTCTTTTCAGCTAGGCAGTTGCACGAACCCCGGTAAAGGTTAAACCATTGTCCGTTCTATTTCCCGACCAACTATGCGAATGACTTTAGGGAGATGAGAACTAATGGCGGAGAGGAGCATTTGCTTCCCGAAATTAATTGAATCCCTTGCATGGTTTTCACACAGGAACCCCCGAACAGAGCATTAAGAAAACTGGGCAGACTAGATGGGCAGAATGGTTCTTACCTGCTGTCACATTCTATGTTTCTATGTTTCTATGTTTCACCTATTTCTCTGTAACTGTTTAGGCTATCATCTCGTGTCCGGCCGGTCAAAACTTTACCCCAGTAGCAATCCAATTCTACCAAATGTATCTGAGTGATACTTGGCCAGGTTGTACACTCAGATCAGAGCTATCCGGGGATATAACTGGGGGGGTCCTAGTTAAGATGGGGGTACTTTTGGGGTACTGTATATTTTGTATAGGTTTTTCTTTACCTGAGAGATAAATGAATTACAGTTTTTATCACGCAATTATCTCTCAGGCACAAAGGACCCTGGGAAAGAAAACCCTGTTATGTTGTGTTAGAGATCCCTGTTAGGGGTCTGTGTATAAAAGCCGTGTGTCGCCAGAATAAAATCAGTTTACTCCCAGAACTATGTTTGTCTGGTTACTGGGGGGAATAGATGCCTGCATCTGTGATGGTTCCAGTGTGGCTGAGAGGAGGAATTAGCAGAGGTATCCATTCAGGTTACCCAGGGTCCGCTACACTCCCATATAGACCAAAGTTTATGTGGACATAGAACCTACGACATAATATCTGGACACGGAATCTCTGGTGGAGATTACAAATTGATTAATAAGATTACAGGTTGTAGCCAATTTGCAGTTAGTACTCATCTGCACCCAAAGTGATTTAATTGAATAATCTGTGGAAAAGTTGGCAAGAGAATAGGAAGGACCATGGATTCAGTTCAGAGGGTCAATGAACTAAACTTGTCAGAAAATCTTTTGTTGTGGCCAATATATGGCCACTACTGTAGAATTCCACTACATATGTGTAATGTCCCTTTATGCCTACAGTCTCTCCAACAAAGGTCACTCAGGGTCATCCCCATGTGAAAAATTTAATTTGGGCAGTATACCACCACAATAATATTTAATGCATTAGTGTTTGAAGGGTTACCAATATGAAAACCTTAGCAGCTACCCCCCAGATGTCCTCCCATGCGCTACCCTCCTAAATCAGATTTCCTTGAGTATATACAATAGGGTATATACAATATTTGCCAGCCAGAAATGCTGATTGGTGCACCAGTGCAGAAAATCAAAGTATTCTACTTATCATTTTGTTATTTTGTTGCAAATTAAGCATAAAAATTGTCTAAAAAATGGATATTTGTTTTAGCTTACATTATTAAAATCGGGTCTGCACTTCCTGCTTCTGACATTATCTGGAAGAAAACACTGAAAACTCCAAACTAGGTGACGTGTTTAACCCCTTCCTGCAAATGAAGGGCTTTACCTCTATTCGGGTGGCATAGCACACCCTAATTATTGGGTCCTCCTGTAAGCCAGGATGCTTACCCTCCACGATCAGAAGGATTACCTGATAATTGGCAGCCAATCCTGCCCATTGAAGTTATGTGAATGCAATGACACGACTCAGATAGGGGTGATTGACAGATTGCCTGCATGGTGAATGCCTGGGTTGTCAGGCAGATTCTCCAGTGTATAATTAATAAAATAAGCTTGTTATATATAAATTATATATATATATATATATAAATACTATATAAATACATTTAGAACCACATTTATATATGTGTAGACAGATAGATATGTATATAGGTAGATCTATCTATCTATCATTTATATATAATTATACTGTGTTATTAACTATATATTGGGGGAAAACATCATAGTGCAATATTGTTAGATGGTAGGATAAAATAATGGAATGAATTAGAGTAATATACACTCACATTTGGTAGAGCTATCCAGGAGCTCTACCGTAATTCGCTTGTACGGAACAATCCCCGTCTAAGGATCTATATCACAGCGGGTAACTCCAATATTCCAATAATGGTAGCGATATGGAAGGAATATAAAAAGAAAACTCCAATAGTATAGTATGTTCTAATTAAAATGAATAGAAATACAATAGAAAATGTGGTACTCACATTTACAAGAGCAGAAACTTGCTCTAGTATAACCAGCTTGGGTGGTATAATCCCCACCGAAGGATACAGTAACCAGGAAGTAAAATAGTAAATAGGTGTATATAGCTTTAAAATGTAATAGTTAATGACAAATATATAAAACAAAATGGCTATATATAAAAAGAAAGTCCCACTTTACGCGTTTCGCCCATCAGTCTACTTCAGAAGTGTGAGAGAGTTTTTATAAAATGTCCTTTATATAGGTGATATGCTTATGAATAATAACTTCATGGTGTGTTCAATATCCTGTGATCACTTGTGGAACGCACGCGTCATACCGGAAGTGACGCAGCATCACCACATGGAGTAATACTATGTGTTCCAGCATCGGCGGCCATTTTGAGACTGTGTGCGTTCCATTTGGTTCCATTCCATACGGTCTCAAAATGGCCGCCGATGCGTTCCAAGCTGAGATTCACAGTATTACTCTATGCAGTTACGTTGCGTCACTTCCGGTATGACGCATACGGCCTCAAAATGGCCGCTGATGCGTTCCAAGCTGGAACACATAGTATTACTCCATGTGGTGACGCCGCATCACTTCCGGTATGACGTGTGCGTTGCACAAGTGATCACAGGATATTGAACACACCAGGAAGTTATTATTCATAAGTATATCACCTATATAAAGGACATTTTATAAAGACTCTTTCACACTTCTGAAGAAGCCTGATGGGCGAAACGCGTAAAGTGGGACTTTCTTTTATATATAGCCATTTTGTTTTATATATTTGTCATTAAATATTACATTTTAAAGCTATATACACCTATTTACTATTTTACTTCCTGGTTACTATATCCTTCGGTGGGGATTATACCACCCAAGCTGGTTATACTAGAGCAAGTTTCTGCTCTAGTAAATGTGAGTACCACATTTTCTATTGTATTTCTATTCATTTTAATTAGAACATACTATACTATTGGAGTTTTCTTTTTATATTCCTTCCATATCGCTACCATTATTGGAATATTGGAGTTACCCGCTGTGATATAGATCCTTAGACGGGGATTGTTCCGTCCAAGCGAATTACGGTAGAGCTCCTGGATAGCTCTACCAAATGTGAGTGTATATTACTCTAATTCACTCCATTATTTTATCCTACCATCTAACAATATTGCACTATGATGTTTTCTCTCTGTTTTTATTTCTGAGGGTTTACAAGAACCGTTTATACTTTTTATGTACGTATATTTTAGATATTAATTATTATTTGGGGCGCGGTTCCTCTTTCCTTCTTTGCATTCTTCTTGTCACAAGGTTGGGAACCTTTGTATTGGTTACCGCTGCCTATTTATTATTGTTTATTAGAGTGAGCGCCTATTATATTCTTTTCTATATATTGGGGGATCTGCCTAAAAAGTCAGGCAGAAATACCAGAGAATTTAATTTGCAATCCTATAATTGACCATATGGTTTCAAAGGCAACCTAGGCCCAGCAAACCAATCTGGCAAACTAAAATTGACAAGCCGTACTGTTGTACTTGTGAGACAGCACTGACCACAAATATGAGTGTTTTAGAGCAGTATATTTTTATAATGACAAGTATATAATCTGCAAAAGTGCAGTTTTTGTGTAAAGAAAACAAAAACAAATCCGAACACTACATTTGGTCAGGGTCTGTGACTAGGTGGCTACAAAAAAAAAAAGACTGGACATACCCCATTTTGAATACTCTGGGTTTTCTACTATCGATGGAGGTCATTTTCATTTCTGGGATGCCATACAGTCATTCTTAAAGGCAACATAGGTCCAGTAAACCAATCTGGCAAAGTTTAATGCGTAAAAAAACGAAATGGGCAAGCTCTTTATTGGACCCTGTAACTTTGCAAAACACCATAGAACCTGTACTTGGAGGGGGCGAGGGGAGGGCTTAAAGGGGAGAGGTATCACAACATACAAATATGTGTATTTTAGTGTAGTAAAAGTTAACAGTATTGTGACATTCACAGTTACAATGCCATACAGAAAAAATAAATGTCTTAATTTATTTAGATTTTATTCAAATTAAATATATTACATAGATATTTGATGTGAAATGAAAGCCCTATATCTCCTGAGTCCTGAACAGAATTATATATCATAAGTGTGGGTGCACGTAATAAGAAACATTGTAATTATAGCTGAACAGACAAATAGCCCAATTTCTAGGT
The DNA here is from genome assembly GCF_036172605.1 of Pelobates fuscus. NCBI lineage: Eukaryota > Metazoa > Chordata > Amphibia > Anura > Pelobatidae > Pelobates > Pelobates fuscus. Next base: position 110,875,268 of record NC_086328.1, on the reverse strand, counting down.
TTTGTTTTATTTCAGAACTTGTACAAATTGCCCCCGTCCTTAAGGGTTTAAATGTGAGAAAAGCGGTAACACAATTAGCAACTGTGTGTTTGTATAAAAATATCACAACAGAATTACATCCCTGTGTGCCAGCTGCAACAAAGTCATGTATTATGTTGTTATTTTGTCACATTATGTATAAAAATATGTACAAACGTCAACATTTTAGATTGCTTTATGTATCTGAAAGATATGAGCATTGTAAGTAAAGTAGCAAACAAAAATAATAAACATTTGCAAATGTTCCCCATTTTGTTGACATGTATAAACCCCATTCAGACACCCTTACATACATTTAATATACATAAAGACAATAAATATATCCAATTAAATTCTACATAGTGCTAGGAATGTAAATACTATGTATGCATAAAACAACCTGTACAAAATAGTTGTAAACCAAGTGATATCACTACAAAATATTTTTTTAATTGAAATATATATATATACATATAATAAATCTAAATTTGTTGCCAAATAGTTCCTCAATTATACATCACTTATAAATAATCTATAGTTATAATGCATTTATTAACCTCTAAACACAGCATTTTTTTAAGTTTTGCCTGTAGCAGTTTTAATATTTATTAAGGAAGTAAAAATGCACCCAGTGCAGTTATCAAAACAAGTAATGGATACATTTCATTTCCATAATAAAATAAAACAATGATTCCTATGTGAGATAACGTGATCCCTGTTGATACATTTCTCTGGCAGTGAAGGGGTCAATAGGGTTAACCCAAGCCTTGAGAGCAAGTCATAGGGAAGAGGGATAATTCTGACCAATGGCAAGGCAGCTTTCATTGAGCACCAGGAATCTGTCCCTGTCTGACCAATGAGAAAGTTTCTCTTGTGTGTCTCTCACAGGCTGCTTTGCATATTCAGTTTGCTAGGAGAAGCAGAGGGATCATGTTTTGATACATTATCCACCTGTCAGGTGCTCCCTGCAGCCTCTAAACAATGGAGAGGAAAATAGCCAGGGAATTCAGACACAAGGTAAGAACCCCCCTGCTTTCACAGCATGGCTGCCCAGTGCCTGCTGAGACTTAGTACTCACCAGGGCACCTTTAAGGAGGCAGCCCCCAGCCCATATCCCAGGAAGGAGCCCTGTTCACATCACATATGTCTTGGACTATGGACCCTGTGCTATCAATTAACCAAAGGAGAGACACTATGGCTCTTTGTACTGAATGCATTTACCAAGGCAAACATCAGTCACAGGACAAGTGTTTAGGCTTGCAAGAGCTCTCACTTTTATTATGGGAGGTGGGGGTATTAATTAAATAGTGTATTGAAAACTGAATTGCAACATGCAGACTAAAACAATCAAACTGTGATTGGGTTGTTTTTTTTTTTTTTTTTTAATCATCTATTTTGGCCTAAATTTTGAAATGTAATTTTCTGTTGACTGCAATTCACTGTTTAGTGAATGAACCCAGTTGTTTATTATTATTTATTATTATTTTAGCAAATTAATAAAAATAACATATGAACTTAAATCGCACAAGCTTGCGAAAAAAGACCATATAACCATAAACCTATAATAAATATATGTATTTAAGAATTGCTAGTATTGCAATGCATTAACTATATAAGTGCTATATTGGGAAACTGAATTTTGTAAATTAACCTACTGAGGGGCATGCTGGGTTGTTTGCTTTTTTTATGAAAAGACTGTGACGCTGTATGAACCGGAAGGACTTTCTCTAACATTTTTAGGGTTAACTTTATCCAAGCATGTTTGTTGTAAGGCCTGTAATATTTTTTAGACCAGAGCATAACGGAGATAGTGTAGTAAATGCTGGCGCTGCCTATGAAAAGTATAATTTCTATAGATTAATATAACACAGAAATTCAAATGTTTTCAATGCTAGAATGGGCCACAATTTAACCATCTATTGATAATGAAAATGGTCCTGAAATTGATCATCTAAAGAACTTAAATTTCCATGTTGGAAAGTAGATTTATAATTGAATTGATAATTGAGTATTTATTTTTCAGTAATATCATATTTTCAGACTGTTCCTGGGGGCATAAACCTCATCCGTCAGATTATTATTATATCCTAGGAGAGGTATTGAGAGGTATTTTGAATTGTCCCTTTAAGTGATCCGATCAGTATATAAAAAATAAATTAGGAATTATAATAACTGGGTGCATCGGGAAAGAGATGCTGGGACTTTTACAAAGAAAACATGAAATGAAAGAAAGGGGATAAATATGTATGCAATCCCTCCAATATCAATCCAAATATAGAATGTTTTTTATATAACCGGAATATTACTGCATTCCCATATTTAATACTATTCAAATCAATAATATTTCCTTTACACAGCATTGTCTCAGACCTGCTTAATGTAATGGGAGCTGCAATCCAAAACTTCTGGAGTGGCAGAGAATGAGTCTCATGGGAGTGGACAAAAAAAAATAATTTTAAATTTTTCCTAAATTAAATATAGATTACAAAATCTAGGCAAAATTTGCAATTCTTTAAAAAAAAAATTACCATTTCTGTTTTAGACCGAATCTTGCCATTTTAAATCACTATAATTTGGGATTATTGAATAACCCTATAAGTAAAGAATAGTTTTATTTTCTAAAACTTTGATAACAAAGAACATTATTCCCCCTGGGGATTATTTAAAAAAAACAAAAAATGGGAGTTTTGGCAGTAATTAAAATTAAAAAGTAATTAGGTATGTACTGCATTGGTTAATATGCTATATGACTTTGATGTCTTTTATATACCTCATGTAAAATGTGATGATTTTGAAACCTTTTAACAAACATTGTAAAAATATAATTAAAAAAAGTGATCTGCCCATTATATCTCCTCCTGAATTGACTCCGGTTACAGCGGTTTTGAAACATTTCTAACTTCAATGCACTCGTGAATAACTCTTAACTGTCAGAATGAGTCACATGGCATTGAGATGTATCCTTCGGAAATAAGACGAGTGGTGGAGGAATGTTGTGCATGTGAGCCATGCCTGTGCCTTAACAGTTAGAAATCAATATATTTTGCTGGTGAATGCTGTTACCATACTGCTGAGAGCAAAAGGACTGCCTGTTGGAAGTATTTTTTGCTCCCCCTTGTAAGACAGTTCTTCTGGGTAGAGTCTGAGGTTTTCTCTCTCAGTATCCTAGTGTTTTACAAGAAAAATGCATGATTTTTGCTCAGCACATACAGAGGTAAAGTGCACAGAGGAGCTTCACCAATGTTGTGGATGTGAGGGTGGCCGATGAGCTCATCCTTAGTGTCATGAATGACATGGGTGATAATTCTGCACATGGGCACTTATAGAAACCATCATGAAAACACACAGTCCTCAAACACTGAATTTACACTGGTTTTGCTTCGTTTTTGCTAGCGGTAGGATGAGCGCATGAAGGGGCTGCATGCTTTTCATAGGTGTTCCTCATATGCAACACATGTATACTTGATGAACTGTTGTACTTCTTCTGGATATTGTAAGGTGCAGACAATCTATCTACATTTAAAAGAGCATTGTAGCATTAGGAATACACATCTGTATTCCCGACACTACAGTCTTGATGTGCCCACTTTGTTCAGGCCCCCTCCTGTGTTAAACTAATAAAAATAAATTAGTCACCTTCTCTCCTGCGCAGAGTCTCCCGCCAGGATGATGGCCCAATACAATGCTTCTCATAGTGGAGCATTGGGGATCGAAGGAGCATGTGCAGCACTCGCTGTTATTTCCGGACTGTTATTTCCTTGCTCTCATACCCAGAGAGCCTCAAGGCCGAGCTTCTAAGCCTTCTAATTAGTAAAATAAAGGGATTTGGGGGTAGGACAAAGGAATTGGACTAAAGGCACTATAACAACAAAGATGAAGTTGTTATAGTGCCTACATTGTTCCTATAAAGTGAACCTGGGATCAGTTTTTTTCAATTCCCATAGGTCGGCTCCAAATACAATGAGTAAATCATATATCACAGGGATACATATATTCAATGTAAAATTTTGAGATATATTAAGTCGAGTTTTTCGGCACATTTTTTGTGCTGAAAACCCCCCACTCGACTTATACTCGAGTCAATGTCTGTATTATGGCAACTTACATTGCCATAATACAGAGAAGGACCGCCAGGCTCCTTACAAGCCCGGCGGTCCTTTTGGGGGCTGGCAGGAAGCTGTTACCTTTACAGCAGCTCCTGTCAGCTCCCTTCTCTCTCCTCCATTCCAGTCAGCTCCCTTCTCCTCCACTGCAAGTCTCGCGAGAGCCGCGGGGTCAGAGCGTTGCCACAGGTTACTGTGGCAATGCTCCGTGCGGCACTCAGACCGCGAGACTTACAGTGGAGGAGAAGAGAGCTGACCGGAACGGAGGAGAAGGGAGCTGACAGGAGCTGCAGGAAAGGTAAGTAACAGCTCGCTGCCAGCCCCCCTCCTACACAGCCCATGCCACTGGACCACCAGGGAATGAGATTCCCCCCTCCCTGGCCAGCTAACAAGCAGGGAGGGGGGACGAAAATAAATAAATCAAAATTTAAATAATATAAAAAAAAAAAATAATAATATTAAAATAATAATTTAAAAAAAAAATAATAAAAATGCCCACCCCCCACCAAGGCTCTGCATCAAATACACACACTACATTCATACACACACACACACACACACACTTCATTATATACCGTACACACACACACTGCATTCATTATATACACACACTGTAAATAAATATTAATATAATTTTTGGGGGATCTAATTTTATTTAGAAATTTACCAGTAGCTGCTGCATTTCCCACCCTAGTCGTATACTCTCGAGTCAATAAGTTTTCCCAGTTTTTTGGTGTAAAATTAGGGGTCTCGAGTAAATACGGTACCTTAACTCTGATCCAGTGCCCTTTTCTCAGCTTTGTGAGTGTTACTCTTCTGTAACACCTACTTCTGGTCCGCAATTTACTCCTCCGCACTTCGCTCCTTTCATTTACCCTACTTGGGGATGCTTCCCCATACAAGTAAAATCTCCACTGTGATGTCGACACGCTGGCTTAATTGCCAACGTCAGAGAGTTAACATATGAACCTCAGCGCATCCCTAGGCATGAAAAGAGTATAAGTTGTTATAGTCATGACAGGCACACTTTAAATCTAACTTTTCACCCAAATGCTCCTGGGTGAAATCCAATATTTGTGACAGTCTAATTTAAGCGGATCATGTGTTGTGCTGGAGGAGGATCAGAGTCCAGTGATTTGTTTCAAAAAAAGGACTTTAAGAGATGAATATTTAACATTTTATGTTTTATTTTTATTTATTTTTTATAAATTCCTTTTTTTTTTTTTATCACTTCTATAAATACTTTACAAATTACTGCGAAACCCTCCCTTGAGTTGTCCCTTAAAATATATTTAATTCGGAAATATTTTCATTTTTTTTTGTGGATCTACACTTTTCATATGATCAGTTCAGCTTTTTTTCTTCTTCTTCGCTATCTGTCTCATCAAAGTTATTTTTCCTGTGATTTTCCATCTCACAAGACATAAAACCTTTTACTTAGACACATCAATAAAATGTATATATTGATTTGACCTTAAGTCATTTTCAAACAGTAATTCCTGCTTGAGCAGATGCAGATGGACTGAAAGTAAGATAGCTTTAGCTTTGGCTAAATTATGGATTTGCCCTTTTGCATAAACAATTCTGTTGTGGATACATTCCAGTTTGATTGCTCTAGCTGGGTCAATACTGTTTGTTTTATGGACTGCCTTAGAATTGGTGATAGGATGTATAATGGTCCAACAATTCATTATGGGCTTTGACCTGTTAAAATTGATGAAAGATTTTTAATAGAAAACACTAAGAGACAGATGGGATACTGGCTTCAATCACATTCAGTCTATCCCCATAGAGTTAATTTAGATTTAAATTGTTTATTTTTTTTTTTATATAGATATACAGCCTGACAACATGGAAAAATATAAGTTACCCAGGAAACAATGTAAAGAAAAAAAACAAAAAAAACACATTCTACAGGAAGATATTAATATCTTTATCTTTATTCTGTGTGATGCATTTTTTTTAAAGCCTGTTCTCATGTTACAGACTGGACCAAGTTACATTCATTTGGAATAACAGGAAAAACTATCCAGCTCCCATTGCCAGAGATATTCCTTTAGGACCGTATCCGTTTCTGTTTAACTTGTATATTATATATATTATTATATATTGATCTTATGCATATTGTGAAGATGCTACTGTAGCGAGTGGAGCATGTGATGTGCGACTACATTTATTGTAACTTCAACTCGTCACATACTTTTGTTTCAGTGTGTTAAAAATGCTCCTGTTAGGAGGTTCAGGTATAGCCAAAATGTATTTGCATGTCAAGGAGAGTGAGTGACACTAGAACTCATTGCCTTTATCTTGAGAATTTCAATGTACTAAATGTAAGAGTCTGTTCTAAACCCTCAGCAGTCTGTCCATCACTCTGAAAATCTGCTTTTTAACCTTGTGAATCAGCAGATAAACCCTGATAATCTACTCATCCCAACCTAGAAATCTGTGAGGATCTTCCAATTTCATCTTGAAAGTTAAGCATTCATTTAGAGAATCTTAATGTGACCCTGTCATCAAAAATGTGTATGCCTGACTCTATAGCATTAATATCACTATATCGCCCTCTCCCCCCGGCACCCCTTTGCCCCCATTAAATATAGTAAAATCTCACCTTATTTCCATCGCCGTGCAGATCCGAAGGTGCTTGCTCCACCACTGATCCCCTTCCTTGGGGTTGATTATCTCAGCCAATCACAATGCTTTCGCATAGATTGGATTTGTCAATTCTGATAATCTCAGTTAAAAAGGTGGGGTCGAGCCAAATGCCACCCTGGCCTATCAGCATCTACTCATAGAGATGCATTGAATCTGTGCACCTCTATGGGGTAATTACAGCATCTCCATGCAGCACTGACCCAGGAAGCACTTCTAGTATCTGTCTGAGAAGTGGCCCTTCCTAGGCTGTTTACATTAAAAAACCTGCAAGGACTGACTATACTCACCAGAATAACTACATCAAGCTATAGTTGTTCTGGTGACTATAGTGTCCCTTTAAATTAGCTCCAAATACATTGAATACATCATATCACAGAGATACTTAGTGAAGTTTAAAATAATTTATGGATACTCTCCTCACTTCCATTCCAGTATCCTCTTGTTATGAGCTTCCTCCAGTCCACCCTTTGCTCCACCCACATCCTTCTTTGATTTGCCTTTCTTAAGGACACTTTCCCAAGCAGGAATAACCTCCTATGTGAAGCCAACTTGCTGCCTTCAGTGCCAGTATGCCAGTGTCTGAACTGAGTGATGTCAGTTACTCTATTCCTATACTTCCTATCCAGTGCCAGCAGCTATGTGTGGAGAACAAAAGGACCACCAAAGTCTTTTCTGCTCTTCCTTGACAGTAAATTTGTCGGCTTTGAGTCTGTGCCTGAAGACAGGCAAGCTACTGAGTTTCTGTAAGCCTTTGTCCATTCTCAGGGTTCTCATATTCTTTGTTTTTGTTGCAATGCATTAGCTTGGCTCTCCCCAAGTTAAAAGGGTAATCCAGATGTTGCCCCTTTGCTCACTGTGCCTAGAAAGGGTATCAGCTAAACCTCAGTGACGAGGCCCAAAAATGGCTGAAGAGATTGTCTAGGGTTGCTGTATCTCTTGTGCAGAGAGAACTTGCTGGTATTTCGGTTCTGGACTGCCCTTACTGGTGGGATCAGTCTGATATGCCTGGAATATGTTCTCTCTGTAATGGCACAAGTGAGCAAAAATGATTTTAAGACCCGAGAGGGGATTTACCAAAGGGCAAGCTACTGAGTTTCTCTAAGCTTTTGTCCATTTTCAGGGTTTTCATATTCTTAGTTTTTTTGCTGCAAGTGTTACAAAAACCTACATTTAAATAGGTTTTTCACCCAATCTGAGCATTTGCTAGCAAATTTGCTAACACAAAGTATAGATGAAATTTTTTAAGCTCTTTCAAAAGATCATAACTTGTTATGGGCATTACATGTCACCTTTACCACTATCTAATAATTCAGCCCTAACAATTTCGCCATTCACCCTGAGTTTGGAAGCATCTGCCAATTGATGTTGGGAATCGGCCGTCTATATATCTCAACCAAGTACCCATTCTCTCTAAATCACTGAAAATCTGCTCATTCGCTGCGAGATTCTGAGAGACTGCAGAACCTCAAAACTTGTATTACATCTTCCCCATTTTTATATTTAGATTCACATTCAACTTTATTACTGTACAATGTACATACAAGGACAATGAAACCCAGTTGGCCTCTGGACAGAAATGCAGCAGCAATTAATAAAATACTATATCAAATGTACTCTGTGTAGGCCTTTTACAATCTATACCTATGTTGCTTTAAAGGGAGGTATTTAATTGACCTTCTAAGAGGATTAAATTGAAAATGCATTAGTAAAACCTAGTGATATGTTAGCAAACCATGTTATTTGTCACAATGCATTCTCATCCCATGTCCAATCTGGAGAAAGGGGGTCTTCCTGACACCTTCCCCCTCCAGGATATCTTATTTTATTAACCTCCCTGTAGTAATATTTTTTTACACATTTACCTTTGTTGAACCTTGACCCTCCGTTTTGAATATACTAGTGAAGTTGTCAATGGGTAATCCATGTATGGCGTATATTTGACTTTTTTGACTATGTAATTCCAGAAAGTATATGTGATTTATTGGCAATAAGACAACAAATTTGCAGAATATATTAAATGTCTTTAATATCAATCCAGCACATTAATAGATGATAACGTTTATAGCATTAATACAGTGAAAACAGACACAAAACCGTTTTAAATCAACAAATTGTTGAGACCCATTGTTGTAACCCATTTGGCAACTGTGCTTGCACTCGTCAGTGTATGAAAATCAGGGTTTCATAACAAACCTGCATCCTTTAGGGAGCACACATTAAACATTGCAGTCTTTCTGTTGGCAAAATTACTCTGGTCAGCCACAACATTAAAACCACTGACAGGTTAAGTGAATAACATTGATTATATCGTTACAGTAGCACCTTTTAAGGGGTGGGATATTAGGCAGCAAGCAGGGTCAGATTAAGAGCCCATTGGACCTGGTGCTGACAATTATGATGGGCCTAATTACAGAATCTTATCGACCAAAAACACTAAAACAGTCATACCTCCCAAGCGTCATGTATCTGATGGAGATGGTGTTGGAGGGAAACTCAAAGGATGCAGCTATAAGAAAACACATACTCTATGCTAATCTCTCTCTAATTTATGCTTTCATCTTTCAAGTAAATCCATACTCACAAACAGCAGTGTCCAGTGAAGCCGGAAGTCACTGGGCGGGGTGGTGGGCCACTGACGCGAATCACATAACCAGAACTGGGAAAAGGGGCGAACATGCCCAAAAAAGGGGGCATGTCTGTCCAAAGAATAGGAAGGCCAGCCTGGCATCAGTTTCCCTATGTATCACAGTGTCAGTGTCCCCATGTCGCCCAGTGTCCCCATGTCTCAGTGTGTCCCGTTGTCACGTCTAAACATTTGTTATGAAGGAACACAACTGCAGATTTCGTATAGTTTGAATATTTATTAAAGAAAGTAAAAGGTGAAGACTTTAATTCCAATTTACAGGTACTGTAGCTTTAAGTAATAAACGATAACTGAAGTCCACAATTACAGGCACTGTAGCTTTAAGTAGTAAATGATAACTGAAGTCCACAGTTACAGGCACTGTAGCTTTAAGTAGTAAACGATAGTAAATTGCAGACACTGAATCAATAAGGAGTCTCTTAGTAGAGTTAACGGTTTAGGTGATAAGTAATTACAATAGCTGTTCCATACTTTAACTGAAGCAAGACAGATGCAGATAACTGATATGAAGTATGAGTTGAAGTTAGCTGTAACGGGATTGTTTTTTCCGAAGGACTTTTGGAGACAGGTAATAACAGCTTTTAGATGCAACTCTTATCACATTGGTTTTACTTAGCTTCCGGCATATAGAACACTGGTTCCCGAGATCTCCTCAGAGGCGTATGAAGAGTGTTTAATCTTTAGTCGTGGATGAGGAGAGGTGAAGGGAACTTTGCAGAGGCTTTCACAACGAAGTTGTAGCCGGGTTGTGAGTAAGGAACGTAGTTCAATAATCCAGCCTTGATCAGCTGGTGCAGTCAGATTAAATAGGCAGACCGTGTCATACAGGGGTGTGGCTAGGCTCCGTGGAACCAGGAAGTAAGAGGATACCATAGTTAAGGCATTACACCCGTGTCACTAGGATACTAGGGGACACTGAGAGACCCGGGGACACTGAGAGACCCGGGGACACTGAGAGACATGGGGACACTGAGAGACATGGGGACACTGGGAGACATGGGGACACAGACACTGGGATACATGAGGACATTGATACATTTGGGGACACTAAGACACTAGGGACACTGAAAGACATGGGAACACAGACACAGGGAGACATGGGGACACTGAGACACTAAGGATACTGGCTGGGAGGCATTGGGACACTGAGATATGGACACTGAGAGACTCGGGTACACTGAGAGACATGAGGACAGAGACACTAAGGACACAGAGACATGGGACACAGACACATTGGGTACATGGGGACCCTGATACATTTGGGGACACTAAGACACTAGGGACACTGAGAGACATGAGAACACAGACACTGGGGTACATGGGGACACTGGGACACTAGGGACACTGGCTGGGAGGCATGGGGACACTGAGACACATGGGGCACTTGTGGACATAGACATGGGGACACTAGGGACACTGAGAGACATGGGGGCACTGAGACACTAGGGACACTGTCTGGAAGACATGTGAACACTGGGAGACATGGGGACACTGGGAGCCATGGGGACATTGAGACACTGTGAGACTAAGGGACACTGGGAGCCATGGGGACATTGAGACACTAGGGACACTGGCTGGGAGACATGGAGACACTGTGTCCCTAGTGTCAACATATCCCAATGTGTCTCCTAATGTCCCTATGTCTCACAGCGTCCCCATGGGTCTCAGCATCCCCATGTTCAGTGTCCCTAGTGTCTCAGTGTCCCCAGGTCTCCCAGTGTCCCCTAGTGGCTCTGTGTCCCCATGTCTTCCTGCTGCCTTTCCCCTCATCCCTCACTTCCCTGAGCTGTAGTCTGTCTCTGCAGGCTGGGAGCTGCTGTCTGAACTCTCTGTGCTGTGTAGCTGATCTCCTGCGGACCAGTAGAGAGAGGCAGGGAGGGATATGCTGTAACTTCCTATCCCTGCCTCTCTCCACACACAGTGACCCCTACTGGCTGGTGCTGGGATTGCAGAGTAATCTCCATTTATACTGAGACAAATATCTGCATTTGTATTGCTGGCTGTGCTGGTAAAATACTAGTAAGGTGGCAAACCTAAAAATCTCTTTTTTTTTTTTTTTTTTTTAAATGGGCCTATTCCATGGGCCTGGAGCTGCAGCTCCATCAGCCCCAATGTTAATCCGGCCCTGGCAGCAAGTAAACAGTCCGTTCTTGAATGTCATGTTTTGGAAGCAGGAAAATCGGGCAAGCAAAACGATCTGAGTGACGTTAACACAGTGGCGGATACAGAAACTAATCTCGGGAGGGGCAGCTCTCTGTAGTGGTTTTAGTGCCAGGAGTGCCGTGGCGCCCTCCCAGGGTAAGTAGTCAAACTGTTTAAAACAGTTTGATAACTTACCAGGGGTCTGCCGGGATAGGGTCAGTAGTGTGTGTGAGGGTCGCAGTGCGTGTGTGAGATGGGTGCAGTGTATGTATGGAGTAGCAGTGTGTACAGGGTGCAGTGTGTGTATAAAGGGGCAGTGTGTTTTTGGGAGAATGATACTATGAAGGAGGGGCAAGAGCAATTTTTGCACCGGGGCCCTGTGGTTTCTAGTTACACCCCTGATGACACGGATACATCACCCATCACTCCACTTGTTACATGCAATGCTTGTAGTCTCCCTGTTGGATAGTGATGGTAGTCACACTCTACAGATGTTATATTGTTTTGAATTATCAGACATTTCCTCTACCAAGATGCTTTAAATCAATTTGCCTGAACAAGATGACAAGGTTTTGTTCATTACTTGAGAAAAGTTTATTTTTTTCCCTTTTATATACACTGCTCAAAAAAAAATAATGGGAACACTTAAACAACACAATGTAACTCCTAGTCAATCACACTTCTGTGAAATCAAACTGTCCACTTAGGAAGCAACACTGAGTGACAATCATTTTCTCATGCTGTTGTGCAATGGGATAGACAACAGGTGGAAATTATAGGCAATTAGCAAAACACCCCCAATAAAGGAGTGGTTCTGCAGGTGGTGACCACAGACCACTTCTCAGTTCCTATGCTTTTTGGCTGATGTTTTGGTCACTTTTGAATGCTGGCAGTGCTTTCACTCTAGTGGTAGCATGAGACTGAGTCTACAACCCACACAAGTGGCTCAGGTAGGGCAGCTCATCCAGGATGGCACATCAATGCGAGCTGTGGCAAGAAGGTTGGCTGTGTCTGTCAGCCTAGTGTCCAGAGCATGGAGGCGCTACCAGGAGACAGGCCAGTACATCAGAAGACATGGAGGAGGCCGTAGGAGGGCAACAACCCATCAGCAGGACTGCTACCTCCGCCTTTGTGCAAGGAGGAACAGGAGGAGCACTGCCAGAGCCCTGCAAAATTACCTCCAGCAGGCCACAAATGTGCATGTGTCTGCTCAAATGGTCAGAAACAGACTCCAGGAGGGTGGTATGAGGGCCCGACGTCCACAGGTGGGGGTTGTGCTTACAGCCCAATACCGTGCAGGACGTTTGGCATTTGCCAGAGAACACCAAGATTGGCAAATTCGCCACTGGCGCCCTGTGCTCTTCACAGATGAAAGCAGGTTCACACTGAGCACATGTGACAGACGTGACAGAGTCTGGAGATGCAGTGGAGAACGTTCTGCTGCCTGCAACATCCTCCAGCATGACCGGTTTGGCAGTGGGTCAGTAATGGTGTGGGGTGGCATTTCTTTGGGGGGCCGCACAGCCCTCCATGTGCTCGCCAGAGGAAGCTTGACTGCCATTAGGTACCGAGATGAGATCCTCAGACCCCTTGTGAGACCATATGCTGGTGCGGTTGGCCCTGGGTTCCTCCTAATGCAAGACAATGCTATACCTCGTGGCTGGAGTGTGTCAGCAGTTCCTGCAAGACGAAGGCATTGATACTATGGACTGGCACGCCCGTTCTCCAGACCTGAATCCAATTGAGCACATCTGGGACATCATGTCTCGCTCCATCCACCAACGTCACATTGCACCACAGATTGTCCAGGAGTTGGCAGATGCTTTAGTCCAGGTCTGGAGGAGATCCCTCAGGAGACCATCCGCCACCTCATCAGGAGCATGCACCAGCGTTGTAGGGAGGTCATACAGGCACGTGGAGGCCACATACACACTACTGAGTCTCATTTTGACTTGTTTTAAGGATATTACATCAAAGCTTGATCAGCCTATAGTGTGTTTTTCCACTTTAATTTTGACTGACTCGAAATTCAGTCCTCCAGGGGTTGAAAATGTGATTTCCATTTTTTTTTTTTTTTTTTTTGTGATTTTGTTGTCAGCACATTAAACTATGTAAATAACAAAGTATTTCAGAAGAATATTTAATTCACTCAGATCCTAGGATGTGTTATTTTTGTGTTCCCTTTATTTTTTTGAGCAGTGTGTATAGTCTTAATATATGCACTCGTTATTTCTCAAACCTAAAATCACCAAAAACGAATATCCGCATTATTCACTAAAGTTAGATTTCAAAGTGAATTTAAATGATTAGGTAGCTTACAGTTTGGCTACTTTGACTTTACATTTGAAATTAATTTACAATTCACGATCAATTGCCATTTAGTAAATAACCCTGTACATTTTTTTTTTTATTACGGTCTGTGCCTTAAAAGCAGCAAATTCTCATTTTATTTAGTATTACCGGATCCTTAAAAAATATGACCTTCTCAGATGGAGTTTTAAGGCTCTGCTTGTGACATGTAGTGAAGGATGTCCTTAAAGGGTTAACCTTCAAATTAACAACCACAGATACTTTTTCGTGATTTTCGGACCTAGGGCATTGTGCTTAATATAAATAAACAGTTCTCTTGTTCAACCCTTGTAATGAGTGTTCTATTGCTGAATTCTGAATATTTCACTTGTTTGTCAAAGAACTGTAATATGATGCCAGCTTCCATCAATCTACGCCGAAGGGAATAGGAAAGCAGTCACAATATCAGAACATCTGCGCAGGCTATAGCAATCCCCTGAACGGTTCCTCAGCATTACCATTAGTAGTAGAATCTGATATGCAAATCTACTAGTTTTGGAGGGGGTCTTGTCATTGGAAACATGTGCTACATTGACGAGTGGCCGAAACGGTTCTTGAAAGTATTTTTCCAGCAATATACTCATCGGCAGGTAGGGTAAAAGAAAAATTGTTTAGAAGTTATTGCTAATATGATAATATAATAGACCTTTATTAATGTAAAGTGTGCGTTGTGCATAAAATAAATATGTTATTGCATTAAATATAGCATGTGTCATGTGATAATAAAACTGTCCATTTTTTAGGTTGAAAAGTGTATTGAAAATGAAGCAGAAAAAGATTACTTGTATGACGTACTCCGTATGTACTATCAGTAAGTACTGACGTTGTCTTTTAGATTATTAAACGTTATTGCTGGTATGTCTTTTGCAGAAATGTACTTTTTTATTCCATAGATTGGTTCTAGACTGTTTGTAAATTTGTGTAAGTCACTCTTTAACTTGTATTCCGTACACAAATGGTTTTAAGGTACTTATTTAAGAGAACCCTACAATTTCAATTTTGGGCATATTCTTACCTGTATCCAGGAGCATTTAAAAGTAGATTATTTACCCCTTTTGTTTAATTTACCTAGAAAGGATTGGCAATTTGTTTCAGTTTATAAAGGAGGTTTACCAGGAAACCCCGGTGTAGGTTGGTATTGAGAACTTAGTAAGAGAACAATAGGTTTAACCCCTTAAGAACCAAACTTCTGGAATAAAAGGGAATCATGACATGTCACACATGTCGTGTGTCCTTAAGGGGTTAAATAATACCATTATTTCCTGAGATAAAGTGAACTTTTCCTCTGTGTAAGTATTAGAGCATCAAGTCTTGGTTCATCGTATGTAACAGAATGCAGATTTTAAACACATCTATTTTTTATCTTTTGATTAAAGTGGGATGTTAAACATGTTTTAGTATAAAGTAGATGGTATTTTGCCAATGTGTAATGGTTGTGGCTCTTTAATTTAAGAAAATATAATCGGGTTTTAAAGTGGAACTGTCTTTTCTCTGGAATTTACCATTCCTTACTCTCTCTCAGTAAAAAATGCACTTACCTCTGCTGTACTACTGGTTTCAGTGCTACCTCCCCTCCCTCGTGATGTGGGGATCTATAGAAAATTACTGTATGAGAGCATCTACACTCGGGTAGTACTGTATGTTTAGTGCAGTAGTTCCTTTAATTTATAAAGTAACAACTCGTTATGGTAAAGTTGCTCATAAAGAAATGGGTGCTATCCTAAAGAGGCATTCTTAAAGTTCCTAAACAATCACACATGTATGAACAAAAGGATGCACACCAAAACAGGTCTTCACAAAGAAATCAATACTTCATGAAACAATTCCAAATACAATTTAATAATACAAATACCAAAATAACAAAAAGGTGGCATAGGCTATTCCTAATGCACAATGCAAATAAAGTTTCCTATTGGAACTTACTCAGAGTCCCTACGAGCTGGACACGTTCTTAACCTATACCCGCAATGTTTCGGCACCAGAAAATGTACATTTCTCAAGAGAGTAGAGACCGCATTTTCTGGTGCTGAAACATTGGAGGTATAGATTGCGCAAGTTCTAATGGGTAACATTATTTGCACTGTGCGTTAAGAATAGCCTCTGCCACTTTTGTTTGACTCTTTGTATTTTTACATTGTATTTGAAATTGTTTAATAAAGTATTGATTTATTTGTGCAAACCTGGTTTGGTGTGCATCCTTGTTTGTGTATATAACGGTTAATTTATATGTACTGTACCTCATGTCAAATAAAAAGAACAATGTGATCCAGGAATTCAAGATACAAAAGGTATCAGATTAATTGGAGAATCAGAACATACACAGCAACGTTTCGACCTGCAATGGTGTCTTTGTCACTAGTCAGATAGGGCATGTACATTAAAAATATAAAAAGTAGCAATCATTTTTAAAACAAAGTAGCACAACACATGTTTACACTAACGGGATATGGACATTAAAATGTTACTGCTGTCTGTAGAATACTCAGGGCACACAGCAGCTCAAACTGGAGGGGGGCAATTAATCAAACCCCGCAATATCTTTGACACTAACTGGATATGCTGTCTTTTGAATACTCAGAGAACACAGAAGCTTATATCTTCTCCCAATATCATTTAAACTGAAAGGGTATGTACAGTAGAAGTTTGCCAAGCAGCATATTTTAATATATGTTACAAATATCTGAAGATAGTGTTTCCCCCTTTAATATTAAAAAGTTAACATCTATCATAGGCAAAAATGCCTTCATAAACAAAAGTGGTTTACATAGTACTCTGGCCAATGGGAATGCTGTATGTAAATGAACAAATTACCTTTCATCCAATGGCTATATCTTCTCGCATTTCTGCCCTGAGAAACTTCCTGGTCATAAATATACCGACCAATAAGAACACTGTTTTAAATTGGTACCACTAGGTATTAAAATGGTCACGTAGATTTGGAGTAGACAATGTGTTTGAAAGTGAGCAAACATATATGAAAAGATCTTAAATGAACAGAGGAGTAAAATGGAAGTCTAAAGTGGGCGTGGGTATATTACGTGGTCTGTAGTTGCCTAAAGGCTCCAAAGTGGCTATGGACACATGCATGCTTGCTTTGTACACGGTTTGTTCATATAATTTTTATATTCTGCACATGAGGTTTGCTAAAACCTTTTATTCCAATATTTAATCCCACACTTTACCAAGTATCACTCACAACCTTATTTTGGTTAAAAACAAAAGCTTTGGATTTTGCAGATAGGATGCTCTGGTGATCACGGTTTATTTTTCTATGGTTTAATTCCTCTCCATAGACAGACCTATACATGTTTCCAATTTTCCATGTGGTCTTTGTGCGGCTTTATTGTGCTGCCTATCCGTTTCAGTTTCAGCAAGCAGCGTCCAATTGTTCTGCGGGAATAAAGCCTTTGCCTGTGGCCTGTGAAGTCAACTTGAATTGGGCTCCTTAATAATTCACATGTTGTTCCCTCTTCGAGGATTAGAAATGCATGTGTTTTGAGTTGAAATAATTTATAAATGTTCGTATTCTTTTGTAGTACACAGGTTGGTAGAATATGTTCTATTTCTCTCATTTATCTTATACTAATGCCTTTATATTTTTGTTCATGTCTTAATATTTTCGAATACATGTTGTCGACTTTCCTTTTTTATTCTGCCAATGACTCTTACGGAAATGTGTATAAAAAAATGTTCTGTTATGAAAAGTGAGACAACAGCCTGGAAATTAATAGAACCAGCAAGTACATTGCATTGGATACTAGACCACTTTTCCATGCTTAGACGACTTTTCAAAGAAGATAATTTTCAAACATAGCACCCTTTGTGTGAATGCTCCAAAGATATCTTATTTTATAGTTTTTATATTTTCACAACATAGCAAAAAAAATAGAATTTTAAGCATATATCCGTGAGAACATAGGCAAAATGAATAATGCTCACTGACCTAAAAATCACATCTTGGAATACAACTCGTACAATTATCTAACACATCATCGATTCGGTATGCTGAGCAATTCTGAAATGTTCAAATGACATACAGACAAGAGGGGAAAAAAGAGAGGGCAGGGGAGAATTATTATTAGGGAGGCAGAGCGCACTGTATGTCATTTAGACTCTGAGGCAAGTAGTCAAATCACGTGATCCAAGTGGTGACGTTTGTATTAATTCTGTCCTGTAAAGAAGTTGTCATATAATCCTCTATCTAATAAAAAAAATAATCTTCCTCCATTCCAGCCAGTGTCGAACTGTGGGTTCTGCAAAGTTCCTCCAGAGGACAAAGATTAGTTTCTAACATTATAGTGTTTCCTCACCATTTTAGATTATTGAGCCACTACTTCACCCCAGGTGAGATCATCAATGACGTTGATCTAGGCCAATCTAGTGCTTCTCCATAGGGAAGCATTGGGAGGTACTGCAAACGCATGACAATCGGCATCTTTTGATAGAGATGCATGTACTCATGAGTGCACCTGTGTGGGGAGCGTTCATCTTCTTCATGTAGAGTGTAAAGATGCCAAATGCTGATGCTGCAAAGATTTTAGGACCACCATAGGAAACGCCTCTAGTGGCTGTCGGGGTGATTGTCTTACTAGTGGTTGTCATTGGAAGCAATGTAAACATTGGCTTTTCTCACCACTAAAAGCTCCACAGGTTAATGCAGACCTTGTAGTTTCAGCAATACAAACACTGCTTTAAACTCTGGAGTTTCTAGTGCTTAATGCCTTTAAGCAAATGCTTATGTAAAGAGCACTTATTTTGAAATGTTAGGTGAAAAACTATGTAAAATAATGGTTTCTGGTATAAAATCTGGTGATTTCATCTAGCATTTCATCTTATGTTTTTTGTCAGAACTCCAGTAATTCATTATAATAGAATAACCTCACCAAATGTGTATGGTAATGTGGATGTCTCCGCTATAGCACCTGGGACTTAAAGATGAACTGAATGTTCTCCATCATGTAGACTTGTGCACATCAAACATTCTCGGTTCTTTCAAATTGATTTGGTTTTGACGATTTCCTAAACATTTTGTTTGAACTGAAAATTGCTAGCGAAGCCCACACAATGAAGGAAAAAATATTCCTATAATGTATGATTAACAAAACTCAGCTCTGAAACTGTAAATTAGTGATTTAGAGTTGGTGCTAAGTAGCAGTGGATACTAGCCACCACAAAACTAAATCTGAATTCCGGTTCTAAATTCAGAAATTTGAAAATGCACCGAATCAGCCGATATTTGTCCAGATTCCGAGTCAGAGGATGACACCTCCTGGGTCAAGAATTACTGAGGTTTGGTTTATTTTAATGACTGGGGAAGAAAAAGAGATGCTGGAATGCCATAAAAAAGGGCACTGTCAGATGGTGGGGTAGGTGGTGGGGTAGTTTGCATCTAGTTGTCTTAGTGTGATTGGGAAACCCATAGAAGTGAAATCACATAAAATATATGGGACTGGTATTCTAGTGTTCTGTCTCTGTACTGGTGGAAGCCATCACAGCCAGGAGATTCCTGCAAAAATTCCTGTCTCTAAACTAAACCAAAGTACGAATGCTCTACGTGTCTCATTGCTAACTGCACAGTATTATTGTATCATTTCATCTGGTATTTTGTATCTTGCATTGTTAATAAACTCTTGAGGACCGGTGACGGTTCTGAACCGTCATAACGGAAATATTTACTTACCTGATTGCCGCTGTTCCCTCGCCGGCGATCAGCATTGCTTCGGATCTGGGAGGACTGCCTGACAGCCTAGACAGTACCCTCCTCGAGAATTAGGCCCCCGCGGCCATGTGATCGCTCTAACAGCTCAAACAGCAATAATATTTGTGTTCAGCAAAGTCTCCTAAGTAAAACAGCACCCCCTATGAACAGGTTTTCTAGTATTTTTGAAAGTTACATGGTGAAATAGAAGGCTTGATTTTACTTTTTTTTTTTTACATTGCAATTTACCAAATTGGTAATGTTGCCTTTGAGAGTGTATGGGAGCCCAGGAATGAGAATTACCCGCATGATGGCATACCATTTGCAAAAGAAGACAATCCAAGGTATTGCAAATGGGGTATGTCCAGTCTTTTTTTTTTTTTAATTCTTTATTTTTGCGTGCACAAGACTTATACATGGTGCAACATATGCATCGTTTGAGAGGGTAACAGGCTTTAACATTGGGTAAATAATGCATTTGATAAGTTTTAGCACAATTTTTTTTTGTTTAGTATAACATGCGTAAGATCCTAGGTAGAGGTTGGGGTCGTATAGGGGTTTAGTCGTGCAATTCGTCTGCGGGTGCGGTACCTAGGTCATGGGTCAGTGTCGGAGGCGTGACCCTATAAGTGGTAGAAAGTAGTTGCGTGGAGGTGCGTAGTGGTGCTAGGGCCCGTGTGGGTGCACTGGGTGTCGTTTTGTCGGTCAGGTAGTTTGGTGAGTGGTACAGGTGCTCATTTCTACTTTCTGAAGTGGCCTGGTCGTCTAGTTCCACTGGAGACCACTCGTGAGAGGTGGTGGCCCTAACCTAGGGGCTGTCGGGGGTGGGGGTAGGTTTTGGCTTAGGCTATGGCTTGTGGTCTGGTAATGAGGCATCGCGCCAGCGTCACCGGCTATCTCCTCTAACTTGCGGTAAACGGGTAGTAACGTAAACTTCAGCATTGTATTGAGGGGAAGGTGGGGAGAATACAGGTTGTGTTAGGCAAGGCATATGGGTATTGCCGTTGAGCGGGCATGGGTAAGAGACCTCTCTCCCCCTGTCCGTCAGGTGGCTTGCGTGTCCATTCTCTGCCCTCTTGGCACAAACGTTTCCGAGACATCTGGATTCCAGACGTGGGGAGTGCCCGGGTTGGGCAAGTTTTGTAGGCCCAATTTTGCAAGCAGTGTAGGGGCCTCAGTCCCTGAGGTGAGTTTATGGGTGGTCCCCTGGTGGGTGATGAGCAAGGAGCGAGGGCTTCCCCATCTATATGGTATCCCCGCTGTGCGTAGGTGGCCGGTTAGTTCTGTCAGCGACTTTCTCCACTGGAGGGTGGCCTTGGATAAGTCCTGATAAAAAGTCAGTTGGGCTTCCTCGAAGTCAAGCGGGGTCTTACCCCTGATTGCGCTCATGATGTGCCCCTTGTCTTGGGGTAGGATGCAACGGACGATGACGTCTCCGGCTAGCGTTGCTGTGGCTCTGGGAGGCGTGGGTAGGCGGTAAATCCCTGCAAAGGCGAGTTTCTTTGTTACTGCAGTAGGGAGTAATGATTGTGTGAGTCGCCTCACGTAATGCGGTAGATCCTCTTTGCTCACTGATGCCGGGATGCCTCTAATTTTGATGTGGTTGCGCCGGTTTTTATCCTCCTGCGCCGCCACTTGTATTGCTAAGTGTTGCTGGTCGTGTTGTAGTTGGTGGAGCGAGTCTTGTAGCGTAGAGATTTCTCCCTGTATTGTTTTGACTTGGTTTTCAGTGGTTGTCACTTTTTCTGTGATCTGTTGCATGCTAATTTTGAGCGCAGGTAGGTCTGCTGCCAGCAGGCGTTGTATATCCTGCAGCATAGTTTGCATCTGCTGCAGGTCCTGCTTGGTGGCTGGGTCTGCTGTTCCCTGTGGGGGTATGGGTTTAGTGGTTGTGATCTGTATGGGCTGTGGGGTTCTCTGAGTGTCCCCCTGAGTGGTTTGTGCAGGTGAGGTGTCTGCCTGTGGAGGGTCTGAGCCCTGGTCGGGCGCCATTTTGGCTGGGGTTTGTTTCTGTAGCAGTGCCCCTATATCAGGCTGTGCTGTGGCAGTACCTTGGTGTGGTCTTTGTGATCTGCGCCCCATCTCCTCATGGGATTGGTCGGGGTCCTGTGGATGATCGTTGCTTGGGTCTCCCAGGCTCTCTCCGCCCCACAAGTACTCCAGGCCGCGGTAGTTTGGCGTGTAGTAGGCCCGGATTTTCGTTTTGGGCTTTGCCTGCCTCGGATTGTACTTAAATGGCATCGGGCGATGCAGAATGATCTCCCCCGGGCAATGCAAGTATTTATTTGCGTGGATGGCATGTAGTTTCGGTGATGTTTGACGGATTCAGTTTGTCGCCCAGAGCTGCTAGAAGTCCAGTCTTTTTTTATTAGCCACTGAGTCACAAACACTGGTCAAAGTTAGCGTTCATAATTGTTTTTTTGCATTTTTAACACACAAACAAATATAAATGCTAACTTTGGCCAGTGTTTGTGACTAAGTGGCTACTAAAAAGACTGAACATACCCCATATTGGGTTGTCTACTTTATAAAAATATGTACATGTGAGGTGTGATTCAGAGATTTATGACAGATAACAGTGTTACAATGTCACTATTGATACATTTTAAAAATATATATTTTGAAACTGTAATTTCCTACCTGTACTTAAAGCCCTATAACTTGCAAAAAAAAAAAAGCATATAAACACTGGGTGTTTTTAAACTCAGGACACACTTTTGAATTTATTTAGCAGTTTTTTTTTTTCATTTGCTTTTGTAGATAAGTAAAATGTTTTTTAAGTAAAAGTCAAAAAACATTTTTTTTTAAAGTAAATTATATGACATGATACAAATAATGGTATGTAAAAAAAAGCCCTTCTTGTCTTGGGAAAAAAACAATATATAATTTGTATGGGAACCGTAAATGAGAGAGAGGAAAATTACAGCTAAACGCAAAAAAGTGTTAAAACAGCCCTGGTCCTTAACGTACAACATGGCCAAAACACTCCGGTCCTTAAGGGGTTAAAATAAGAAAAACTACCACAACAAGAGGACATAGTCTTAAATTAGAGGAAAAAAGGTTTAAAAATAATATCCTGAAGTATTACTTTACTGAGAGGGTAGTGGATGCATGGAATAGCCTTCCAGCTGAAGTGGTAGAGGTAAACACAGTTAAGGAGTTTAAGCATGCGTAGGATAGGCATAAGGCTAGCCTAACTATAAGATAAGACCAGGGACTAATGAAAGTATTTAGAAAATTGGGCAGACTAGATGGGCCGAATGGTTCTTATCTGCCGTCACGTTCTATGTTTCTATGTTTCTGTTCCCTAAAGTAAGGAGTGCCATGAAACCTTTTCCAAATTAATTCTGTTTTGTGTTTTGCTACATTGACATTAAATTTGAAATTCACTTTGTATCCTCAGCATTTCTAACATCGGTGACTATCCCTGTTTGTAAAATGCCTTTAAGTAATTATTAGCTGTGCTAAAACGTATGATTGTACAATTTTATTAAAGACACGGAGGCTCCTATTATGCATAACTCTTTCTTTATTACTCTCAGCAGCAAAGATAGAGAAATATAAATATATCAAAATGAAAGAAAAAACTGCATAGGCACACAGGCAACCAATCACAAAACAGAGGAAGTGACTATAAAAGGCCTGTGTCACCCACAATCCCCCTCTTTCTTTGCTGCTCTCAGACCAGATAAGTACTCTTTGTTCACTCTCTGTCTAATGTGTTGTTTATTGAATTTCTTTGATTGTGTAGTGACTCCCTGGGTGCAGACGGGTCGGACCGCATGTGTACCATACACGCGTCCCTCCCCTGCACTTTCTGCTATTCCCGAGATGCTTCTACCTCGTGCGGCGGCCATCTTGGATTACGGTTTACCGCAATCTTCCTGCAGGCTTCCTGGGTTCCCTCTCCTCCTGCCCGGCCGTCCTCCCCTTGCCCTGTCGGCCTCTGAGTTTTCTTCTTTTCCTGGGCGCTCCACCATTCAGGTACCCTGTTTAATGTTATGTTTAATGTTATATATTATGCCTAATTAACCGTTTCTTTTCCCCTATGGGTTACTCAACCCTGTCCTTCTAGGTTTATGCTTTTAGTTTTTTCTTAATGTTTATGCCTTTGTTTATGCCTTTGTATTTTGCCATATTAAATGATGGGAATTGCATGAATGTGTCCAGGTCACATGAGCCTTTACTTTACTAGTTATTTTTCTTCCCAGAGGGACCCGATCTTTCTGACTATTTATTTTAAATAATTATGTATTCCCTTTTTATATTATATCAGTTTCTCAAGTCTGTTTTATCTAATGGATAATACATTTTTCGTTTTACATAACAACCCTCTCCCTATGATGCCCGAGGGTGATGGGCCTGAGAGCCATTTTAATGATTTTTCCTCAGGGGCAGGAGAGCTGACTGTGACCCCTGGGAGTTTTTGGTCAGACATTAATAGTCTTCTATATGGCGTATCCCATGCCATGAATTTTATCTCTATCCTGGGTGCGGAGTCGTCTTCGCTTTCCCAGTCTTTCTGACGCAACTTCCTTAATGCCCCCTGCGGCTACCTCTGCTCTACTGGGTATGGGACCCCTTCCCTCCCCCCCTGCTGCCCTGCCTCGCCCAGGGCCCATAAGGCTACGGCGAAGGATTATCACCTCATAACTCCCACTCATTGATGCAGGTCCTGCCTGCTATGAGGACTCGCTGAGGCGGTCAAAGATGGCGCGCTCCTACTGCGCATAAGAGCCCCTGGTCGGGCTAAAAAGACCAATGTGGATATGGGCTAGACACTGTACTGAGAGGCTGGTTACCGACCGGAGTGAGGAGAAGGATTATGCGGTTATGGTAGGTGCCTTCCCATGGTGACACCTACTGGGGCTACTACCCTATCAGGTGCTCCTGCTGGGGCGGGTATTAGGGTTTCGACCCCTTTTGGGTCCTCTGGGTACGCCCCGGTTTCTTTAACGAATCGGGCTGATAACTCTGGGCTCCTCCCTGGAGAATTTCAGACTTTACTTATGAGAGCGATGGATCCCCCCCCCCCCTCTTTTTTCTGTACAAAATGTATGTCCTACTTGATTCAGCTACGGCGGGGAATATGAACGCCCGGGTGCATCACCTATTGGCACTATTGGCAACTTTACTATGGTCGTAACGACCGAACGCCAGAAGGCGATTCTTTGAAGGTTTACCCTGATTGGCGAATATGGCCATCTCCGCACCGGCACTAAGCTGAAGGGAGGCTGTTCAGGTGCAGACTTTTTGTCAAGGAACCGGGGTTTTCTATGTGCAGACGTTCACAGTGATTGCTAAGCCCCAAGTAAATAGAAATGGTTTTGGTTGGGGCCGGGCGTGACGGGAGCCGCCCGTCTGGCCGTGATTTACGGGACTCGTTCCGAGAATGACAATCTCCTTACTCCCTATGAGGGATTTCCACGAACTCTAGACTCCACTCCTCCTCATCCAGGGGGAGAATATATTAAGCCCCTGCCACCCCGTGGTTACTCGTCGGGCGGACTCCCTTCTGGTGGATACCCTATGTTCCCCTCCTCCTCATGGACGGGTGGCGGGCAGGTTTGGCCCAGTTTCTACTAAAGATGTTGCCCTCGTAGTTTCTCTGAGCGGAGCGGAGCTACCCTCTAGTGTTTTTTTTTCTGTCTTGACCTGTTGGCATTTTGGCCCCATTGCACTTGCCTGTCAGGGGGACGGAGATCCACAACCTGCTCGCCTTAGGGAAGATTTGAGGGTTACCCTGTGGTTACCGAGCTTCAGATCAGTATAGTCTTGGTACCTAAACGGTGGGGAGGGGTTCGCCCTGCTCTGCTTCCCCGACCTCTCTTTGTTTTCCCTTTGGTACCACCACTTACACTGATGGGCATCCACTGCCTCCGGGATCATTTCTAGGAGTCGGTTTGGTTGGCCCATCTGGAATTGACAGAATATCTTGTTATGGTTACTATGAACACGGAATACGGGTTTTTTTTCCCCCCTTTTGCCTGGTGAAGGAAACGTTCGAGATTTTTTGCTAGGGCTACTGTTAGGTCTCTCATCGGCTTCTGGATGTCCCACCAGGAGGTACTAGGGGTACCCGTCTGAATGTCTACCTGGACAACGTCCTGGTCATATCCCTGTCCAGGTACCAGTTACGGTTGCGTGTCAACTGTCCGATCACGGTGCTTCGGAGTTTCCATTTATTACTGAGCAGTTGGGAGCCAGTTTTTCTGTAGTCCTCACGGTCTGTGGAGTTTTTTCTTAGGTTTCACAGTGGAACTCTATCAGACTGTTCCCGTTCCTTCCTGGCTCCAAGATCTAAACCATTATGAAGTTTGTCATGTAGACTTTTAGAACAGTGGTCCTGGTGATCAGGCATTTAGTGAGGGTGCCAGACCTGCCAATGGCTTCCATCCAGGCTACGTCTCCAGGACCACCTCACTTTCTACCCCTTCAAGTCAGTAGGATTCCTAGGTCTGTCCGGGTCACTCTTATGAGGCAAGGCGGGAGTTGGACGACGGGTCCAAGATCTATCTGATTCAAGGCTTGGCTCATAGGTAGACCTGGATCAGCGGGACCCTCTGTGAGCCGTGAATCTTTTCTTCCAGATACAAGTGGTCCAAAATCGAGAAGATGTTGCACATTGACTATTGTAAATCTTGGCGGGTACATTTTGTTTTTGCGGTATTGCTCCGGTCGCGCATACGACTGCATTATATGTGGGCTATATGTCGGCGATGGGTTCCATCGACCAGCTAAGGGGCACATAGTGCACACGTGGCTAATCGTAGCATACAGATTCTGCCGATTTTTGTCTACAGAGTCTCGGTGACAGCAGAACACGTTCCACCTGGACACTTCTAGGGCCGCTTGGACTTCACGTTTATTCAAGAGTTTATCGGGACTGGCACGTACACACTTTGGCGTTTTTTCTCGGTTTGTAACGGTTGTGGAAGCGGTTCGAGGTGGATCTATTGGCATCTTGCCTTTACACCTCGTTACTGAGGTTTTTACGACTGGAAGGCGATACCCAGCAACTGTAGCGATTGGCGTGTTCGTTCTGGATTGACCGGAGATTTGGATGTATGCATTCCCTTCGTTCGATTTGGCTGCTCACGGGATCTTGCACTTGGCCCAGCACTAGGTGGTGTTGGTATTGATTGCTGCTCTGTGAAGGTCGCATCCATGGTTCCCTCGATTACTGAGAATAGCGATGATTTGCCAGGTTTGATTCCAAGCGTTCAGAACCCTTCTAGACCGAATGGGACTACACTTCGTGGATCAAGACCTTCTACATCGGATGACGTGACTCCTTTCGGGACGTTTGGATTATCTTGGCCGTTCTGCGATCAACTCCCCGTCTCCTCTGTAAAACATGGAAGCCGGGTAATCGGCCTTAGGTCAACATGACAAGTGCGGTCCGGTTGATGCGTGGGACTACCACTGTTTTTTCCGTATCTAACCCTGGATTTGTTTTTTTTCCTAGTCGGTCAACAACCTTCGTAGATCATCTATGTAGAGGATTCACCTTACCGTTACCGTTACCGTTCAGGACGTTTTTGATGCTATGGCCGGTGGGGTGTCTGGGAACTTACCAGGAGGTTACACCGCCACCACGTTTTCCGGATCGTGCATTTTTATGCTTTCCTTTCAACGCTCCCCACCTACTGGTGTCCACTCTTACATTGCCGAGATGGGTTTCCTGACTACTGTGTTGGCTGGTATCGACATGTCATTTGTTGCATCCCACTTGGTACACGGGAGTATGACATCCGGGGCCTTGGAGGGCGGTTGTCGTTTGGAGGAAACACTACGGGCTGTTTTGTGACTCTATATTCCAGACCGATTGATCACATTGCATCTCATATGGTGGCTCAGCTTTGAACTTGAATAATGGGAGCCTCCGTGTCTTTAATAAAATTCTCAGATTTTACTATTAACATGACGTAAAGTCATGATTTTATTAAAGACACGGAGGCGAGTATTATTCCCGTCCACCCTCCCGGTGTTGGGTTTGGGATGAAATGCTGTTGGACTTACAAGTATGTGGCAATCCAGTCTGTTTGTTGTATGTGTTTATTGTGTATATTTACTGAAGAAGTTTCAATTTTCTATGGTTTGGTTCTAATGGTAATCTTCTCTATTATAGGTTTGGTTTCCTAGACTGCTCCTGACGAATTTATTTGGTGAGTTTCAGTTTGGAGTTTAGATTTTACCATATTTCTCTCTCTTTTGTAGCTTGGAGTTCGGTATGTTGCCGTTCCTGTTCTTACTGGTGTGTGATGTCGGTTCATGTTTCCTGGTCTCCGGTTCGCAAGAAAGAGGGGGATTGTGGGTGACACAGGCCTTTTATAGTCACTTCCTCTGTTTTGTGATTGGTTGCCTGTGTGCCTATGCAGTTTTTTCTTTCATTTTGATATATTTATATTTCTCTATCTTTGATGCTGAGAGTAATAAAGAAAGAGATATGCATAATACTCGCCTCCGTGTCTTTAATAAAATCATGACTTTACGTCATGTTAATAGTAAAATCTGAGAATTGTGTTTTATAATAACTGTTTCACATTTGTTTAGGTCTATGAATCTTCCCGTTTTTGTGGGAGACTTAAAGCTTGTCATTAATGACCCATCACGATTGCCACTGTTCGATGCCATTCGTCCTCTCATACCTTTAAAACATCAAGTGGAATATGACCAGTTGACACCAAAACGGGCAAGGTATTTGCAATATTACCCATTTTTGTATTTGTGTATCAGAGTTTAGAACTACACCATATTTAACATAATATTTAAAAAAAAAAAATAATGCCAGCCAATCAGGTTCACCCCTTCATACATCTCTGTTTATGTGATTGAAGGTGAAAAAAAACAATTATGCAAAAAAGTTAAGAAAAAAGCAATTCTTAAATACAAAATCGTAATCAGACTTCTCCTTGGATCAGCAAGCAGCTATTGCTCCTATTAACAATTATATCATTCAGTGTTCTATTTTTCAACATGGCTGATCTGTCACCTGAAAATAAAGGGACACGGTAACCTTTTAAAGGAACACTATAGTGTCAGGAAAACAAACTTGTTTTCCTGACACTATATAATCCTTAGGTTCCCCCCCACCCTCAGGTCCCCCCTCCCGCTGGGCTGAAGGGGTTAAAACCACTTCAGCCACTACCTTTATCCATCTCGGGCTCCCTGGGCACTGGCGACCTCTCCTCCCCCTCTGACGTCAGCTCCCGAGTGGAGCGGAATGCGCATGTGCGGCCAGAGCCACGCGCGCATTAAAAACGCCCATAGGAAAACATTTCTCAATGGTTTCCTATGGACGTTCTACACGCTGAATGCGATTTTCGCATTCATCGTTGCAGAAGTGCCTCTAGCGGTTGTCAGGAAGACAGTTTCTCCTAAACTGCTATGTTTACATCTGAATAGATTAAAACCTGGGGGACCTGGTACCCAGACCATTTCATTGAGATGAAGTGGTCTGGGTAACTATAGTGGTCCTTTAATCTCACCGAGTAGGTTATAGTGTCTGGAATCCCCTAGCGCTGTCCCTGCATTCATTGTTAAACCATATTTGAGCAGTTTAATAACATTAAATAAGGGTCACTGGCCGCCCACAGTCCGGTCCAATACTGGAGATGTGGCTAAGGCAGCGATTACACACCTCCTTGTAGCTATACCGATTTATACCAGAAATGGACAGTCTGAGGCTAAAAGCAGTCAGCTGACACTCTCCATCAATCACTGCCACCCAATATTGCTCAGGCACAGCACAGAGGTGATGTGCTGCTGGGGACTCTCATTGAACATTAAAAAATAAAAGCAATAAAAACTGTTTAATGCTGTATGAAGGGACAGCACCAATGGACTCCAGCTACTATAACCACTTTAGTCAATGAGATGAAGTGGATGCAGTGCCTACTGTGTTCCTTTAAAAAAAACAAAAAAACTTTATTCATCAAGAGAAGCATTACAAACTGTAAAAAGTAGATATAAAACATGAATGCTATAATAAATTTTATAATATTTCCCTTTGGCAGGAAATTAAGAGAAGTGAAATTGGACCGCACGCACCCTGATGGACTTGGAATCAGTGTCAGAGGAGGGCTGGAGTTTAATTGCGGACTTTATATCTCTCATATAATGAAGGAGAGCCAAGCAGATAATGCTGGGTTGCAGGTATAACATTTAGCACATTGCTTCCTAAGTAAGTGGGATTTTAACCAATGAAAAGCCAACACCTACTATTGCAGCTATTTTTGAATTACAAATTCCTGCATTTTACGAAACAATTGCTGAGTATTTCGGGAAATGTAATTCAGGAGCAGCTTGCAATCTTTCTGTTTTTTTGTTTTTTTTTAACTCACATTTAAATGAAGTTATGGTGCCAGGAGTTCCCCAGAGGCACTATTACCTTCAGAGGTTAAACCGTTCTCAAACGGTTTAATCCCAGAGTTGCCTCCAGCGGTGATCTCCACTCTCCCCCATGCAGCATCCAGCTTCTGAATTTTCAGATGCAGAAAGAGCGGTGTGGTGCCGGGCAGGGCCGCTACTGATTGGCTGCGAGCAGTCAGCCATTCACCAAACTGGCTTGGAGAGAAATATACCTTTTCCAAGCCAGGTTAGTAAATGGGGAGTCACTGATTGGCTGACAGCATAGGCTTACTACTCTCAGCCAATCAGCAGGGCCCCTGTTCCGTGGCACTCTGCGCTTCCTGAATCTGAAAATGCAGAAGCCTGATGCTGCCTGGGGGCGAGTGAACATCATCGCTAGAAGCAACTGTGGGGTTAAGCCATCCAAGAACAGTTTAACCCCTTGAAGTAAGAGTGCCTCTAGGGGCCTCCTGACACCATAACAACTTAATTTAGATTGTCCCTTTAAACCCTTCACCAAATCAGAAAATATGGAGAATTGTCACGGGTATAAATTTTAGGTCAAAATAGCTGAGCTAGAAAATCCATTTCTTTATTTGCCTTATTTTGGTGCATTATAGGTGACACAAAAATGAGCAGCTATTTTTTTAAATATTTGAAGATTTTTTTTTTTTTTTTTTAATGCCTTAATTTGAAATGTTTGTTTTTAATAGCTTCTCTGTTGATACAGACTTTGATATATTGCTATAAAAATACTGTGTGTCCCTGTGGTAATTACAGTGAAAGATCATCTGCTAAAAAAACAAGATGGCTGTTTACTAAACAGATGATAAAAATAACAATAATAGCAATAATAATGGTAGTTCTGGATATTGTTACATTATTTATTGTTGCGTCATACTAGCTAGTCATCTTAAAAGGCATCCAATGGTCTAGCTATGTATAATGTGTACATATAAAAGATGATCCAGCTGTGAAATTAGATGGTAACATGAGAGCCATGCCAAACCATTGGCTGAGGCGTTGGGCGAATATGGTAAGTTGCTCTAAATCAGTGGATTTCCAGAAGCCACACCTGGTGTTCTAAAGTATTTGGCAAATGACCCTTAGGTTGTCATCCTAAAGTTGATTTTAATTCAGGATAAGATCATAGCATTCTGTGATCTCAGCCCACTAAAAGTTGGCATGTTCATCCATGTCTAATTGACTTGTATATCAATGTATTTAGTGGCACTTGAGCACTCTAAGGGCACATTCACAATGTCTGTGCAGCATGATGAGAATACCATGTTTAAAGATAGTATTCATATTTGGTATCAGGTGTAATTAAAGGGACACTCCAGGCACCATAACAACTTAATCAGAAGCCTATCAGCGGTGCCCTGGTCATTAAGCCTCAGAGTGAAAGGGCAGAGATAATGGGTGCCGGATTGAAGAATTGGGATTAAACTGTTAATTGTGTCACTAGGGAGCTCCTTACACCATAACAACTTAATTCTAATGAGTTGTTACGGTGCCTGGGGTGTTCCTTTAATAGAGGCTTCTTCTTACATGGCTTTATTTCTGTGCACTATTTCATTAGATTAAACAAATGCCTGGCAATCATTAATTTGAACAAGCTTTATTTTACTACCAATACTTTTATTGAGTGTTCAAAGTGCAGAAGTGATCCCTGGACTAATTCTCACACCCTGTAATAAATAAATAAAAAGATGCCTGCTGTATGATTAACCTTTTTGTGAACCATTTCATTTGCATCTGAAGAAAATAATTACTGATCTCTGTAGCTCAGTTAATTGCTGTTTATCTCACAAAATATTTGGTTGTTTGCATCTAAAATTGATTTTCTCAGGTGTATCTCACATTATGTTGGCAATCTTTTCTACTCTACTTCCATTTTAATTTTTTTCAATCAACATCATCCCTTTAGACTGTAAGCTCATGAGTCATCTCCCATAGCACTTTGTATAGAGCAGCGTCAGGTGAAAATGAAAGGGATTCTATAGTGCCAGGAATCCTGCAGTGCTCCCCTCCCTCACTCCCCCCAAAACCCCTTCAGTCACTTACATGAATCCAGCGCCGATGCCCTTTGGCACTGGTTAGGCTCTACCCAGGCTCCTCCCCTGCAGACATCAACTGGTGGGGAAGACCTAATGTGCATACGCGGCAATGGCTGCGCTCGCATTAGGATTTCCCCATGGGATAGTATTATTCATAGAAAAATCTGACACTGAAAATTCCCATGCAGAGAAGACGTCCAGCATCATATACGGGACCAAATGTCCGTTTCAATTCAGGAAGTCCCTATAGTGGCTGTCTGTTAGACAGCCACAAGAGGTGAAGTTAACACTCAAAGGTAATTATTTCTCAGAAACTGCAATTATTACGCCTGCATGGACATTGCACCCAGACCACTTCAATGAGCAGAAGTTCTGACAGTATTCCTCATTGCTATAGAAACTGTTCACTAGAGTGTGCTATAGAAACTGTTCACAGGAGCGTGGTGTAAAACACTGTATATTTAAATGTGCTATAGAAACTGTTTACTAGATTGTGCTATGGTAAATGTTCACTGGAGTGTGCTATGGTAACTGTTCACTAGAGTGTGCTATGGTAACTGTTCGCTAGAGTGTGCTATGGTAACTGTTCGCTAGAGTGTGCTATGGAAACTGTTCGCTAGAGTGTGCTATGGAAACTGTTCGCTAGAGTGTGCTATGGAAACTGTTCGCTAGAGTGTGCTATGGAAACTGTTCGCTAGAGTGTGCTATGGAAACTGTTCGCTAGAGTGTGCTATGGAAACTGTTCGCTAGAGTGTGCTATGGAAACTGTTCGCTAGAGTGTGCTATGGAAACTGTTCGCTAGAGTGTGCTATGGAAACTGTTCGCTAGAGTGTGCTATGGAAACTGTTCGCTAGAGTGTGCTATGGTAACTGTTCACTAATGTGTGCTATGGTAAATGTTCACTAATGTGTGCTATGATAACTGTTCACTAGAGTGTGCTATGGTAACGGTTTACCAGAGTGTGCCATGGTAACTGTTTACCAGAGTGTGCCATGGTAACTGTTTACCAGAGTGTGCCATGGTAACTGTTTACCAGAGTGTGCCATGGTAACTGTTTACCAAAGTGTGCCATGGTAACTGTTTACCAGAGTGTGCCATGGCAACTGTTTACCAGAGTGTGCCATGGCAACTGTTTACCAGAGTGTGCCATGGCAACTGTTTACCAGAGTGTGCCATGGCAACTGTTTACCAGAGTGTGCCATGGTAACTTTTCACTACAGTGTGCTATATATACTGCAAGCAATGAAAGGTTGAAAGCTGCTCCAGTTCTGAGCTTTACTTTTTATTTTAATTATTTTTTACTGGAAGTCTTCTACTGGACTGTCTGTGCTTAATTTCTTGATTGTAAAATATGTTGCACAGTATTCTGTGACAACAAAGCTTGTAACATTTCTTTATATTGTGGTAGACAATCCTTAAAGATGCTAAATATATTATTTAAATCTTCAGCACTTTAAAATGCTGAGCATATAAAGAAAAGAGAAAATTATAAACAATAAGCCCAATGTGGCCAGATGACTAGGCAACTTACATAGATATCCAGCATGTCCTCAGATGTCAGTGTCCTTTTATTTCAGTGCCACAAGTGTAAAACTAAAATTTTTAGACTGATAACATGGGCTTTATCAAGCTTTATCAGCGTTTTGGATGTTGTCATCCAAAACTTTGCTATTTCCTAATTGTGGCACCTAAATAAAGGGACTGTAATATTTACCAGTACTGAGACTCACTTTCGCTCATCCGACAGTAAGATGTCAAATGCTGCTTGTACGCTTCCCTTTATGTATGTGCCTTAGTCAGAATGGCGCAACACTGAGCGCCAACTCAGTGGGTGCAAGCAAATTTGTGAAAGACCCAGATTCGGCAATTAGCCAAACTCTTGCTTTCCGGCACTCAAATAAGACACCATCCAATCTCTATAAAGCTTAAGCTATTTAGACCCTGGCATTTTTTTATGTTCAAATAGCCCTTTTGTGGTTCTTCAATAATGTGTTTTCTGATCTTTGATCTCTTGTTACTGACCTTGGCTCATTCACTGTTTTTTCTATTCACTGTGTTCCTGATATTTGGCTTGTCTACCATTTTCCAATTTTTTCCCTTCCCTTGACTTCTGCTATCTGTTTGATTATTCCTTACATCAGGGCTGGACTGGGAAGAAAATTCGGCCTGGGCATTATTTAAAGGGACACTATAGTCTCCTGAACAACTTTTAGCTTAATGAAGCAGTTTTGGTGTATAGAACATGCCCCTGCAGCCTCACTGCTCAATCCTCTGCCATTTAGGAGTTAAATCCCTTTGTTTATGAACCTTAGTCACACCTTCCTGCATGTGACTTGCACAGCCTTCCATAAACACTTCCTGTAAAGAGAGCCCTATTTAGGCTTTCTTTATTGCAAGTTCTGTTTAATTAAGATTTCCTTATCCCCTGCTATGTTACATAGTTACATAGCTGAAAAGAGACTTGCGTCCATCAAGTTCAGCCTTCCTCACATATGCTTTTGCTGTTGATCCAAAAGAAGGCAAAAAACCCAGTCTGAAGCGCTTCCAATTTTGCAACAAACTAGGAAAAAATTCTTTCTTGACCCCAAAATAGCAGTCAGATGTCTCCTTGGATCAAGCAGCTATTATCCCACTAATTAGAAATTGTATACCTGTATGTTATGTTTTTGCAAGTATTTATCCAATTGCAACTTAAACATCTGTATAGACTCTGACAAAACCACCTCTTCCGGCAATGAATTCCATATCCTTATTGCTCTTACTGTAAAAAAACCTTTTTCTTTGCCTTAGATGAAATCTCCTTTCTTCAAGCCTAAATGTGTGACCTCGTGTCCTATGTATAGCCCTGTTTATGAATAGATTTCCAGATAATGGTTTGTACTGGCCCCGAATATATTTGTATAATGTTATCATATCCTCTCTAAGGCGCCGTTTTTCCAAACTGAAGAAATTTTAATTTTTTTAACCTTTCTTCATAACTAAAATGCTCCATTCCTTTTATCAATTTTGTAGCTCGTCTCTGCACTTTTTCTAGTGCCATGATATCCTTCTTTAGAACAGGTGCCCAAAATTGCACAGCATATTCAAGGTGTGGTCTTACCAGCCATTTATAAAGAGGCAAAATTATATTTTCATCTCGAGAATTTATGTCCCTATTTATACATGACAAAACCTTACTGGCCTTAGCAACGGCTGATTGACATTGCTTATTGCTAACAAATTTGTTGTCTATAACCATTCCCAAATCCTTCTCGTGTGTGGTTATCCCTAGTTCACTACCATTTAGGGTGTAAATTGCTTGTGCATTCTTAACCCCGAAGTGCATAACTTTGCATTTTTCTACGTTAAATTTCATCTGCCATTTTAGTGCCCAGTCCCCCAATCTATCCAAATCCCTCTGCAGCAAGGCAATATCCTGCTCACATTTTATTACTTTACAAAGTGTTGTGTCATCTGCAAACACTGATACATGGCTTTCAATGCCCATTTCAAGATCATTTATATGTTAATAGCTTGCTAGACCCTGCAAGAGCCTCCTGTATGTGATTAAAGTTCAATTTAGAGATTGAGATACAATTATTTAAGGTAAATTACATCTGTTTGAAAGTGAAACCAGTTTTTTCATGCAGGCTCTGTCAATCATATCCAGGGGAGGTGTGGCTAGGGCTGCATAAACAGAAACAAAGTGATTTAACTCCTAAATGACGGTGAATTGAGCAGTGAAATTGCAGGGAAATGATCTATACACTAAAACTGCTTTATTTAGCTAAAGTAATTTAGGTGCCTATAGTGTTCCTTTAATTACAGGAGCCCACTGAAAAGGGGGTGGGGCCAGATAGGGTGTGTTTTGTCATCACCAATGACAAACACGCCCCATCACAAAGTAAGCATGTTGGTTCAATGCTTTTCCAGGGAAGACCATGTGCAGAGCTCTGTTGAAGAGCTCTAGCATGAGAAAAAGGCCCTGAATTTGTTCTACACAGCGCAAGCAAATTTAATAACATGCTTGCACTCTGTTTTGCAGTAAAGAGTATTGTGCAGTGGGTGAGGGGTGCAGTGTGTGTGCAAGAGGGGTGAGGGATGCAGTGTGGGTAAGGGGTGCAGTGTGTGTGTGTGCTGTGTGTAAGTGGGTGCCATGTTTGAGTGAGGGTGCTATGTGTGTGTGAGGGTGCAGTGTGTGTGTGTGTGTGTGAGGGTGCTGTGAGTGTCAGAGGCTCGGTGTGTGTATGAGAGTGCTGTGTGTGAGTGATGGGTTCTGTGTTTGAATGAGGGTGCTATGTGCATGTGAGGGTGCAGTGTGTGTGTGTGTGTGTGTGTGTGTGTGTGAGTGCCAGGGGTGCAGTGTGTGTGTGTGTGTGTATGCTATGTGTGTCAGGGGTGCAGTGTGTACGTGTGAGGGTGCTGTGAGTGTCAGAGGTGCAGTGTGTAAGTGAAGGTTCTGTAAGTGTCAGAGGTGCAGTGAGTGTGTGTGTGTCTGTGTGTGTGTGAGGGGGCTGCGAGTGTCAGGGGTGCAGTGTGTGTGTGTGAGTGAGGATGCTGTGAGTGTCAGGGATGCAGAGTGTGTGTGTGTGTGTGTGTGTGTGTGTGTGTGTGTGTGTGAAGGTGCTGTGACTGTCAGGGGTGCAGTGTGTGTGTTTGAGGATGCTAGAGTTCACTCTCGCGAGACCCGGAGCATTGTCAATGCAAGACTCTGAATCACGCAAGAGGAACCCAGCGGAGCTGCAAGATAGAGCTCCTGCGGGTTCCTCTCCTGTCTCCCTCCCTCTCTTCCCCGCCGGCGGCCGCAATACACTACATGTGGGCCGTTGAAGGAGATCTTCATAGACCGGCCCTGCTGGCCTCGGCCCATGGACATCGCGGCCCACCAGCATTTGCCTGGTGTGCTGATGTCCAGTCCAGCCTGCCTTACATTAAGTCCACCAAATCTAAAACTTAGTAATATAGTACTAATATTTTGGTTGTAGATTAGGGTCTATGTGTGTGGGTTCCCTTACACATATGTGAGGATGTGGGAAATATTTT
Organism: Pelobates fuscus; assembly: GCF_036172605.1. Taxonomy (NCBI): domain Eukaryota; kingdom Metazoa; phylum Chordata; class Amphibia; order Anura; family Pelobatidae; genus Pelobates; species Pelobates fuscus. The sequence continues at coordinate 110,838,224 of NC_086328.1, read as the reverse complement.
TGTAATTGCTTGGCCTGTGAGTGGGGTTGGCTTTCCTTGAACCCTTTGTGGTAAGTGCTCCGGGACAGCCTACTGTGTAAAATACCATGCATAGAGTGCTTCTAAAGCTGTCTCTGCATAGTCCTAGTACCCGCTGTACAGGGAGAGCTGACGAGGGAACAAAATAGAGATGTCGGGGCAGGACTCAGAAATTGGGACTGTCCCGTTGTAGAGCAACCCTAGATACACATTTCGGCCATAGTGGGCCTCGTCAGTGAGGCATATCCATTATCCCCACAATAAGCAAGCAGACCACATCTTAATTTCTCTGTTACATAGGGCCATGCTTACCATGCAACCTTTCCATCAACGCATGTAAACATGTAATGAAAGTGATATCACTGCTCTATTCGGTGAATCTTAAAGCGTCTGATAAGAAGCCCAGAGAAAAAACCAGAACAGGAGATAAACTTTACAGAGAGGATTAAAATATCCAGACATCGACCACTGAACATAGATGTCTGGGGCCATTATTTCTAGCAGATTCAGACATACAGATAACATTGCCTAGAAGAGCATTAATGTAAATGTATTAAAGAAGCCTGAACAATACCAATCCAGTGCCATTGCCTGCTTGTCATGACGTATTGTAAAATAAGAACTTCTTGTGTTTGGAACCTAAATACGGAGGACTTTTTCCCAGTATGGGGAAACTGGCCAAGCAAGTATTAAGCCATAATTTTATATGCTGTGCTAGTGTCACCGCTTGTAAATGTATCGGTTAATGGAAGAATGCACTAACTGTAACTGTTATGCAAAATATTATATTATGGTGGCAAACAACTTAACAATGACAACTGAAATATAAGCACATTTCCACTACTAAAGTGATTTGTGGTCGATATTAATAGATCACTGCTAAACAGACACATGCAGAGAACTTGGTATAAGATCACTGCTAAACAGACACATGCAGAGAACTTGGTATAAGATCACTGCTAAACACACACATGCAGAGAACTTGGTAAAAGATCACTGCTAAACAGACACATGTAGAGAACTTGGTATAAGATCACTGCTAAACACACACATGCAGAGAACTTGGCATAAGATCACTGCTAAACAGACACATGTAGAGAACTTGGTATAAGATCACTGCTAAACAGACACATGCAGAGAACTTGGTATAAGATCACTGCTAAACACACAGATGCAGAGAACTTGGTAAAAGATCACTGCTAAACAGACACATGCAGAGAACTTGGTAAAAGATCACTGCTAAACAGACACATGTAGAGAACTTGGTATAAGATCACTGCTAAACAGACACATGCAGAGAACTTGGTAAAAGATCACTGCTAAACAGACACATGTAGAGAACTTGGTATAAGATCACTGCTAAACAGACACATGTAGAGAACTTGGTAAAAGATCACTGCTAAACAGACACATGTAGAGAACTTGGTATAAGATCACTGCTAAACACAGACATGGAGAAAACTTGGTATAATTGTATCAATGTCTAAAAACGCTGCATCTGTTTGTGATAAGTGCAACCATAATTGTTACTACAATGTTTATAGAATTTAGCAAAAGGTACTGCTAAGTTATTGATATGTAATTTAGAAATAAAGTGGAGTGACAAGTATTTTCCAAACAGGACAGGGATCACTTTGGGGTAAGGGGTGCCCACGAAGGCACAATAGGGAAAGCAATCTACTCTGACTCCCTTCTAATTCCCCTTTTCCTTATCCCTCCATCCTATTTCATTACTGGTTTGGTCCGTCATTTCTGTCTAATTACATATCTTATACCAAGTTTTCTGCATGTGTCTGTTTAGCAGTGATCTATTAATATTGACTACACATCACTTTACTAGTGGGAATGTGCTTATCTGCAATTACCATTGTTAAGTTGTTTGCCACCATAATATAATATTTTGCACACAATTGTGCGCTCTTAGAAATATTCCACAACCTTTTCATTAGTGGGCTAGTATAGATGTCCTAACAGCTACTGTTTTTTTGTATAGTACCATTTTTCTTTTATGTGGTTAGTTCTTGTGCAAGTCCTGGTAGGACTTTCTTTAATTATGATTTATTAAAAGTTAAGTCTTATAATGCGTGGTGTTTTACCCTGATAGTATTCCATCTTTAGTACCATGTGTTGCACCTATCATTTTTTCTTGTTTGTCAATTGTTAACTACCATTTCGGCCAAATGGATCAGTAGTATGTTTGGAGGAACAAGAAAGAAGCATATGCTGAAAAGAACACTCTACCTACAGTTAAGCATGGTGGTGGCTCAGTGATGCTCTGGGACTAGAAACCTACAGAATGTAGAAATGAAGATGGATTCATTGAAGTATCAGGAAATCCTAGGAGAAAACGTCATGCTGTCGGTGAGAAAATTGAAGCTTGGGCGTCATAGGATCTTACAACAAGACCATGATCTCAAGAATACCTCAAATTCCACCAAGGCTTGGTTGCAGAAGAAGTTCTGGAAAATTAATCTGTGGTCATCAGTCACCTGAAAATCTCTGGTGGGAATTGAAGAAGGCAACCGCAGGCAAACCCGAGAATTTTACTGAACAGGAAGTCATTGCTCATGAACAATGGGCTAAGATTCCTCAGAAACACTGCCAGAAGCTGGTGTCTGGCTGTCATCTTGTTTGCAGCAGCTCATAAAAGTAAAGGGAGCTCTACTAAGTACTAAAGATACTTGCCATGAAGGGGTTGAATAATTTTTAAACTGGAAAAGTCATTACAAGTTGCATTTTCAGATGAATTTGGAGAAACCACTTGAAGCATTCGTTGTGTTTAGCTATTTCAATTGCTTTTATTTAATTTGTTCATTGTAAACACCTGAAAGTCTGTAAATTTGGACAATAAACCTGATTTTCAATGGGGGTTGAAGAATTTTGATTAGAACTGTAGGTGATATATTAAAACCACAGAATGTCCTTGTGGTCATGCCATCTATTTGACAACTTTGCAAACTCTCAATGAAGGGGCTCCTATTTGGATATAATCTTACATTCCTGATAATTTTGGCTATAATGGTTATATTTGTTCACTGAAACTCACAGGGACTTTATGTAATCCCATGCCTAGTGTTTGCCTAGTCACGCATTGCCTTGCAGGTCAACCAATCTATCAGGAAGGTTTACGCTTTGGATTTGCCTTCAGCTTTTCCCGACATGGAGTTATTAGAAAATAGGAAATTGGTGGAGTTTACAAGGGAGTTGCAAATCTTGGGCCACAAAAGATTTGGAAACATTTTCAGTCTGCCTCTTTTTGCAATTCCCTGTTTAAAGGGAAACTATAGTGCCAGGAAAACAAAGTTGTTTACTAATAACAATTTATACAACTAAAATGTAATTTACAACAAGAACAATGTATCTTATATAGATGCTGATGTCTAAACACATTTACTGTATTTTGAAGACACATTACTGGGAGTATTATTGCTATGGAGCTCTGTTATGCAGTCAGACACACCAACAATATGGAGCTTCTAGAAAATAGGGATGTTAGGATAAAAGAGGGACAGAGGGATTTGGGCACAAAATAGGGACTGTTCATCCTTAACAGGGACACTTGGGAGTTATGCCGCTGTTTGTGTGGCCTTGAAATAGAAGATTAAACCTTTTTTATTTTTGGGGGATTAGGTTTTAAATTCCTTGTTTCTCTCAGATATCTGTCTGGTCTAGCAGACTTGATTAAAGGTGTAAAAAGGAACGGCTTTAGATAACTTCATAACAACCAGTAGCAATGGGTCCTTTCTAAGTATTTCTAAGAAAAGGGAATGACAGACAGACTATTGTTGTTAAAATTAACAAAGCTAAAACCAGCCACTACTGAAATTTCACTCCGTTTGGTCATTTATCTAAAGATATTTGGACCCTCTACTAAAGCAAAAAAAAAAAAAAGAAACTAATGATCTTTTATTGTAGCGTCTATTTCCATGCTTTATTTTAATTTTATTCCCAGGTCAATAACGTGTTGTCGTAGTTTCTCCTTTTGCCCGAAGGATATTTCACTGGCCAGTCATTGTCTTCAAACACATTGATATTTCTCTGATTTGTGAAAGATCTCAAACTATTCTTGAAATATTATGATCCAAGTTTTCTTTGTCCTTTAACCCCTTAAGGACCAAACTTCTGGAATAAAAGGGAATCATGACGTGTCAGACACGTCATGTGTCCTTAAGGGGTTAAACATCGAATCTCGGAGAATAATCTAGTTTCTACTGTGAATATAACAAACTGCATCACTTAGAGATTCCAATTATGTTCTATGATTTCCTCGACCTGTTTCTTTTTAAACCACAAAAATTATACAAGTGATACTATCGCGTGGTATTGTTTGACTATTGCAGTTCCTCCATTATTCCAATTTTCTGAAGGTCTTTAAAATGTGGATTACACCATTATTTTTATTCTTTGTCTCTCTTCAAACAAACAGGGCATTCTGTTCTTTATTTTGGTTGTCCTACAGTAATGATTTTTCCACTTTTCATCTTAAATCCAATTTTATGCAAACGTCTCTTCCCACATATGAGTACAGACCTTTTTTAGGTCTGTTGTATAACTTTATAAACATGAAGTTATCTATTGTTCTTGGAGATTTGTGCGGGGCCGAACTGTAGCACTTCCGAACTGCAGCACTTCCGAATTTAAGTCGAACTTCAAGCCGATTTGTATCCAAATCACGGACCAACCGAACCACACAATGCCGAACATGTTAGGTTTGAGGTTGTAGTTTTGAATTCTGCTCATGGCCAAAAACCTGATGATTGATGGAAAAAAGATGACTGATGGCTAGTCACTAAATGTTGATTTTATTCACAGATCAGGTGAGAACTGCGCAACACCGGGAAAAAAGGAGGAGCAGTTAAGCAAAATCTTTTTATATTATTATATATGTTATATATAATATATAAATAAAGATTTTTTTTTTTATTTTATTTTTTACTACTCCTTCCGTTTTTCCCTCTAGTTGTTACATTTTCTTACTTGATCTGTGAACCGAATGGAAAACCAAAGGATTGCAAAATATATACATATATTATGTGTATACTTTGCAGCACACTAACCAGTCCATTTTTGCACCTTTTTTGTTCTTCGGATTTAGTTTTTCTATTCAGAAACTCGTTTCAGAAATTCTGCCGAGCCAAAGTGTCTTCCATCCGAAATTCGGGTGTCCTGAAATATGTTCTTCTTTTGGGGAAAAAAATGGTTCGACTGAGACAAATTTTCTCGTTATGCACAAGTCTAGTAACTATATGGCGTGTATAAAAATAATGTGCAAAAATAGGTATACATCAAATGCATTTAGGATGGTAAGAAGATATATTTTTTTCTTAAAGGACCATTATAGTGCCAAGGACCATTATAGTGCCAAGGACCATTATAGTGTTTTCCTGGCTCTATAGGGTCATTATACCCCCCCCCCCCCCCCCCCCACCATCAGGGTCCCACTCCCGCTGGGCTCTAAGGGGAGAAAGGGGTTAAACGCTTACTTTTCTCCAATTTGTTTTCACTTGTAGACATGTCCGATGGCACGGAAATACATATAACAAATACATATTAACTCTTCTTCTTCCTCCCTTATCCACATACAGATTGGCTGCCAAAAGCAGCTTAAGAAGAACCTTTATTTAATGTATTTTTAAATCATATGCGGTTTCATTTCAAACAGGACCCTAAATAATTGTATTCTATTGCAGATTGGAGATGAGCTGGTCCGGATAAATGGATATTCCATATCTTCATGCACTCACGAGGAAGTAATCAACCTTATTCGTACAAAGAAGATTGTGTCCATCAAAGTCAGACGTAAGTCATCCTAATGGAATGGAGACAAACCATGTTTTGTATTAAATTGATGTGTCCTGTTCTTCTCCATAACATGACTCTCTTTCTTCTTTCTTTTTATAGATGTCGGGCTGATTCCTGTCAAAAGGTAATAAATGTTTGTACTTATCTGGGAACTTCTGTGTTCAAAACTAACGCAAAATTGTAATTTCTTCCTGACTTGCTAGAGAGTTGAATTATAGATTGCGCACACAATTGGCAGTTATACAGTTAGACTAGATGAACCCTTTGATTGCCATTTGGTATAAATAGTCTCATTGCATGCATTGTGGAGGTCACTGGATGCTTTAATGCATTATTGTGCTCTTGGTAACCACTAGAACTACTACCTCTCAGGTGTTCATGTTTAGAATCCATATTACTTATATCACACTCAATCTTTTTTTATGTTTAATTTAAACACCCTTATGCCAGTTATGTCTTTTTTTTTTGTTTGTGTTTTATTTATTTATGTTTTAATAAGTAGCAGTGTCTAACCTCTTCCGTACCAGTAGAAGTCTGTTCAGGCATTGACAACCATTTCTGTAAAATGGTTTAAAAGCCTTAAATACTTTGCTTTCAAGAGAGGATTTCTAAGGGGGATCTGTACAATTCCGTACAACAAATATGGGCTTCCACTGGTTCCCTTGTGAAAACTGTAACAAAGAATCATTAATGTACCAATGATTGAAGACAATTCTCTTCTGTTCTATTCCTGTAGCTCGGCAGAGGAACCTTTGAAGTGGCAATTTGCTGATCAGTATGTGTCAGAAACAGAAGTAAGTCTACTTACTAATCTAGACCACAGATAACTGATTAACTAGCTTATGACATCAAATCTTCTATAAAACTTAGTAGAACTAACGATGTTAAAATGGTTTATTATAAAAAGAAATCATGATGTTTGTTACAGAAATTCTAGATATTTTAGGAGGCCTTTAATATTACAAATTCACTGGCTTAACTCCTTAAGGACTCATCTTCAGAAGTAAGAGGTCAGCATGACGGAAAAGTCTTAAGGAGTACAATTTCATAGAATTTAATGATCATTCATTCCTAAAAAGCCATTCGAATTTTTTGTAAATAACATAAATGTTTCGAGTTGCATGCTTGATCCTATGTGGCCTTCTGACATCTGATAGCACCAAATGTTTGTTATTCTAGATCAGAAGAAGGTTCTGCAAGTCATATTGAGCCACTAGCAAAAAGGTCAAAGCCAGGACTTTATCTGCAGTGAGGTTAATGACTTGCCATATTGGCAAAATTATGGTTTTTTGCATTTACAAACAAATAACGTATAGAAGGTGATGTCTAGGTACCAAATCTGCTTGTATACCTAAATTACAAGTCAGCATATAGACTTGCAAGGATGAGACTATCCCGGTCTGCTCCATGTGTGCACAATGGCAATCTACACTGCCAGACAGCATTAAAACGCACACATACTTAGATAGGGAAATAAACTCAGATCATTGCCAGCTGCTGTACAGTTCATACAGTAAATCAATTATGTAAATTAATCAAGGATTCAAAAAATACTCACAGCCACAGGATTTTCAAAAGTAGCAAAGGTACTCAAAGCAAGCTTTTTTTTTTTTTTTTGTAACTGTTCTCACTGCTAAACCACAGAAGAATGTGCTTATAGGGACATCAGAAATCAGAGGCCCAGAGCCGTGTAAATTTTAGTAATAATGAGGGTGTATGTGAGATGTGAAGACATAATCACACCTAACTTAAATGGGATTTAATTTCAACTAACTTTATTTGATAATAGTTTCTGAACTTAGTCTGGAATTGCATAGTTTGTAATACCCCCAAAGTTGGAAACCATCTTAAAATCAGGCTCAACTTTTGTCATTGCCAGTAATAACCTTCTGGGGATTGATATGTATAAAATAAACAGGTTACACAGTATCTATATTTATCTGAAATACACCTATGGGCTGCTACACACTAAACCAGAGCGACTAAAGGTAATCACAGGTAATAAGTAAAAAACAAATGTTGTGTGCGCGCTCCTATAGGGGAATGAATAAATGAGTAAAACAATTTTATATATGATAAGGATAACATTTAATGACCACCAGATAAAAGACACATCAACTCAAAGCAGTAAAAATCATGTAGTCCAAATACGATATAACATTTTAGGTCACAGTCTCTTGTGGCTGCTTCTGCCACACTGATATATCAGATAATAATACAAAAGGAGGTTGTCAAAGTAGGAGATCTCAGCGAGCTCTGCCCAGTATACGGTATATATCACTGATGAAAAAATAAAAAAAACCACTGTACCGTACAGGAGGTTTATGTTTGGGGAGCACAAACAGCCGAGATCTCGTGGTGTGCTGCGGCCGGTTTCTTCAAAAAAGACCACGGCTGCCTTAAAGAAGCTGTGTCAAACGATCTGGTATCAAATAGCCAGTCTACACGTTTCGTCCTCTTCGGGGACTTTATCAAGACTAAATTGTATAATACATTCAATCCAGCATTTATACCCTCGGGGAGGGAGAAAAAAGCGGGGGGAAAGAAAAATAGGGGAGAAAAGGGAAACCAGACATGGAATAATAATCATGGCACAGATTTAATTTCCATAAAATGTAATTAAATTAAATGATGTAATTAATATGTTACCAAACATTCTGTATAGGCGGTCAATTAGCACAAATAGTAGTAATAATAGTCAGTACGATGGTCAAAGAAATGATCTACTAGATGCAAGCTGCAATTGCTAACCACATCAAAGACAAAAATACAATATAAAGACCCTCGTGCTTTAAACCAATTCTTCATTTAGGCCATGTGGATTCAAAGTATCTAGCTATAAAAATCCATTTTGTTTCTGTAGCATGAAGTATTCTTTTTCTCCTGGCTAGATCATTTATTTTAAGGATAAGCTCTATCCCAATAACTTATAGGTGCAGAGGGTTACTGTCATGAACACTTTGAAAGTGGCGTGCCACTGGTGACTTTTGATCTTTATGTAAGATGGCTAACCTATATTCCCCGAATCTGTTTTTCAAAGCTCTTATGGTCTGTCCCACATAGTGGAGGCCACAAGTGCAAGTTATAAGATAAACTAGAAAAGAGGAGTTGCAGTCTATCCTATGGTTCATCATATATTCACTTTCACCTGAGGTAGAGTTAAATTGAGTGACTTTGTGGCCAATAAACTTGCACGTGAGGCAGCGGGTACCTCCACATCTAATATTCCCAACACTGGTATTTCAAGTCTGGTTAGGGGTATCTGAGGAGGTAAATTTAGAGGGAACCACAATGTTTTTTTATATTTTTACTTCTTCTAAAAGTGACTCTGGGATTGTTTTAATGCTGAATTCTAACCATGGATCCATCTTAAGTATAGGCCAATGTTTGCGTAAGATGCCTATAATGGCATCATAGGAGATGACTAGGAACCTGTGTTCCTGGTTACATCTTGGGTGCTAATGGGTAAATCTTTGGGGCTGTATAGTATTACTGTGGTCCCAGTTGGTAAGCATCGATATGTTGATGGCTCTGTGTGCAGAGCCAGATTAAGAGTACACTGGGCCTGGTGCTGACAATTATGAGGGACCTATGTACAGTATCTTATCGACCAAAGACACTTAAACAGTTAGCGTTATGTATCTGGTGGATATGTTGCCAGAGGTCTCCCTGTGTCCCCATGTCTCACAGTGTCACCTAGTATATCAGTGTCCCCTAGTATATCAGTGTTCCCATGTCTCCCTGCAGCCTTTACTCCATCCCTCATTCCCCAGAGCTGTAGGCTGTCTCTGCAGACTGGAAACTGCTGTCTGGACTCTCTGTGCTGTGTAGCTGCTCCTCCGTGGATCAGTGAGTAGAGAGATGCAGGTATTTGCTGTAACTTCCTATCCCTGCCTCGTTTCCCACACAGCGACCCCCTACTGGTCGGTGCTGGTATTGCAGAGTAATCTCTGTTTATACTGAGAAAAATACCGGCATTTGTATTGCCGGTATTACTGCAATATTGGCACCGGCCAGGCAGCCTCAAATAAATACCGGCCAGGTGGCAACCCTGAGAGTAGTGTGTAAAAAAAAAAAAAAATAATGAAAAAAATTATATAGATTTTTTTTTTTTTTTTTTTTTAAATCAATGGATCTATTCCATGGGCATGGGCCTGGAGCTGCAGATCCACCAGCCCCTATGTTAATCCGGCCCTGTCTGTGTCAGTCAGGATGCTGTACAGTAGTGACAGAATTGGGTTTAAAAGCTGGATTAAAAAGAGGGGCTCTATCCATATTCATTGTTGTAGGAAAGTAGGATCGATTTAGAAGGTTTAAAGCTTCTTCCTCGAAGTGTTCTAACATGGAGCAATTGCGCCGGAATCTAATGAATTGGCCTAGTGGTACATTCGCAATCCACCTAGGATGATGGTCACTGGTAGCTTTTAGGAAGCCTTTTACATCTACCTTTTTCTGAAATGTCCTAGTTAGAACCTGTTCTTTTGCCTAGTGGTGCATTCGCAATCCACGTACGATGATGGCCACTGGTAGCATTTAGGAAGCCATTTACATCTACATTTTTCTGAAATGTCCTACTTAGAACCCGGTCTTTTCTGGAGATTGATAGACCAATAGACTTCGGCATGGTGAAAAAAATTTAGCCGAATAGATTTATCAAAAAAAAAAAAATCTTCAGTGAGTGGTCCAAAAGTCGTTCATGTGGCGTAGGTACAGCAAATACTGTCCATGCAAAATTCGAATGAATCGCAATTCATTTGCTGCTGAATTCACAAATCTTTAAGTCAACATCCCAGGTTAAGGACAAGCAAAATGAGAATTCCACACTGCTGTATATTGCTGTATCATGGGACAGAGTACCTCTATCCTAACTCCCTGTCAATTATTAAGTTTAATTCACATAGAGAAAGCATCCAAAGAGGGGGAGAACGGGGACAATAGAGTAGATTTATCAAAAATGGCCAGAGAACAGAATAAAACATTGTTGTACATATGTAGCTGGCTTCTGTCCAGAATGCTGGTTTATCAGGTATCTAACATTCCATACACTGGTAACATTCAAAAGTGAGACATGCTTCAGTAACTCAAATTTATTGCTTTCACTGCGTTGAGCCTTTTGTGCCACCATTGGTCTGAAGGTTCGGGCTAAATCCTCGCAGGCCTGAAACCCCAGAACATTAAGCTGGTTAAGCTCTCCCAAAGCTCTTGTGGTTTAATTTCTTCTTTTGTCTGCTGCAGGCGCCAGCAATTTAGAAATTCACAGACCGCTATTAATATCATTTTCAAACGCCTCTCTCTGGATTATCCTTAGTTATTATTATTATTATTATTATTTTTTTTTTTAAACTTTCTTTCTTGTTATTTCAAGGCTGGTGGGTCATGCTTTCTCTCTTTGCATTTCAAAGATTGTGGGTCATGCCTCTTCAAAAGTCTTATGCCAATGAAAATCAAGATGCCTAGTAGGGTAACATTGATGCCAAATTGCAACTGGAATCCTTCAGTTTATTTGAGACAGACCTGGAGTGCAGCAATAATACTTTAAGTGCCAGACAGACATCGCACATATTTCCAGCCTCTCAGTTTGTATTTTTGTAGGTAGGCTGAGAAGTTTTAACAAAGTGGAAATCACGCTACACCTGTAGGATTGTAGCGAAAATGAACGATACTTTTGTAGTAAGACGGACTGTTCTTAGCTGAAAGAATGGTATGTTTAGTTTAAGGATTGGAGCATTTCACTACTTAGGGAAGTCATCACTCAGGCACTTGTCCAAGTCTATTGGGTTGGTGGAGTGTTTAAAGGAGCCAATGTAAGCTTAAGACCTCACCAGGTTCAGACATTACCAGGTTCACTTGAATAAATGAAAGCAGCCAACATGTTTTATCCAAACATATTTTGTCACTGTGTCACACTGCAATGCTCCAGATTCATTGACAAAATGAGATTTCACCACGTCCTGTGTTACATTGCACAGTGATATATAGTTTTCGGTATTGGTTTAATATAAATGGAATCCTACCATCATTGCAGGATTAGCCCTGGTATGGAAGGTTAGGTAGCCCCGTCTTTCGGCCATGCCTGGTCTGGATTACTTTACTAACAGTGGCAACTTTTATCTCCCGTTATATATATTCAAGATGTGGTCATGTTCTGTACAACAAATGTTGGCTCAGACAACTCGCATGTAGAACATCCTAAACCATCTAATATCTTGACATTTGAAGAAAGGCTTTATATGGAGAGGCAATCCCAACCATCCCCTGTAACATATCCTTAACCATTTCACAATCGATGACCTGTAGGAATTTTACTAAAAAATCCTCTGCGTGATTGGGTTAAATACCTATATTGACCTTTTCTGAATTGCTGTTTTGCTGCAGGACGGGAAAAGCAGTGTGGCTGGATTGGCGTCTGCCAGCGGAAGAGAAATAAAGGAAAAAAAAGTGTTTATTAGCTTGGTGGGCACAACAGGATTAGGGTGCAGGTGCGTATGTTACACACAGACCCCCAACACACACACCATGTCTCTGTTTTAAAAGGTGGCGTGCTAGCTAAACAATGAATAGTTAAAAAAAGAAATTGCTAATTGAGTCGGAATTTGCTGATTTGGAGGAACTCAGAGTTTGGCTATTATAGATAATATTTTGCGGTTTGGCTTTAAGTTTACCACAATTCACAGCGTAACTCATAAATTGAGACCTAAATAAATGAATTGTAGAAATTCTCCAATTATGCTTTTTTGGTCTAAAATGTGTGATTGGTTTAATATCAGCAATATCATTGTAGTACAATTTTATAATTTGTAATAAATTAATTTCCTCCGCGACTTGTAGGTACTTTAGAAAAGAGAACCTTGTAGTTAATAATATTCACTATTTAACGGGAAACTATAAGCACCATAACCGTTACTAATTAATAGTGGTTATGGTGCACTGCTTAGCCTACCCTATGACTGAATTCCGTATCATTTGAGCGTCAGACAAGGGGGCACCTTAACACTCCAATTACCATAGCCACAACAATAAGATGTACATAGGCCTGTATGGACTATGATGTTTAGAAGGTTCTAATAACCTAGTTATATTGTGACTCCAAACACATTGATTTAAAGGCTGTAAAAGCACAATTAGAGTTGTAGTTATGTAAAAGCTGGGAGGTTAACTTGTCCCCAGCCCTGCTCTATATTGATGTTTTTACTCTGCCACCTAGTGGTAGAAGCATGGTAATAACAGTTACAGACAAGCAAATAAATACAATCCTTGGAAAATCAACAGCATTTAGCATTTTCCAAGACTTTTAAAAGGTTTGTTTTGGACATACATGAAATGTGTCCATTCAATACCTTTTTAAATCACTACACGAGATAAATCAATATGCAAACAGTGTAGCTTGATGTTTAGCATTGACTCCTATGCCATAGGGAGGGTTCTATTCTGTATTGTCTTTTGAGACTGCTTTTATATTCACTGTTCCTTCAATATCATTTGATCAGTTAATTTCCATTAATAGCATTTCTTTACATATTTCCAGTATTTCCAGTGGACCTTCTCACAAACCTGGAATATTTATCAGTAATGTCAAGCACCGCTCCTTATCGGCAGAAGTTGGTTTAGAAGTAAGTAATAAATAACTGTATATTGCTAGCCGAAGCTTTGTTAATTATGATGATATAGGTATATATACCGAGTGTGTGGTACATGTATTATGAGAAGATAATTCCATATTCCCAGAGCCTGATATGCATTATTTGTTTTACTAAAACACCTCACCATTACATATCTTTTTATTTTATGTGATATTTATATGTTTGTGTTGTCTGTAAGTGTTAAGGCAGGGTAGGGGTTAATGTTAAATGTGTTAGGGGTTAAAATAATGCAATCCGGTATTATGGGAAAGTCCTAATAAATGGTGAAGCTGAACGTGAAATGGTTTGTAAATGTCTCCAGAACCCTGAGACGTGATTTTCTTTTCATATTACATAATATTTCTGGGATGGGGCTGGGCTCGGCGTTGGGGTTAATGTTTCAGCTGCTTCTATCAATTATCTTTGGAAATGAGATTACTAAAATGATGGCTGCTGCTGTTTGGGAGTGTAACTCCCACTAATCTAGCAGGCCAGGTTCTGCCCAAATTTAGAACCTGTGAACTCAATGCCAGACTTTCATGGAGGTGCCCTGTGCATTATTATCCATTTATATCCATAAATAACGGACAGATAACATCAGCATCTGTGCCTTACACAAAAAGGAAGCATGTCCTGTCCATTGAAATACTATATTATATACAATTGGTCCTTAAGGGATTTAAGTCAGAATGCATTTGTTTTTGTGGAGTCTTCGTTTTTGGGAAACTCCGGATGTTTATTTTCCATGGATTTTTTTTTTTTTTGTAGAGTCAGCTTATACAAACTACCAGTAGATGGCACCATAACTACTTTGTGCAATGTAGTCACTGCAGTCATCTATCTTCTGGGTGGCAGTGATAGTTGGACCCGATTTCCTTAGGGCAGTGCGCGCATGTTGTTTGATGTCATGCATTCAGCCCGTTAAAAAGTGCATTGACGTTCTCCGAAACAAAATGTGTAACACCTTTTGTTTTTTCATTAAAATATTGCAAACTGGAGACCATCAGGTGACAGCAGGGCAGTGGGTGCAAGGTGGTCTTTAGTGACCTCAGTAATGGCAAATGAAAACGTTTTAATGAAAAAGTCACTTGATGTGTAAGACCCCTGGATCAGTCCTAGGTGTGAACATATAACTGGGCCACTTTCCTTTCTGTGGTTGATCAAGTTACAAAGGCAACTCTTACTATGCAAACGAGAGCACATTTGTATTTAATTATTTCCTCTTCGTTTCTTTAGGTTGGAGATCAGATCGTAGAAGTGAATGGGGTAGATTTTTCTAATGTGGATCACAAAGAGGTGTGTTCTTTCACATACAGACATGCTTGGAGTGCAATGGCTAGAAGTATATTATTCGGATAAGTAATATTAAATTGTCTTTACGTGACACTGTGCATGTTTTGGTAAGGTGATAATTTTAAATTAAATGGTGTCATTTGAAAAAGGCCATGGTGCTCTAATGCAACTGTGATACAGTTTCCAAAAGGTCACCGGGAATTATTTAACAAGAACAATTAAAGTTGTAATTTTTGAGCAGTCACCATGGAAACCATTAAAATGTTTTAGATTGCTCCACTTTTAGAAACAAAGTCTAGAATTTATCTTTATGTAAAATCCTGATGCCTTAGACGGCTATAACAAGGGATTCAAATTTAATATAATTTTTATATTTAAATTATTTTCAAAAATATGCAGGTCTGAAAACCCAAAACCCGTAATATCCCATTAGACATAACCTAGTTAGTTGTCAATATTCAAATTATCCCATTTGGATGGAAGTCACAGTTTCAGCGGGGCCACTGATCTGACGCAGAGTTCAATGATGCTTTGTGGAAAGTCTCGGTCCCCTAAAACATGAAAACTCTCCATGAATCCTTGTAGCTCCCCCAAGTCCAGGGTATCCTTGGA
The DNA here is from genome assembly GCF_036172605.1 of Pelobates fuscus. Classification (NCBI taxonomy): domain Eukaryota; kingdom Metazoa; phylum Chordata; class Amphibia; order Anura; family Pelobatidae; genus Pelobates; species Pelobates fuscus. Next base: position 110,822,880 of record NC_086328.1, on the reverse strand, counting down.
TGTCTCACCTCCTCCTCTATCTACCTTACAAAAAGTTCCCTGCTAGATGGCTCTGGGATAGAGAGCGTTTGGGACAAAGTTATACTGGACTGTGGCGGATCCATAATTCAAGCCAGAGTTCCTGGAAGTTTGGTGGTTGCTCCCGGTCAGGCGCACCGTGCCTTTAAAGCCTCCCTGCGGGTCTACAATGCTCCGGAAGGCTACTATTGAGGGCGCTGGAGTAGAGGCACGTGTGGAGAGGAAAATATTGTGAATATAGCTCTTTCAGCAGGAGGTAGCGGGTTGGAGAGTCCATCAAAATCCCTGGGTGACCAGGTGGTCAGTCACACTATTTAATCAGCACTTTTCCTTTATTTAACCAGGCAGTGAAGGTTTTAAAAGGCAGCAGAAGTCTTACACTAACCATCGTGGCTGGAGCGGTAAGTAACTAGAATGTATGTTTTATGCCATTCATGCTAGTTCGAATCAATTATTAATTCTACCTTGTTAATGCACTCTGCTTTACCCAATAAATGTGCTATTGAAGAACTTACTAAGGAGAGCAGTGCAGTGGAAGTAAGTAAAACCTCACACTTTTCTCCACAGGACTTAGTATCTCGTACTCATCCAGGCTTCTACAGAGGAGGGCTCTATACTTGCCTACCATTCATGCATATGGCAGAAGTTACAATAATTTACATGATAGTTAAAATAATTTGTTAAATTAAAGTTAAAGTGATTTGCATGATATGCCACGACAATAAAAACAAAACAACTAAAGGATTATAAGAATGGCAATTCTAAATAAAGGAACATTCAACACACCATAACCACTACAGGGTTCCATAGTGGTTATGGTACAAGGAGTACCCTGGCACCTTCAGAGTGTTAGTAGTCAAACAGCTTTAAGAATGGTTTGAATATTTACCTGGAGTCTTCTGTAGCCTGAAATCTCCCTGTACTGTACTACCCTAGTTGTCCAGGGTTCAGCTCAGTAGCCGAGAACCCAGTGAGAGACAACTGGAACCCAGTGGACCCCGGTTAAGTAGTCAAACCATTCTTAAACAGTTTGACTGCTTACACAGGAAGGGTATCAGGACACGCCTGGCTCACTGCATCGCTTTGTAGTGGTTATGGTGCTTAGTTGTGTTCCTTCAATTTACTTCACTGCAGCATAACTAAATATGTAGATAGAATTTCTACATAACTAGCCATACATATACTATGTATTACTATAAATAGATCAATATTCTCCATTCAGAGTAAAACAAATGGGACTTTATTTGCAAAATGGCAAATTATGGAGCTTTAATGTACAAATTGCCAAATCAATAAAAAAAAAGATAAGTTGAGTAATATCCCAGCTTGGCTATCTTGGCTTATAATATACATTTTGGCCTAAAATTTATATATCCAGCCAATTTTCCACAATTCTTCATTTCTTGAGTAAGCCTATAAAGAAATTTAAAAACACCTGGCCATAAAATCTGCAAATCTGAATTTGTTTGCTCACTTCCACCTCAAACCTATTCATACATGGGGTTACTCATTTCAAAATGAAAATGCATGAAATGCAAAACGCCATTTTCAGCAGTGGAAGGCAAAGATAGGCAGATGCCATACAGAAGGACCTGTTTTTACAAATGGTTTAAAACCAGGAGAACGACGCTCATAAATTCATAACAACAGAACCACAAGCTTCCTTGAAGCCTAAAATGTTGAGTGATTTTGATTAATTTATACCCTAAATACATTTCCCGTTGCTACCATAACAAGATCAATATCTAAACATTAACGTTCTACAGATACCATATCGTATGGCACATCTTGGCAATGTGTATATTCACCATATGGCAGTAATGGCTAGTGTTAAGACTGTGCCTATTTGCTAACTACATTTCCCAAGATGCCTTCACAGCCCTAATGTATCTGCTGTGGCCTGGTTTTCCTTTTTAAGGGCCGAGAACTGTTCATGACAGAAGATGAAAGAATGACGGAGAAACGACAACATGAACTGGAACGCCAAGAACTTCTCCGGCAGAAAAAACTCGCCATGGAGACCAATAAAATCCTAAAAGAGCAACAAGAGAAAGAAAAAGTGTAAGTGTTTCATCTCCAGTGTCGTCCAGACGTGGAGGAGGGGGGCGTGATGGTACCTTGTAAAGAAATACAGGATTTTGTTTAAAAATTGTATGCGAAGTGTAGTGAAATAAAGACAGAAATGTAGGACAAAAATACCTGATTTGAAAACTCCCACTGCGATTAACTGTTTGTTAGTGAACAAAACTCAAAGTTCCAAAATAGAAAACCAAAATAAAGAAAAGTATATTTTTTTATATACCAGGAATACTGCTCCAGCACGGTTACTGGGAGCATATTTCAACAAACGTGTAGAGTTTCTTATAGAAAACAGAGAAATAATTTTGTGTGTGTAATGTAAAATGTAATATAAATAAATAGAAAGTTATACCCCCAGAATTAGCTAGCAATTGCCTAATCACGGCATAGACAGACCCAGCACAAGCTTGTTTGTCTTCATTAATACTTCTTTCTGTTTTACAAATCTTTGACAGACGGAAAATAGAAATCTCCCAGAAGATTGCTGAAGAAGAGGATCGATATCGCAAGGAAATGGATAAGTACTGAACATTACTTGACCTATTCAATTAGCAGTGGTATTCAAATGTTAAAAACAAGATGATCTCTAAAAAAAAAAAAAACCTCTTAAGATTTATTCACATTTTAAATATTGATTGTAAAATAAAATTGACTTCCCTGATGTGTAGGGTATTGAAAACCAAATGACCAAGTTTAGGTTTAAGTAGCCAAAGTGGGGATATAGCGGAGATGGAGAATGTATCCAGTTTGGCTATGCTAGCCTTAATATCACAGATTGTTTTTCAGTTCATTACAATTTAGTGTTTGATGAATGCACCCTATAACAGGAATAGGCAACCGTTGGCACTCCAGATGGTGTAAACTGCATTTCCCATAATGGACTTGTAGTCATAACGCTGGCAAAGCCCCGAGGCAATTACTTGCAATAATTTGGTTACTGTATCAGCACTTTTAGTAAGTGCAGCAAAATCTTTGTAAGAGTTTGACACTAAATCTTACAAAGGTAGTTTCCTGTGTTTTTTTTCTTTTTCTTTTCATTTTTTTTTTTTATAATTTTATAGGAAAACTGAAGAATAGATTAATATGTTAATTTAGCTATTAAAAAATGGCTTACGCAGCTAATATCATATCTGTAATTGTGTTCCCTGTCTAAAAAAAAAAAGGCAAAAAAGGTTCAGGATCTTCGTTTTAGACAAAATGTGGTAAAATTGCTAATGTAGTAACCAATGCATAAACCTGCCCAATCCTTACAATGTACAATACACAAGAGTAATACAGCTCACTGTAGTGGTTATGGTGGGAGTAGTTTGTGGGCATTATCTTATTGTTTTATGTCATCCCATTTCCAAGTATTTTGAATAAAAGAAAAAAAACGAGTTTGTTGGTTTTCCAATCTTGCTTCTTTACTGCAGCTCAACTAATGCAAGACTAGAAAAATTAGCCCATCCGATGATAGGTCTCTTGGTTGTTACAAGAGGTGCTCTGAGATCTAATATTATACCGAGATGGCTGGCCCCATAGTCCTATGATTTAGAATTAGCAAGTCGTTAATTATTTGAGTCACCCCTTACTTTACAATTAAAATCTATCCATGAATGTTTCATGTGATCAAGTGATGTAAAGTAGGATATAAAGTATCTCAAACACCCCCACATTGCTGGAGTGTGATCATTTCTATGCGATCTCATGAATCGATCAACGCTCATGAAATATAAAATTAATTTACTTGGTATGAAGTCAGGTCACAAAATGTAAATACAGTGTTATACATACAAATTATTGCATTTTAGAATACATCTTTGTATCTAACTATGGATTTATATAGTGTATAATAAAAAAAAAAAAGAACATACATGCAAGCCTCTCTTGGAACAAGATACGTTAACGTTAATAAAAGACATTCTAAGTTAAAAATAACAAAATTCCCTGTAATGTATGTTGATCATCTTTGAAACGTATTCAACCATCTGTATTTGTGTTTCTTTATAGTGTGACTGAAATATATCTAACATCTACTTGCTTTGGACATAGTGGGCATCTTCTCTGCACACTGACTTTCTTCTCATTCTGACTTTGATGCCTAAGGCTAATATGCTTTTAGACTAATTTTTGGAAGGAAATATCATTGGATAGAGCAGCTTTAATTATGAATATGACTCAATTTTCAAAACTATTTTACTATCCACATATTTTATAGCTAAAGTAAAGTTAAAACATTAAATTACAACTGATATTAAATGCATCAATCTAGTATTCAGAATGGTACCTTGACATCTCTATCTGACTGTGGGCATTTTATTCTGTATTTTTTTTAAATGTTTTTTTTTTTCCTTTAGATTAAAATGAAACACTCACTATAGTCTAAATATAGCCACCTGTGTCCTTCTTTTTAAGGATATCTGCTGAAGAAGACAAAATAAAGAAAAATTGGGAGGAAGACTGGGGACGTAAGGAGGTACCTCAAAGTGTCCAGCCACCACCGCCGCAAACACATCGAAATGCCCCATCAAAACACAAAAGTAGGTGGTCTGTAATAGCGCTATATGCAGATCGTTTAAACATAAGACTAAACTAGAGTCTGTAATATGATAAATCCTAGGACTGATGAAATCAGAGACCTTACTTTTCACTGTAGTGCCAATGGTGGCTTTTTTTGCGAAATCGTAGAAATCATTGGTTTGGATGCTATCCATTTGGTCACATGTTCTGCTGGTACTCTCTTTTTAATCTAATGCACAAATATGGCTGAAATATCAACATGAAACATACATCTCATGATTAGCTGCTGCTATTACAACATAAATTTGGGTGGGTTTAGTGTATTTTGAATCTTTTGAAAATAAGAATTGTATGCTAGATTGATTTATGTAAAAGGACATTTCAAATGACAGATCCCTTTCATGTTAGAATTAAAAGTAATTTCGGTACTTTGAGTGTAGCATTAAACGCTGCAGGAAATAATGTGTGGGGACCATATTGTGTTGGTTAAACCGCTGAAATGGACATGACCCACATTGTGAGTAAATTAACCAATTTCTTTGAAAGCTTGTAGCCCAGGGCCAATTAATTTCAGAAAATTCAAGATTTTGTTAATATATTTTATTTTCCTCCTGGCTGTTCATACATGTATTTCCTCTCTCATTTCTGTCCCTGCTGAATTGGGTAACGATCATGCACAGTAGTTTAAAGCCACCCGGGCGGCTTCTCTGTGATTGGCTGTGAGTGAGAAAGACAGAGCTATTTCAGCAATCATTCTTTATGGAGAGAAGATAACTAGAACATTCAATATAAGGATTGAATCTTTTCAGCTGCACTTCTAATCTATAATAATCAAATCTGATTTGTCATATTGGTCGCTATAACTGGGATAACTTTTAATACCTACTGATCTATTCTGTTGATCTCTATAACTGTGATAGCCTTTAATACTTACTGATCGATTTTATTGATCATTATAACTGAGAGCCTTTAATATTTGCTGATTTACTTTATTGATCATTATAACTGAGATAGCCTTTAATATTTGCTGATTTACTTTATTGATCATTATAACTGAGATAGCCTTTAATATTTGCTGATTTACTTTATTGATCATTATAACTGAGATAGCCTTTAATATTCACTGATTTACTTTATTGATCATTATAACTGAGAGAGCCTTTAATGCTTACTAATCTATTCTAGCGATCGCTATAACTGGGATAGCCTTTAATATTTACTGATCGATTCTATTGATCATTATAACTGACAGAGGCTTTAATATTTACTGATCTACTTTATTGATCATTATAACTGAGACAGCCTTTAATACAAACTGATATATTCTAGCGATCGCTATAACTGGGATAGCCTTTAATATTTACTGATCGATTCTATTGATCATTATAACTGAGACAGCCTTTAATATTTACTAATCTATTCTATCGATCGCTATAACTGTGATAGCCTTTAATACTTACTGATCGATTTTATTGATCATTATAACTGAGAGAGCCTTTAATGCTTACTAATCTATTCTAGCGATCGCTATAACTGTGATAGCCTTTAATATATACTGATCTACTTTATTGATCATTATAACTGAAATAGCCTTTAATATTCACTGATTTACTTTATTGATCATTATAACTGAGAGAGCCTTTAATATTTACTGATCTACTTTATTGATCATTATAACTGAGCCTTTAATATTTACTGATTTACTTTATTGATCATTATAACTGAGAGAACCTTTAATGCTTACTAATCTATTCTATTGATCGCTATAACTGTGATAGCCTTTAATACTTACTGATCGATTTTATCGATTTTATTGATCATTATAACTGAGATAGCCTTTAATATTTACTGATTTACTTTATTGATCATTATAACTGTGATAGCCTTTAATATTTACTGATCTACTTTATTGATCATTATAACTGTGATAGCCTTTAATATATACTGATCTACTTTATTGATTATTATAACTGTGATAGCCTTTAATATATACTGATCTACTTTATTGATCATTATAACTGAGATAGCCTTTAATATATACTGATCTACGTTATTGATCATTATAACTGAGATAGCCTTTAATATTTAATATCTACTTGATTGATCCTTTCTATTGATCACTAGAACTGTGATAGCCTTTAATACTTACTGATCTATTCTATTGATCTATATAACTGAAAGAGCCTTTAATATTTACTGATCTATTCTATTGATCACTAGAACTGGTATAGCCTTTAATATTTACTGATCCATTCTATCGATTACTATATAACCGAGATAACCTTTCATATTTACTGATCTATTCTATTGATCAGAATAACTCTGAAACGGTTTAATATCTACTGATCCATTCTAGTAATCATTTGAACTGGGATGACCTTTAATATCTACTCATCCATTATACTGATAAATATATTTATCATAGCCTTTAATATTTACTGATATTTAATGTTGATAAGTTTAACTGGTAAAATCTTTAATATTTACTGATCATTCACTAAAATATTTCCCCTTAATTTTTTTTTTAATTTTTTTTATTTTACCGTCTGGCTGTTTTTGTGATGTCAGTCCCTTTTTGTTCCTCTACTCACATCTGTGTCTTGTCACTTTCCTATTGGTCAAATTTCTCCTTGTTTGACCTCAGAGAGCAAACAACCGTACACACAGAGCGTGGGAAACTAGAGACTCCAAAACTATTCAACATTTACTAAATTAAAGTTGTTTTCTGCAGTTTGTTTTAGGTCTGGAAACAGATATCACTTTTTTGAATTTTGTTAAAAGCTACTACCAATAAAAGTAATAAATATCATGTCTACAGGACCATCAACCCCCAGACGAACCACACATACAATGGGCACTCTGCATGTCCAAAATGCAGGCTGCAGTAGTATCCTGCAGTGCCCTCTATAGCTTTGAGTTTAACCAGATAAAATTATTATTATTTACAGTACTTGGGCATTATAGCACAACCAGGATTTTTTTTTCAAAATTCTATTGGCCTTCCTCATCAGCCAAAACATGTCACCCGTTTTCCTACAAGCACCCTTAAGCAGTTATTTGATCATTTTAATTAATATTTAATATTACACCTTATGGCAGGGGTCACCAGCCTATGGCACGTGTGCCATGGATGGCAATCAAGGTGCCTTCGCACGACTGCCAGAGACAAATATAAACTTCAGATATCTGCTGGTTCAAACTGAGCAGTGATTCCAGGTGCTGAGGTACAATCCTTGATTTACATATTGCAGCTTTTAAAGGTAGTGATCTAAGATCACTGGACAGCCTGGTCCCCACTGAGGACCCCCCCTGGGAAGCTAGCAACACTGTTAGATCTACACAGAGCTGCATAAGAAACATCTTCTTCATATAAATAATACAAACCGTGCACACACACACACACACACACCCCACAACCAGAACAGTACTGACAATTGTCATACACGCACACAACCCCACAACCAGCCTCTCACATGCAATACTCAAAACAGCCCCACAAATGCACACCCCACCAAACACACAATGTGACATATCCACACACACAATTACACAAGCAGCCTAAACTCATAGGTATCATACATAATACCACAAACTACTCATGAACTTATACGTGTTTCCCCGAAAATAGGACCTACCCCGAAAATAAGCCCTAGCCGAATTTTCGGGGTGGGCTGCAATATAAGCCCTACCCCGAAAATAAGACCTAGGCATTTTACCTTTGGCGGGACTTCCTTCTTCTATGAGGAGGGGGAGGAGCGTTGCGGGCCGCGGCATCGCGCAGCGTGATGACGACGTGCGCAGCGTGATGACGACGTGCGCAGCGCCGTCAGTCTGCCTTCACGGATCTTCAGCAGAAGGATCCATTCCGGGCGGTGAGGCACCCAGTGGTCGGACTCTTTGAACTGTGAGTACATACCGGTATTTTATGTCTGGGACTTAATTAATTAAAGGGGGGGGGGGGTGAATTAATTAAAGGGGGGGGGTGAATTAATTAAAGGGAGGGTGGATTAATTAAAGGGGTGGTGGATTAATTAAAGGGGGGTGGATTAATTAGAGGGGGGGGTGGATTAATTAGAGGGGTGTGTGGATTAATTAGAGGGGGTGTGTGGATTAATTAGAGGGGGGGTGGATTAATTAGAGGGGTGTGTGGATTAATTAGAGGGGGGGTGGATTAATTAGAGGGGTGTGTGGATTAATTAGAGGGGGGGTGGATTAGAGGGGGTGTGTGGATTAATTAGATGGGGTGATTAATTAGAGGGGTGGATTTATTAAAGAGGGGGGGTGGATTAATTAAAGGGGTGGTGGATTAATTAAAGGGGTGGTGGATTAATTAGAGGGGGTGGATTAATTAGAGGGAGGGTGAATTAATTAGAGGGAGGGTGAATTAAGTAAAGGGGGGGTGGATTAATTAGAGGGGGTGGATTTATTAAAGGGGGGTGGATTAATTAGAGGGGGTGGATTAATTAAAGGGGGGTGGATTAATTAAAGGGGGGGTTCAATGTACATACCGGTACTGTAAATAAATAAGCCCTACCCTGAAAATAAGCCCTAGTGTGTTTTGTGTGACTAAAATTAATATAAGACCCGGTCTTATTTTCGGAGAAACACGGTATACAGTCAGTATTACAGCCCACTCCCTTCTTAGTATTTCTCTTAAGAATGAATGCATAAATATTTTTTTTTTTAAATATTTACATTTATGTAGTTTTAGTTAATTTTAGTTTTGACAGCAATCTATGTATTAAAGACCTGTTTTACCCATAGTAGCAATTTATCCCATCTTTTACATTATTGTTACACTTCTAGTTTGTTAAAGAGTCAACGTCTATGGTATACTCACAGAATTTCCTTTTAAGAATGATCGAACTGGGATGTTTTTTTTTTTTTATTTTCTATTTTGCCTTAATTCCAGACTGGGAAATCACATGCATTTTCCTAAAAAAGATGAACAATATCAAATATCCAGAATTAGATGTATTCTTACAAGGTGTAAGCTAGAACATACATGCGCCCACACTATCTTTCAATATAAGATTTTATTGTTGTAATCTTTTTCGGTTCTGTAGCCTTGCCTCTGAATTCCAATTCATGTTGAAGTGCTTTTGTTTAGTAAGTGATCCATTATCACGATTTAACCCCCGTTGTGTTCTCAGCTGATGAACAGCCCACAGATGAATCTGCTACAGGAAGTCAAAACAAGCAGGTTTGAATTGTATTCTTTTATTTTCCCGATCTCTAATCAGTATATTTTGTTGAATCATTTTATCTTTCGTCCTGACAGCCAGAAACGATGTTAGGCTTAACAATCCAACAGCAGATATTTTTCTTGAATTATTTTATTAATATTTCTCCTGTAAAAAAAAAAAAAAACAACATATTAATGCAGGATAAAGTGTATTGTCTTGCAATTCTTTTTTCACTCTATGGTTTTCAGAACTTTATTGTTGATTATTGTTTATTTAAAGCGGCACTGTCACAAAATCTGTACTTCTTTTCATTATTTATGATCTAGTTTTCTTTAGAACATAAGATAAAGTAGGGACTACTTTGCCTTGTGTATTTTTCCTATGCCTGACTTTATCTGACACAAGGAGGAGCTTAAGTCAGTTCAATTTCCTGTGTTAGAGAACGTTTTCCCATAATACTCCCCCTCCTCCTTGACACAGGAATTGGAGCCGAGTTAAACTCCTCCTTGCGTCAGAGAACGTTGGGCTTAGGAAAAATACATAAAATAAAATAGTCCCTACTTTGTCTTATGTTTCTGATCTAGAAAACTAAATCAGAAATGGGAAAAAAAGAACAGATTCTGAGAAAGTGGTAGAGAAACAACAAAAGAAAGGTAAGTTTGGCGTAACAGTGATGATTTTACTCGTAATTGTGGAGCCTCATTTTAGGATGATAGTGTGTTGTGTAGGGCAATCTTATCCGCTTTCTTCATAATATATGTAAAACTGTAGATTGTATTGTATATTCTTAGAACGCCATCCATATTCAGTTTACTTGTAAACAGGGCTGTAGAGTTGGTACACAAAACCTTTGACTCTGACTCAGACTTCTCATTTTACAGTACCACCAACTTATTATATTTTTACTATATGGTGCTGTATTATTTGGGGAGTTGACTTATTTGGCAAACAAGGCCTAAACATATGTTTCACCTTTTCATTTCTGTTAGTCAACATATACTCTGGATCGATTTATACGCTAGACAGTACATTTAGTCGTAGTTGGTAAAACATTTTTACCAACTTTGACTCTGGCTCCAGTAATTGCTTCTGACTCCAAGTCCACATCTCAGATTCCAACTCTACACTACTGATAGCAACTATTTCAGCTGCAGTCCATCAGAGTTGCTGGTTAATTTCCTGGCAGGTTGTCATTTTTTTGTTCTTACATTGTAATGTGATACAATTAAGTTGAGCTCTGATGTGTCAAGGCATGGAATCCACAAGACTACTGAATGTGTCTTGTAGTATCTGGAACCAAGACATTAGCAGCAGATCCTTTAAGTCCTGCAAGTTGTGTGGTGGGGCCTCCATGAATTGGATTTGTTGTTCCAGCACATCCCACAGATGCTCAATCAGAGCTGAGGAATTTGGAGGCCAAGACAACAATTTGAAATCTTTATCATGTCCTCAAACCATTCCTGAACATTTTTTGCAGTTTAGCAGGGTGCATTATCCTGCTGAAAGAGGCCATTAGGGAACACCATTGCCATGAAGAGATTTACTCGGTCTGAAACAATCTCTCAAAATAATATCCACATGAATGCCAGGACCCAAGGTTTCCCAGCAGAACATTGCCCAGAGCATAACACTGCCTCCACTGGCCTACCTTCTTCCCATAGTGCACCCTGCTGCCATTTCCTTCCCACGTTGATGCACAGGCACCTGGCCATCTAAAAGAAAATTTGATTTATCAGACCAGGCAGCCTCATTCCATTGCTCCATGGTCCAGTTCAATACGATCAATGTTATTCACTGTCAGTGGTATGTTGTGGCTGATCAGTGTAGGTTCAGTGCATAGACATTTATCAATAATAGACATTTAATTAGAAATACAAACAATAGTAGATCATTTTCATTCCTATTTTGAGATAATCTACAATTTTCGACTGACGTTGTGATTTATGACATATAGTTCCAAGCATGCCATAACAAATTGGTGAGAGACTGATATATGACTATTTCTTGGTCTCCTCCCCACTGTTATTGCCTTTTTTTGTTAAATGTGCTCTTCAATGATCTCCGCTCTCTCTCATTCCTCTAATCTATCTTCTAAGGGTGCTGATATATTACATATCTCTACAATGTCAGTTTCTTCTAGTGCAGTATGGAGGGGCAAAAATATCTTACTCCCACCACACACCCCCAGAAGGTCGGGATATTGTGAACCCTATATTTTTACCACTAGTTTTCATTTTGTATTTTATTATAGTGCAACATTTTCAGGGTTATTCACTAAAGTCAGAATGGCAAAACCATCCAGCTGTGTACGTGGCCATTTGGACTGCAGTATTTAACAATGTCCAGATTTCACAACCCAGCCTCCAAATTAGTCTGAATTAGGTCCAGATTTGAAACATTTGCGTCTGGATTTCAACTGTCCGGTGATGTTTGGTTTAGTGGAAATCTGTACCTAATGCTTCGAATACAGGATAGGATTTTAAAAATTACTAACTATTTGCTCACTTGCACTGGTAGTAGTCAGCGGGCAAATAGTTTAAAACCCTTGGCGTTACATGACAATTAAATGCCGAGTGGACGTAGTGCCAGCCTCCATCCATTGGTAGTGGGTAGGGACTGTAATTATAATATTATAATTTTACTATTTAAGTGGTGGGACCTATCTGCCATTGCCCTCCACCAGGTTGCTCGGGGTCCTCAATTTCCTAGCCACCTGCCATTAATATAAATTAAACCAGCACCCTGATAATAGTGAGGAGGGTATTAAACTAATATCTGTACAATATCTAAATACTATTATCTGTAAAATAAAATAATTGTACTTACCATCACAAGTCTTCTTTATTGTAAATCCATCTTTTCTTCAGTCCCCAAAAATGCCAAACTAAAATCCATAACATGTGACCCAACTATTAATAATAAAAAAGCACAATTATCAAAAAAAGAAAATGTAAAAAAAATCTAACTGTGTTGCAATAAAAATGAATCCATCTGTGCTCTGCAAGGGCTTTACGCAGAATGAGCAGCAGGTGGGGACAAAAGGGAGGATAAAAACCTGCCTTATACTAATATGGGAGTCTTATTGACCCCCAAAAGCGTTATTTATTTATTTATTTGCATTTTAACGTGGCAGCTGGCCACCACATGGTTAACCTTCACACTACTAAGGGGTTAGTTAACTACGCTCGCTGACTACTAGCACTTTGTAAATATTTTGAATCCTGTACGTTACTTTATATAGGGTTCAAATGCGAAAATAACAAATTTTATTTCGGACACTGAATGCATCTGGGTGATTGGTGCAGATTCGCTTGGACCGACCAAATTTTAACTGGATTTGGCTATAGTAAATTTGAAAATTGCTATTCTTGTTGCAATTCAACTATTCAGACAAAATCCAGTGTTTAATGAATAACCCAGATAGTGTTTGTAGTCTGTTTTTGATGCTTTGAAGAGTTGTATCTTGGAAACACTAGAAAGGATGACTTTTATGAGATAAGAACCACATTTCTGACTTGGTAATAAATCTAGGTCAGAGGGTCTGATATAAATTGAAAGCCACACTGTGTGTGAAATTATTGCTTCTGTTGGTATGAAATGTTCTTAACATATTTATTCATTGTGCTGTAATACAGAAATGTGAACTTTTCCAATGTTTATTTTTTGAGTATTTAAGATTTCAGAGGCACTTATATCCTCTTGGGAACTAAGGTAAAACGTTGTCTTCCAATATGCCACCCATTTTTTATAAAACGGAAGAGGCAGTTCCCAGCATCCCAGCCAATCACGTGACTTTTCACTGGATAGCCCAAGATGTCCTCTTTACAATACAGCAGGGATTGATAGAGTAGCTCAAAAGAATAAAAGGAGATGCATGTCAACGAAATGTCCAGTACAGAGGACACAAGTTAATGGGCTTTGACTCATGAGGAAATAACTGTTTTTCATACATTCGCATGAAACTGAAACTTCCCTTTTATAAATTGAATGTAGGGGGTGATATTTAATGTGCATCATCGTGAACACCTAAAAAAATATTACCTCAAATCTTTATTTTTTTTAAAAACTAAATTTCTGTAACTGAAGGCCTTATGAGAAGATAAAAAAATAATAAAACAACTTAACCTGTGCTTCATTCTCTGACAATAGCTTTTGGCTGGTTTTATCGATACGATGGAAAATTCCCCACTCTTAGAAAGGTACGGCGTGGTATTTGTGTGTGTTGTTTTCTATCTGCGTGCTCTACAGCTGTTCGTTCCAGTTTTAACGTGCGAGTCATGCATTCTAAACCTCGACACGGGCAAGAACCAAAAAAAACTCCCGTTATGTTCAGTCTGTTGCAGTAGGAGTTAGAGTGCGTTTACCTGGAAAGTTAATTTGTCACCTAAATAGCACTTGTGACAGGAGTGAAGATGAAATGGAAATCAATGGAGCACACTGAATCTATTCTTCCATCAAGAAGCAAAAAAGTGGTTTTGATCCACAGTTTGAGAAAGGTGTTTGCGACCGAAATGTTTTCCTGTTTCTTTGGTCCTTGATGGAATAAAATATTATTTTTTACAGCAGAACAGTGTGCGTGCTACCAATAGTATTATGGCCCCAGCAAAGTCCCCGTAGTGCAGGTACCTGTAGTGTTGGTGATTTACCTTTGTGCCGAACATACCTTATATATAGTAATGTAGACAAGAACCGATTTTAATGTAATCTACCTCCAGGTATTATCATAAAACCACTACAACAGATGCTTATTTCCAGCCTTGGTGTGCCATGGGTTGGCCCGAGTATGGTTAAATATCATTTAAACCGCCATCCAAGCACTCTGTGAGGTCATCAGTTTGACCTCTTAATCAGATCAGTTAAAGGGATGCTACAAAGTCCAGACACCTAAAGCAGTTTAGCTGCTGAAATACTTTGTGTGTGAAGAACGTGTGCTCTTTTTTCATTTTACAAAAAGTGCAGGTGTCAATAAAAATTGGCACTTTTATTAATTGACCTTGCTACTCCATCCTGGTTGTGCAAAGCAATAAGACAATTGTGGACCAGTTATCTGCAAAACCTTTGTAGTATATAAAATTAAAAAACTAGCCCAAATCCTGCCACAGCAGCAAATGTCGAAACTGTCTGTTATGTATTTGCGATCTCTGCGTTCATTAAAACACGGTGGCGATTGTGTGTATTACTACAGTAACCCTCTTGCTCCTGCGCATTTTTTTTATTTTCACCACCCTCTTAGATGTCAATCAGATAACTTGTCCTGTTACTTCTCAGTTTGTTTAGCTCAGTGGAGCTAAACTCAAGAGTCAACAATGCCCAGTGCACCTGCCTTGCAAAGACTTCTCATTGAACTGCTCTTGGAAGTATGTGATTGGACAGCCATAAAATGTCTGGCAGGGCTAGAAAGGGAGGGTTTGCAAAGGCAGCAGACAAGAGTCCATGTATTAATTGGGAGTATCTACTATATAGGGATTTTTATTTTGGGGGGTGGGAGGGGGAAGGGGTAGTGAAGTGTCCCTTTAATCTCCAGTAGAGCACTTAATATGTATCTGGGCCACGTAGAACACATTACATATTTGATACAAACCCATACAATTATGTCATTTTTTTCGTAATTAAGATTAACTTAACGTTCATCCAAAACCCTGTTTTTGATTTACTACTGGGATGATTTATAAAATAGTTGTCAAAAGTGGTGCAACAAATGGTGGCCCACAATGGAAAAAAAACAACAGAATATTCATTCTGACTCCATTTTTTCTGTGTTGACTGGTTTTGTATTGAAATCTTTTAATGGCATTTTTTTTCTTAAATGTCCCCAGGACCTTAATATTACAAATGTCAAGCAGAGTGGTCTACATGCATGTGGCATGTTCTTCTGTGTGCAAAGATGTGATCTTTCTTCTTTTTTACTGTAGAGATTATGCTGTTGATATTTTGATAAATGTGTCTTTATAATATTATGATCCCTGGATGATAAACACATCATCCTACTGTACCACAAATAAACGATTTTCCCATAAATTGGATTTGTGAAAGATTGTAAGTATTTAATGGAAACTGCTTTCCCCCTGGGAAGTCCCCAAAATGTAGTTGCTGACCACATAAGTCATGACTCATTTTGCTCTAATAAAATTTGCAAATCCAGTTTTTTCACAATTCCCTTTATAGTGAATGCACTTTTTATTTTGTGAATACAGCCCATAATAAAATGATGTGCACATTGTATTAAAGCTACAAGCAATTGTACAGACAAGAAAAAGTTGTTTTGTCATATCCTCCCTTATGTCTGCGACAAAACTATAGAGCCTTTTGTTACAGTAGCGAATGATTGATTGGCGTAGAGCCCCATCATATGCTGAAGTGGAAAATTATTAACTTGATTATATGGGCCTCGATTTACTATTGTGGTATAATCTTTTCAAATTATGTTATTTAAAATATTAAAATATCAAGATGAAATCAGATTATTTTGTTTTAATCTATCAAAAATATCAAACTATTACAAAGTTAAAATATTTTTATAGTATTGAATCATTTGAAAAGTTTGTCCAAAAATATATCAGGAATAGTGGAACCATCTAAAAGCTTTACAAAAAGGAATTACTTTAAGGGGCAACCATTCAACTCCCATGTAACTGGCACAAATCTCAACCTCCCCACTACATTTGGCACCAACTGTGAGGGAATAGACCATAGCGATCATAGATCTTCACAAGATCTCTAGGATTTAGAGCCAAAAATAAACGGGGTCTCGTAATCATAAGTATAGAAAGCCTGTTAATTCACCACAATTAAGATGGCAGATTGTTTTAATATTTAGAACACATAAAAATGCATGAGTATTATATTTATTATGGATTTGGTTTACACTGTTGTGTTTTTTTTTTTTTTAGTACTTTTTTGTTTTTGTGTGTACTTTGCTATAATTCCGATACTTTATTATGTTCAAATAATGTTGTTGTTTTTTTTTTTTTATATTTGCTATGTTGGAATGTTGCTTTGGTTTATATATTGTTTTAAACTCTAAAATCTATATTATTTGGCCATTTTTTTTTTTTTAAACATCGATAAAAAAAAAATACTTAGAAAGGGAAAGAGAAAAAGAAATCTAAAATGGAAAGCCTCTTTGAACAAAAGAAGAGTAAGAAAGAGGTTGAATTTGAAAAGAAACTTGCAAAAGAAAAAGAAGAGATGCATGAAAAAGAAAAACAACTAAAGATAAATCGGCTGGTCCAAGAGGTACTTCTGTCTTTCTTTATTGTCTCTTTCAAAGCTGTGTGGTGGAAACCCTGTGCCATGATACACTACGGAGGAAGTGAAGAAACTCCAAAATGATTACTGCTGGCCAAATTCTAACCTGTCGACACTTACCATAAACCTCAGACACAACAAATGAATTCTAGCTATTTGATGCTAACCTGCTAACTCTACCTTCCAAAGCTTTTTCCCCCTTATACTTTATTACTGGCTCACTAACGCTAGGTGTCCAAACCCTAACCTACCAAGACTTGCCCTAAAATCCTACTACAAGCCTGTCAAACCGAAACCTTTCTGTACTTTATAAACCATAACCTGTTTAAACTGTAATTTTGTTTTTTACATTCATTTTTCATAGGTTATTGAGTCATTCCTAAAACCCCAAAACATTGGTTTGATGATGTCTGTAACCCATTAACTCTAGTTTAGTTTTCCTGGAATTCTACCGACTTTACTGTATTACTGTAATGATTGATGCACCATATATTTAATATTGCCACTGACATTTACTTCATTAATGACCTGACCAAGGTTTCAGAGACAGAACGAGAAGACCTTGAAGAGTCAGAAAAGGTTCAGCATTGGGTTGAAAGACTCTGCCAGACACGGTTAGAGCAGATCTCAGAGAATGATACTCTCGAGGTAACTGTGTTATCTTTCAGGCGAACATTTTCTGAGTGGTTGGATGCAGTTATTGTTTTAGGAAATCTATCACAGATTGTTTCCATCCAAGTTTCAACTGAAGGTGTTTTGTTGAAAATATTATCCCAACAAATTAGTATTCTGATCACATAGTAAACTGTGATGCTTTCTAAGCCCTCCACAGTATATTTCTATCTAATATTACTATACAATGATTATGTCGTTGAGAGAAGAATGCCTTCTGGTATGTAACGTGCATCTGTCACACAATGACGAACATTGTATTTAATTCAGCAATTGACATCAACACACACTGAGAAGTGAATTTAAATTGATACAAAATAATTTGTAAAATTAAGAACAAAAGAGCAGAATTGGAAAAATTATACAACATTCACAGTTTGGGAATACATTTAGCCTTCTGGTTTTCAGTTTGTTTTAGTAAATTAATACTAAAAAGAAATTATAAGATACTTATATGTACTGTAATCTACCATTGAGTTCAATATTTGAAATACCAAAAAGGATTATTTATGACTGTGACAGATTGCCTTTTACCATTTAGAGATTATTAGTATTGTACATTGTATATTATTGAATATTATTTTCTTAAGATTTACTAACTTTTATTTATTACTGTTGTGAAACCTGTTCTGAGGGACGCTGTGACATTAATATACTGTGTTACTGTGTACTATGTATTGGCTGAGGCTGATCGAGTATAACCCTGCATTCACAGTAGCTATGTTGTGACCTATATGTGCTTTATATGCAGATAATGTGCAGTTACTCGTTTAATTCCATAATTATTTATTTAACTCTCTGTAAACATGACATAACTGCCTTGGCCTGTGCTAGCTCTTTAAACATCTAAAGCACTGTTCGTGGTGCTGCAATCGACGCAAACAAATACTTATTTTTCGTATTTTGCGAAGTGCTTACTAGTGCATTTTGAAGGACTCGCACATCAATTACTGCAGTGCTTTGAGTTTCAATGGTTATGTAATTCCAAGAACACTGCTTGTTACAGTCCAGTGATGACAGCAGTCAAGATAAAATGAAACTTAAACAAAAATGTGCCAGCTGAGATAGATAACACACAGCTAATAATATATTACTGCTTTTTAATAATGGCAGGCCGGTAGCATAGAATTGAAAGTCCGCCCAATAATAGAACTCACTTTGGTGATTCTAAAGCTACAAACATGTTTCACTTTAGTAATTTATGACAAGTGTAATTAAAGTGCTATTAAATGAAATGTACCTTTCTAAATTGCTTTATATCTCTAGCATGGAGTTTGTGCAGTATTTTTTTTTTTGGTGTTTCTCTGGTTTGGTGTGTCTCTGTTTTTTTTCTGATACTTAAGAGCACATCCTTTCACCTATTACAAAACTTCTCAGCAACTCTTACTGACAGTTCTTGAAGTTGATTTATGATGTTGTTTGACATAGGTGGCAAGCGGACATCCGCCTGTCCCTTCTCCTCCTCCAGCTGCACCTATCGTCACTTCAGTGAGGAGGTTTGTTGGTGGCTTGCAGCTTCACACTACGGACTTAGATGAAATCAATCTAGAAGAAACAAATCGGCCAACTAAAAGGATGGCTCCTCCTCCTCCATCTCCTCGCATGTTGTCTTCTTCATCTACAGGCCACCAGTCACCTTCTCCCAACATAACCTTAATGAGGAGAAGTGCTCCACCAGCTCCTTCAAGGCCATCAAGATCTTCACCTATACAGCCAACATGGATGCATTTACCATCTCCACCATCCCCATCGCCTGCCCCTACTCAGTCTGCGATTACTGCTCGTCCACCACTTCCATTCTCAGACGAATTAAGAAATTATAGGGGAAGATCAGCTATGAGATCTTCAAACCCAGAACCTACATATCCTCCAAGCCCAAAGGTATGATCTACACCTGTATCAGTTGGGATTTTAGATTGTTTGGCTTGGTTTGAAAACCATTTAGATGATGTGTATTTACCATTGATATATTTCAGTTTGATATGATTCAAAGTTTCCTTTCACATTCACAATTCAGTTTGGAAACAAAATCTGCTTTACCCCTTAAGGACACAGGACATGTGTGACATGTCATGATTCCCTTTTATTCCAGAAGTTTGGTCCTTAAGGGGTTAAGGTTTGATACACAAAAGAAGTCAACAATTATGTCAATTGCATCTAAATAAAAGGTTTGGGGAACTAGTGACATGGGGTAGGAGTGTCCTTTCTGAGTTCCATTAGTGATGGAAAGAGTAATTGGTTAATATGAAATCTATTTGTCTTACGGGTTTTTCATTTGTAGAACTTGTCACATTAGTACTGTAAAAAATGAACAATTCTTTCCAATTTTTATTATTTGCATTATAAGGCTGTTGTAATGTTACAGTGCTAGCATGCTATGCTACCCCTCACCCCAAATTATGTTACAAAAATGTCAAGCAGTTTGCTGAAAACCAAGAATTCTTCAGACAATAATTTCACAGGACTCACACTTGTCATATCCTCTACTGCAATGTCAATTCCATCCATATTTAACAGCACGGATTAGCTGAAGTCAGCCAATTAATACCACCCAAATTTGGACAAAATTGACAATACTAATGCAGAAGTGAGGGATCCTCAGTTTGTTTCAAAGCATTCGAAAATGGTTTGACGAAGAACCAAGGAACAGCACCAATAGCCTTCTAGCACCTTAGAGTGCCTCTTTATCAGTCAAATGTAATATAATCTGACTGTTACGTTGAAAACTACTAAAGAAACATCACAGAAATCAGGTTTTGATGAAAATTTCTCAGACAATTACAAATTTCAGACCAAAATAGCTGATTTTAAGATTGTGTTCCCCTTTCATTTCAGCTATTTTGGTCTGTTGCCATTCTCCACAATTCTCTCATGTCAACTCTCTGTAATGGTCAGCCAGATGGTTGGTAATTTTACAGATCATACATTTTTATAATTTCACCTTTACTAAATAGATCATAAGTAATCAAATAAACAAATTAGAAATAAGCAATGCCGTTGCTTCAATCCATGTAATATGGCTCCATAGTAGATTGTACCCTGTGAGCTCTTTTTTTTTATATAATGTACTTTTTCAGTCAGGTGGTCAATTACCGCAACCTCAACTAGTGCATAATTCATTAACCTCTTCAAAACCCCTTTCGCGGCACAGAGATTAAACTGCTGTGTCATCCATCTCACATTTAAACAAGTACAGTGATGGATGCACTGAAATTCTCTTCAGTGAATTAGTAAATCAAATGCCATGAATCTTCTGAAAGCTAAATGTTAATTGCCAGCAAAATAACTTTATACTGGACATTTATTTTATTAAGGGTCTTTTACAATCACACACGGGAATTACATTCGGAATTAGTTTGGAATTCTACAAAAGGAAAAAAAAAAATTTTTTATTTTTTTTTTTAGCCATAGTTGTGTGTGTATTTATGACCGACTAAATTCAGTTTTAAAGATTGATTGCTTTAATAATCAGCAGGAATGTAAAAGAATCGATTTTCCTGAAAGTATCTTTCATATTCGAAGATTAGATCCTATTTCTTTGACCTTTAGAGCAACGCTGGTCAAAGATGAACCAACTTACAATTCCCACAATGCTTTGCATTCCTAGAAGGACACTTTAGACGGTCTTTAAATAGTTCTCATTAGATGGACGCGTGATATGTTCAGGGCACTAGGACCTTGAAACAGTGCTTCCTGCAGGGTCTACCCTCAGTGGGTTAGCCTTAAAAGATAGTCAGGCAGCCAGGACACCCCCTCCCACCAGTGTCCCGATTCTCAGGACACCAGAGTTGGGAGGTATGTGGTCATTTTTGTACCCTACTGAGCAGTCATGTTGAGTTTGACTCTACTGTTATCTGACCAACTGCTGTTTAACCTAGTGATAAAGTGAACAATAATTGAATGGATGGCACTTAGTATATCTATTATTGTATATCAATATATAAACATAAAATATCTGCAACCTTAGAAGTGCTAAGACTCTAAAAGAACACTAAAACATACATTGTACAGCGCTACGGAATCTGATAGCGCTATATAAATAATAAAATAATAACACATAAATAAGGTTCGCTGTGCACCTTATTTATGTATACTGCTCAACCTAACTTGCTGCTGCTGTAGTTTCTCATAGAGCAATCACCACAGCAGACAAGTTAGGTTGAGCAGCAGTTGGCCAGATAACAATGAAATCGGACCCAACCTGGCCGCTAATGCAGGTTAAAAAAAAAAAATATGCTTTTATCAAAAAACTCAATATTCACAATAAAAAAAAAAATATTTAATTTCATTAAATGTAATGAACTTTAAAAAACAAGAATTGAACATTTGAAGACCACTGCCCTTTAAGGCCTAGTTTTGGGTTAAAATCCCTCTCTCTAACCGTTCAGACTACAGCTATGCAGGACTACATTGCCTATCATGCTCAATGTCAAACCCATTATAGCTACAGTGGTTAATCCTCAAAGAAATATGCTATTTCTTTAGAATTTTGGGGTAAAGCGTCTAAGCCACATTTTAGAACATTCTTCGAAATTAGAATAATTTCAGTGTTCTTTGTAAAACACTTTTCCTAAATATATGCAACTACTCCCCACAGCTTTGCAGAGTGCTACATCCATTCTCATTTAATTAAAAGGGTCTAGTGAATAAATGAATTGAGTAAATTAAAATAAAAAAGGCCCAGCTGAGCATGATGATAAATGATGTTCACACATATCTGCAGTACCAAGATTATCCATGGGTGGTGTCTATCCTCCACTGATTATTAGAAATCTTGCTTTATTCATAGTGACAGCTCAGCTATAATGTATTCACTTTGTTACTGTACAGTGCATACGGTGTTGGTTACACCAGTAGCCATTTGCGTTCTATAAATTGACACCTGTTCTGTAGGGAGCAGCTGTTCTGTAGTTTGTTAAAGGCATTGCTTAGTTTCGTTACATGTGAAAATAGAATGTGCCCATGCGTTTATAGAAATTTCATTGCCATATAGGAAATATGTGCCGGTTACTATGCTATCTCGGCTCTATGAGCCTTAATGCTGTATTTTGTGGTCATTGTACTGGGTTTGTTTTGTTTTTCACTTAGTTGGGCAGTATGAACTGTGGATATAGAAAGGAAGATTGTAAATAATAATAATTACATTATCAACATTTTTAATTAGGAGCATTTCTCACTAGTTACCATTAGTGATGTCCCGAACGGTTCGCAGGCGAATAGTTCTGACAAACATAGCTTGTTCGCGTTCGCCACGGATGGCGAACATATGCAATGTTCGGTCCGCCCCCTATTCGTCATCATTGAGTAAACTTTGACCCTGTACCTAACAGTTAGCAGACACATTCCAGCCAGTCAGCAGCAGACCCTCCCTCTCAGACCCTCCCACCTCCTAGACAGCATACAATTTAGATTAATTCTGAAGCTGCATTCATTTTTATTTTTTTTCTGTTTCTGTTTATTATACATTATCCTCCATAGCCAGTAACCTGTGTTTATTATACATTATCCCCCATAGCCAGTAACCTGTGTTTATTATACATTATCCTCCATAGCCAGTAACCTGTGTTTATTATACATACCCCCCCCATAGCCAGTAACCTGTGTTTATTATACATTATCCCTCCCATAGCCAGTAACTTGTGTTTATTATACATTATCCCCCCATAGCCAGTAACCTGTGTTAATTATACATTATCCCTCCCATAGCCAGTAACCTGTGTTTATTATACATTATCCTCCCCATAGCCAGTAACCTGTGTTTATTATACATTATCCTCCATAGCCAGTAACCTGTGTTTATTATACATTATCCTCCCATAGCCAGTAACCTGTGTTTATTATACATTATCCCTCCCATAGCCAGTAACTTGTGTTTATTATACATTATCCCCCCATAGCCAGTAACCTGTGTTAATTCTACATTATCCCTCCCATAGCAAGTAACCTGTGTTTATTATACATTATCCTCCCCATAGCCAGTAACCTGTGTTTATTATACATTATCCTCCCATAGCCAGTAACCTGTGTTTATTATACATTATCCTCCCATAGCCAGTAACCTGTGTTTATTATACATTATCCTCCATAGCCAGTAACCTGTGTTTATTATACATTATCCCCATAGCCAGTAACCTGTGTTTATTTACATACCCCCTCCCATAGCCAGTAACCTGTGTTTATTATACATTATCCCTCCCATAGCCAGTAACTTGTGTTTATTATACATTATCCCCCCCATAGCCAGTAACCTGTGTTTATTATACATAATCCTCCCATAGCCAGTAACCTGTGTTTATTATACATTATCCCCCCCATAGCCAGTAACCTGTGCTTATTATACATTATCTCCCCCATAGCCAGTAACCTGTGTTTATTATACATTATCCCCCCACAACCAGTAACCTGTGTTTATTATACATTATCCCCCCATAGCCAGTAACCTGTGTTTATAATACATTATCCTCCCCATAGCCAGTAACCTGCGTTTATTATACATTATACCCCAATAGCCAGTAACCTGTGTTTATTATACATTATCCTCCATAGCCAGTAACCTGTGTTTATTATACATTATCCTCCCATAGCCAGTAACCTGTGTTTATTATACAGTATCCCTCCCATAGCCAGTAACTTGTGTTTATTATACATTATCCCCCCATAGCCAGTAACCTGTGTTAATTCTACATTATCCCTCCCATAGCAAGTAACCTGTGTTTATTATACATTATCCTCCCCATAGCCAGTAACCTGTGTTTATTATACATTATCCTCCCATAGCCAGTAACCTGTGTTTATTATACATTATCCTCCCATAGCCAGTAACCTGTGTTTATTATACATTATCCTCCATAGCCAGTAACCTGTGTTTATTATACATTATCCCCATAGCCAGTAAAATGTGTTTATTATACATTATCCCCCATAGCCAGTAACCTGTGTTTATTATACATTATCCTCCCATAGCCAGTAACCTGTGTTTATTATACATTATCCCCATAGCCAGTAACCTGTGTTTATTATACATACCCCCCCCATAGCCAGTAACCTGTGTTTATTATACATTATCCCCCCCATAGCCAGTAACCTGTGCTTATTATACATTATCTCCCCCATAGCCAGTAACCTGTGTTTATTATACATTATCCCCCCATAGCCAGTAACCTGTGTTTATAATACATTATCCTCCCCATAGCCAGTAACCTGCATTTATTATACATTATACCCCCCATAGCCAGTAACCTGTGTTTATTATACATTATCCTCCCATAGCCAGTAACCTGTGTTTATTATACATTATCCCTCCCATAGCCAGTAACCTGTGTTTATTATACATTATCCCTCCCATAGCCAGTAACCTGTGTTTATTATACATTATCCCTCCCATAGCCAGTAACCTGTGTTTATTATACATTATCCCCCCATAGCCAGTAACCTGTGTTTATTATACATTATCCCCCATAGCCAGTAACCTGTGTTTATTATACATTATCCCCCATAGTCATTTATCGTTGGACCTAGGCAGCATGATGTCTTAGGCCGGCTCAGAGAGTGAGTGAGTGAGTGAATAATATAATATATATATATTCAGATACATATTAGTAATATATGTAAATCGGGTTCATGCAAAGAGGGTGAAAAGGTATTAAAGAAAAACACCCTTATTGCATGAAATTTACAAAGCCAAACTTTTAAAAGCTTTCCTCATTTCTTTCTCGGGATGAGGAATATATCGGTTGTAGACTGAGGATTTCCATCTGCCCAATCTTTTAATAATATGCACTGGAGTGTCAGTGTTGAAGGAGACCGAAGCTGCCCCTATTCTAACTGAAAGACCCGAGACATGGATACAACCCAATCTTAGGAGTAGCGTTCTGATGTAGAAGATGAATTTAGCCGTAGTCAGATGGATTCAGTGAGAGTAGTGGTGAAATGTGTGTGGCATGACTGAGTGTGGGTAAGTAAGAGTCAAGTATTTTAACTGGGCACTAGTTCTAGGTGGGATAAAGTGGTATAGCGGATGGATGAGTAGTTTGGTTCGTTTTAGAGGTTGTAGAGAAAGTATATAGTGATCATGATTTTTAGCGATATCCAATATTTTAAAGGTGGTCTCAAACAAACATAAAATGCTATATAAAATTTGTGGGAATATCGAATAGTCGTGTACAGTAAATCAGAGAGGGTTCAGAAGATCGACCCATCGATCGGTAACCTGGATGAAGTAGCGGGTCTATCTGTTTTATTAAATACGCGGTAATATGCTTTTAATGGGATAGGACGTTAGGAAAGGTGTGTGATTGGGATAAGTGGTTGTGGCTGTATTTACCTTATCCTGGGACCGACCTGGCTCCTAAGCTTGAGCCGCGTGTGGCTGGATCACTCCTGCCTCCACACGAGCCGCATGCGGCTTGATCTCTTCTTCTGACTTAGCCGCGTGCACTGACCGCAGTGATCGGTCACGTGGCCCGCCTGGCACTAGGAGCACGGCTCGAGTCACGAGCTCGCTCTTAAAGGGGCAGTGGGAGCCAAAAGTTGATTCAGGCTCCCATTGGCCCCCGTCATTCCAGCACCCCCACACACGAACGTTTTGGGGGCATAGGCATGACGTGGGCCAATCAAATGTTAAATGATATTTAAACTTCCCTAGGCCTATCCACTTTGTCCTATCGTGGTTTCTGTGTCAGTACCCTTTAGTGCGTTTCTTGATCTATTTTGTTTATTTTGGTATTGACCATGGCTTTGTTTTTGACTCTGAATTTATATTTAACCCTTTTCTGTCTTGTTTGCCCGTGTGACTGATTACCATCTACCTGACCGCTATTAAGCATGTCGGGTCGGTCAGGTAGGAGCAACATTGCTGGGTCATCCCCTTCTGGGGTGAAATTCGCTTGTTGATAGCTACTTAAAGTGAGATATTGAGGGAGCTCACATGAAGTGCGTCTGTCCTCCATGACAGCTAGGCCCGCCCCCCGGAAGCTGCATTCTTAGTGAGAGGATGGACAGTGTAGCTGCTGCTGATTTAATAGGGAAATCGATAGCTAGGCTAGTGTATTCAGTGTCCACTACAGTCCTGAAGGACTCATCTGATCTCTGCTGTAAGGACAGCACCCCAAAAAGCCCTTTTAGGGCTAGAACATCAGTCTGCTTTTTTTTTTTTTTGTGTAATCTAATTGCAGTTGCCTGCCTGCCAGCGTGTGTGTCAGGCTCACAGCGTATACTGTGCCCACTTGCCCAGTGCCACCACTCATCTGGTGTCACAATAGCTTGCATTTAAAAAAAACAAAAACTTTTTTGACTGTAATATAATATCAGTCAGTTTCCTTCACACTGTCACGTTCACATAGAGTTTGAAGGAGCTCAACTGCAGATTTCTGATTAATTAGATGTGAATGTGAGGAGTTGAGAAAATAAAGAGATGACTGTTCACCAGGAAGTTTAACTGATACTGTGTCTTTAATAATTTTGATTGAATAAACACAGGTACTGTATCTTTAAATGGTTCAAGTTGTTGAGTGGATTCTTAGATTAATTTATACAATTGAATTGAAGCAATAATATGAAGGAAGCAAAGTAGCTTTAACTTGCAGAGATTCGTTTTAACTTAAGTGATAGAAAACATCTGAAGAATAGAGGCCCACAATGTGAAGAATAGAGGCCCACAATGTGAAGAATAGAGGCCCACAATGTGAAGAATAGAGGCCCACAATGTGAAGAATAGAGGCCCATCAATGTGAAGAATAGAGGCCCATCAATGTGAAGAATAGAGGCCCATCAATGTGAAGAATAGAGGCCCATCAATGTGAAGAATAGAAGCCCATCAAGGTGAAGAATAGAGGCCCATCAATGTGAAGAATAGAGGCCCATCAATGTGAAGAATGGAGACCCACAATGTGAAGACTAGAGGCCGACCAATGTGAAGACTAGAGGCCGACCAATGTGAAGACTAGAGGCCGACCAATGTGAAGACTAGAGGCCGACCGATGTGAAGACTAGAGGCCGACCGATGTGAAGACTAGAGGCCGACCGATGTGAAGACTAGAGGCCGACCGATGTGAAGACTAGAGGCCGACCGATGTGAAGACTAGAGGCCGACCGATGTGAAGACTAGAGGCCGACCGATGTGAAGACTAGAGGCCGACCGATGTGAAGACTAGAGGCCGACCGATGTGAAGACTAGAGGCCGACCGATGTGAAGACTAGAGGCCGACCGATGTGAAGACTAGAGGCCGACCGATGTGAAGACTAGAGGCCGACCGATGTGAAGACTAGAGGCCGACCGATGTGAAGACTAGAGGCCGACCGATGTGAAGACTAGAGGCCGACCGATGTGAAGACTAGAGGCCGACCGATGTGAAGACTAGAGGCCGACCGATGTGAAGACTAGAGGCCGACCGATGTGAAGACTAGAGGCCGACCGATGTGAAGACTAGAGGCCGACCGATGTGAAGACTAGAGGCCGACCGATGTGAAGACTAGAGGCCGACCGATGTGAAGACTAGAGGCCGACCGATGTGAAGACTAGAGGCCGACCGATGTGAAGACTAGAGGCCGACCGATGTGAAGACTAGAGGCCGACCGATGTGAAGACTAGAGGCCGACCGATGTGAAGACTAGAGGCCGACCGATGTGAAGACTAGAGGCCGACCGATGTGAAGACTAGAGGCCGACCGATGTGAAGACTAGAGGCCGACCAATGTGAAGACTAGAGGCCGACCAATGTGAAGACTAGAGGCCGACCAATGTGAAGACTAGAGGCCGACCAATGTGAAGACTAGAGGCCGACCAATGTGAAGACTAGAGGCCGACCAATGTGAAGACTAGAGGCCGACCAATGTGAAGACTAGAGGCCGACCAATGTGAAGACTAGAGGCCGACCAATGTGAAGACTAGAGGCCGACCAATGTGAAGACTAGAGGCCGACCAATGTGAAGACTAGAGGCCGACCAATGTGAAGACTAGAGGCCGACCAATGTGAAGACTAGAGGCCGACCGATGTGAAGACTAGAGGCCGACCGATGTGAAGACTAGAGGCCGACCGATGTGAAGACTAGAGGCCGACCGATGTGAAGACTAGAGGCCGACCGATGTGAAGACTAGAGGCCGACCGATGTGAAGACTAGAGGCCGACCGATGTGAAGACTAGAGGCCGACCGATGTGAAGACTAGAGGCCGACCGATGTGAAGACTAGAGGCCGACCGATGTGAAGACTAGAGGCCGACCGATGTGAAGACTAGAGGCCGACCGATGTGAAGACTAGAGGCCGACCGATGTGAAGACTAGAGGCCGACCGATGTGAAGACTAGAGGCCGACCGATGTGAAGACTAGAGGCCGACCGATGTGAAGACTAGAGGCCGACCGATGTGAAGACTAGAGGCCGACCGATGTGAAGACTAGAGGCCGACCGATGTGAAGACTAGAGGCCCAAATATGTGAAAAACAGAAACCCACCATTCTAAGGATGAGAAGGCACAGAGTGGCTAATATAAACGGATGTGATAATGGGGGACGACTAGCTTTAAGAGTAAAGAAAGAATAGAAGGGGATCATCATATCAGAACAATGGAATTCTCCCTCTCCAAATTCTCTCTTCTTTGTAACTCTCTGTGCAATTGCATGAGTCACACTATCATGAAATATAATTACTAACACATTTTATATTTCATTTCGGCGAACATAAACCTCACTGAATTACCATACGGCTATAAATACATTGTGTTTCCCTTAACAATAATATCCTTCTGCCTTTAAATAATCAAGCGATCGCATATGGCACGGAATATTTATAAAGTCCATTTCTACAGGCTCTTGTTAACCGTAGTAATACAGAATGGAATCCGTCACATAGCTCCCAGTGTTTGCAGTGTAGAATTGTGCAGCTTATCACAACACATCGCTTGGCTCCAGTAATGAAACGGCTAATAAGCATCACGGAAAAAGACGGTGGAATGTAAGCAGACACAGGATGTATGCGTACGTGAAAGAAAGAAGAATTCTTATGTGATGATTTTATTTTTTTTTTGTGAGTCTGTAAAGATGGAGAAGTTCATCATAATTAATTCGAGGTTAACTATCGTGAAACGTGTAACGTGCGTAGCAATCCCTTTAGTAAATAAAACCTTGGCTATCCCCAGACACAAGAACTGGGATACATTTCACATTGTAACTTTGTAACCGGGATAAATGGCAAACTTAGATCAGTAACGTCCGAACTGTCAGGAATTCAATGTGAATTTAATTTTTTAGAACTAAAGAGACAAATTGGAAAAATCTCTATGAACATTGAATTTAAACCGAACTGCTAAATTTGAGCAGTAAGTGCGGATATGGAAAAATCCCAAGACTAGTTTATTGTCACAGCTGGGTATTATTTGCCTAGATTTAGCATTTTGGTTTATGTTCACTACATTTCAGTGTTTACTGAATAAACCGATTCCATTCTAGACAATTCACACTTTGGTGAATGAACCTTCCCATATATTTTAGTAGTTTCCAGAAAGCATTTGTTTGTAATGTAAACCGTTCATAAATTATTCTTTATAACTCACATTATGTAATTTGCATAGGAACAAATATATTCTCTTTAAAATGGGACGTGTGGTGAATGATGACGTTAATGTTTTCACTGCTGAATTCCTCACCAAATCTGCTTAGAGGGTATACCTTAGAACTTGTGTAATTTGATTTAATGCGTTAAATTCCATATTACTGCAATTGTACAACTACAATCCGTTGCTCTGTGTTTTGTCCAATAACAGTTGGACAAGTGAGCTATATTGGCTCTATGGGTTACATCTTCCAAGAACTTTTCCTTGGCTGAAGTTTTGGGTTATTACATTGTTAAGCCTAAATTCATCTGTTTTTTTTGTTTGTTTTGGATTGGTTATTTTATGCCAGTCTGTTCTGGCAAGGTAAGATAATATTGGTATATATTGTAGTAGAATCTGGGTGATTCAAAAATATCTTACCAGCCTTTAGATCAATGGAGCTTGGTCAACTGCACCCCACCAGACATACTCCGAGCTGTCCAGGTAGTGCTTAGAATGGTACGCAATCCATGTGAGCCACTATGTTCCCTGAGTGTTCTACATGCAGATGTTAAAATATCTATCCTACTCCATAACAACGTCATCAGCATCTCAATGTAGTTGTTATGGAGGCAGGAGTGCTGGAGCACCATCATATATCAGGAGTTAAATCAACAGCTCTGCTTTCTTATTAACATATGGTGTAGTTCTAGTTCCATCTCAGTCTAATTGTTATCAGCCGCTTCCTAGTGATAGTGAATTGTATACCACTTAAAATGCCAACCAATCAAAACTTTAATATAACAGGTTGTCAGAAACACTTCAAATGTCAGTAAGATGTCGTCCTCGAGCAATCCACTGGTAGGTCAATCTTATGCATGGGTTTTAGTGCTGGCATTAGGATGATTTTGCCAACTGCATGCTGTGTGTCATGGGCTGACAGTGTTGCATTGCATGAACGCGTTTATGACTCTAGTGGAGTGCAAGCAATGGAGGTGCAAGATGTTTTGTTTTATAAAATAATAAGTGTAGATTTTATTGACAGTTTATGGAAAGCATAGCGCTTTACAATATTATCAAAGGGTGATATTTAACAATAAATTAGGTTATTACAAAAACTTACAGGAACTATAGGTTGAAGAGGGCCCTGCTCAAATGAGCTTACAGTCTATAGGAGGTGGGGTGTAAAAGCCAACAGGACAGGAGGTAGCAATCAAACAAGGTTGAGTGAAGCAGAGCTGGAGGAGATAATATAGTGCTGCCCTTTAGGAGAGAGCAAGGGACAGGTACATGAGGTACTCTGGGAGGCCATAAGCTTTCCTAAAGAGATGGGTTTTAAGGCACTTCTTAAATGATTGAAGACTAGGGGAGAGCTTGATGGTCGTAGGCAGGCTATTCCAAAGGAAAGGAGCCACCCGTGAGAAGTACTGCAAGGGGCATACCTGTGGATCAGTGAAGAAATATAGGAGGGGATAGAATTGGTCAGTGCTTTATAGGTGTATATTAGTACCTTGAATTGACTGGCTGACAGAGGGGAGAGGTGTGAGAGAACCGACTGGAGAGGGAAATCAGTCTAGCTGCAGCATTCATTACAGACTGTATCGAGCAATATGACTTGTGGGAAGACCTATTAGGAGAGCGTTACAATAATCCATGCGAGAGATTACTAGAGCATGGACAAGCTCCTTACTAGCATCTTGCTTAAGAAAGGGGCGGACGCGGGCTATGTTTTTAAGGTGGAATCTACAGGATTTGGTAACAGACTGGATGTGAGGCTTAAATGTGAGGCCAGAATCAAGTATAACGCCAAGACAGCACGCTTGCAAGGATGGGCTGATGTGGGTACCACTTACTAAAAGGGGGATCATTACCAGGAGATTTTAGATGTAGATTAAATGCATGCATGTTTTCATATGGGGCAGATCTACTAAATATTCTTTTTTTGTGGGGGGGAGCAGTGAAGTGTCTTTTTAAGGTTATAGTAGAGAAAACTTGCACCCATTGTGTACTAAGAATATCTTATAACTGCTGTTTTCTGTAAAATAGCAAGTCGTTTTTGATAAGTTTTCATTTTTAAGCAGTTGAAGAATGAGTTCAAGATACCTCAAGAAGAAAGGGTGAGACAAATTGGCCTTTCAGAAAACTAGAATAACCTTGGTTCTCTCCCCCCTCTCTCCAACAAAGGCACAGGGTAAACTAATTACGGGTCAATGATGGAAGTCATCTGGTCACCAGACCAAGTCTGGAGGTCAAGAACACTATTTCATGCTCCCAACAAGTTAACATGACATGGCTTCAAAATGAAAAATATCTAGAAAATAATTAAATGTATAATATCAGCATCTCTTTCTCTGTGAAGTTAAATTACAATTGTGGAAGTTTCAGCCCATGGTTACTTACACATTTGAACATCCCTACATTTGTGCTATTTCACAAAGCACGATGGGGATCCTGTTTCAGAACTCGATCTAGCATATTCATTTCATATATTTGCTAGTTATAATCTACGTTTGTTGATGGCATCTATATCACAGTGTATACATAACATTTGTTAATGTTCCAAAAGACATGGCTCAGTGAATGACATGTCTTTGCTAAATTTGCTTAATTTTCAGTTAGAAAATGTCAAAACTGCCCAGCTTAACTTTTTTCTTAACTTGTCTATTTCGGCCTAAATTTTGCAAATCAATAGTCGTTTCTGATCTAGTTTGCATTGTAGTACAGTTGCACACGTTCCTTGGTTTTTAGGGAAACCATTTCTTTGTTCAGTGAGTACATTTCACATTCTTTATAGACAACCAGTAAATATTCTTGGGAATTAGTATAAACTCATTTAAAGTTCCATTATAAAAGAGAAGCCCCTGATCGAATCCATCCATAAATTAATACAAAGTGCAGTGTACATGGATGATTTTTCACATTGACTGTAACCGTAGCACTGGAGCAGAGATCATTCTTCCATTAACTCATATATACAATAAATATATTACATTTTATGTGACTGCTCAGAGAGATTTAAACCGCGCATATAGCACTATACCTCTCCTTGTTCATGTTAAAGGTCAGGGTATTTGCAAACTAAACATAAAAATGTTTTATTGAGATGATTTCATCTTGGGCGGTTTGCTAGCTATGAGAAACATCAGGATCAGACCAGAACAATCCTGTGCTGTCATTTTAGTTTACTTGTAATTTGTTTAATTAAACGGGAGGTATTTTGCTGGTAGATGCTGCATATATGAGTCGTAGAACCATGTGTTTGAGTTTTTAATTTCCTAAAATAAGGATGTATGCTGGGCCGCTAGATCAAGACTTGATGAGGCCCAGCAAAGCCAGAAATGATCACATAGGCCGTTACTGTATGTCCCATTCAGAGGGGGACCGGCTGCGACTTCCGTTCTTGGCTGCCCACATGGGTGGGATCAGTCTGATATGCAACATACACAGAGCTCTGAGAAATGCCCTAAAATGACCTTGGTCATCTTTTTATGCTGAGTTTTCCCTTCTGCACCCAGATGTTAAACATAGAGTGCATGTGGATTGTGGATTAATTAAGAATTGCATACATTGGTGAAAATGATATAATATCAAGCACATATCATGCCAAGGGAACTCTAGGATCTATTCATATTCTCACTCCTTTGACCAAACTGGAAAGGTATTAGTGACACAGTTACTTATTTTATAAACCTTGGTAATCATCCTACGATGATCACACCATGAGTACAAGCTGCTACTTAGGTTTGAGCTACATTTACAGTGGTGTGTTAACCAAAAGAGCTACCGGGTTATAAGTTTGTCAGCTTTACAAAATTAAGTTCGGTCATTATTGAACTTACCTTAGATGTAGTTAGCGGTTGCCCTGAATGCATGTCTGCCGTGATTTTGATTAAAGTGTGTTTTACAATATTTCTGACAATTTTGCTGTTATCTGCATTGTTCTCTTAAATCTAGCAGTTTGCACCCAGTCCTCCTACTCACCGGCGGCCGGTTGCACCAGTTTCTTCCAAACCGGTGATGCTGGCACCCGATTCTAACTTTATGCTTCGACCAGCAAAAGCAGACACGTTGGTGAGACGATTCTTCTGAATTTTGAGTGAAGAAAAGCCTGCTCCTATTATATGTTCTCGTGCGCATCAAGACATTAATGGCTAATCCTGGCACTGCAAATAACTGTGAACTACAGTTCACATGATGCTCAGCTATCTCACTGAATGCTACTTGCATATTCACAGGGTTACTCACTCACGTGACAATTGCAGGGAATTCAAATTTAAGGTAAACATATCTGAACTGGCAAAATTCTCCCAGTCATCCTTTCAGCCTCGGCAACTTTGGTCTTCAATTTGAAAATCACTTTGAATTCACTGCAATTATCACATTAGTTAATAAGTGGTGTCCAGATTAGTCATCGTCTCATGAGATTAACTATAAACTGTAAATGCTTTGTGAACTTTTTAAATCACAATTACTTTAATATACTCTCCAATGAGTGACAAGAAGTTAAAAATGTGAAGATTTGCTGCTATTTAGTTAGGAAAAAGTGAAGTAATAAAAAGATATAACGCTTATAGAAACCAAGCTATAACAGCTCGTGTGAATGTAAGAATTATGGGACATACATTATTATTTTTCAGGTGGTTATTCATTACATTCAGGGTGTTATTTTTTATTTTATTTTTTAATGTAGCAGTTTTGGCTCAAATTTAAAAATGTTCAACAATTCCCAGTTTAATGAATAAACATTTTCATTTTAGGCTGATCGATTAAAAAATCTGTGCGTCATGCCTTGTGGCGAATTGGTGTATAATGATGCTTTCAGCGATCCAGAGCAAAATATAAGCACAAAATAGGCAAATATAATGAGGCATCGTCGTAGAGTTACATAGTTACATAGCTGAAAAGAGACTTGCATGCATCAAGTTCAGCCTTCCTCAGATGTGTTTTTGCTGTTGACCCAAAAGAAGGCAAAAAACCCAGTCTGAAGCGCTTCCAATTTTGCAACAAACTAGGGGAAAAAAATCCTTATTGACCCCAAAATAGCAGTCAGATGTCTCCTTGGATCAAGCAGCTATTATCCCACTAATTAGAAATTATATCCCTGTATGTTATGTTTGTGCAAGTATTTATCCAATTGCAGTTTAAACATCTAGTCTTTCTGATAAATGCTAATAGCAAATCTCCTGCATTGTTCATGGAAATTGAGGACACTTTTATCCCTTTTAGCACAAGACCCATCATGCATGGGGTCATTGGTCATAAATGGGTTAGAAATGCTGTGCTAGTGCAAAGATTTTAAAAACAGCTATTCCCTTGTTTACCCGACACAATCTCCAATTTAGTGAATAACTCTAATAGCACAAATTGGTAAATAGCAACACGGGAAAGAAAATGTAAAAACAAAAAAAAAAACTTAAATTTTGTCTAATTTAGACTTTATCCTTAGATAGTTTAGGTCCGTTTGATCTCTGCAAATAGTGGCTTGAGCAAAAACAGGAAAAACATTGGGAATAATCTGATATGGAGATATAAAAACATTTGCAGAACCCGTCTGTCGCCCCGCTCTATGCTGATGTAAATAAATGTTCTGTGATCTAATAAACCCACACAGAGCGACGCACAAGAAATTTAATAAATAGTGAATTTAATAAAAAGAAAGAAGTTCGAGTATACTTAACTCTTTAGGACCAGCAGTGTCTACCAGATTGGATGGCAATGTATTGTGCAATGCTGGGTGTTTTTACAGAATAATTTTTGCATGACACAATGAGTAAACATTAAAAATCAACATACCACTCATGTTATCATATGTCGTGGTCTGCCCTTAAAATGTTTTTACGAACACTGAAATGCATGAATGCGGTACTTCTTGCATATTTTCCTTAACCCTTTAAGGACACATGGCATGTGTGACATGTCATGATTCCCTTTTATTCCAAAAGTTTGGTCCTTAAGGGGTTAAGAGTGTGTCAGTGTGTCAAAAGTAAAAGGCAGCAAAAAAAAGTATCTCTCTATATTACTGAACGACAGTCAATACATCTGGACCTCAGCCATAAAATAGAAAGTACTTGGGACCTTATGAAACTTGTCTGGCACGACAGCAATATTAAATGCAAGCTTTCCTATGATGAGTTAAAGTAGCTCTTTCATTATTCCAAATGCTTAGATACCTGTTTGGGATGGCTATTTTGACATGATTTGCTATCTCCATTAATTTACCCCAATTAATTTGAGGGATGTTAACATGTCCTGTCAGCTTCAGAAGGAAGAATAGGCATGGGGTGTTAGTGCATGGGTCAAATTTAGCCCATTCTCTTATTGTTAGACTGAGTCATTCATAGGGTATTGGGCCCCTGGAGGCAGAAATGTATATTGGCATCCCCCTTCACCCTGCAGTGTAGTTTTGTCTTTTATTATTCACACACACTCACATTTATATGCACACATTCACACACACTCTTATTCATGTAACCACACATATATTTACATTCCGACACTCACACACATTATTTTTATTTATTTAGACTTTTAACCCTGGTGTCCAGAGGTTTGCTGTTGGGATCAGTTTGTGTACGGATTGCTTCCTGGAGCTCTGTATACGGACACTTAGGTTGGGGTGATGTTGCATCCCAGCTCTCAGCATTAGTAGTGCTGCCCTCTGTATGTAGAACTCATATGCTGTTGGAGAAACATTGATGTGCCTTTGGGATTTCTCTTTGATAAATATATTTCCTTCCTGCATTTCATGAATTCTACATTCCACAGAGCAGCATATTCTATGTACTGCTGATCGCTATGTACAAGTGAAATGTGTCCAGGGAAACATGGTGCATGAATCAGTCCTATTCAGAGATAAGAGGCTACGTAGATTCATCATTCTCTTTCTTTCTATAGCTAGACTCGTAACCAACTCTGGATTAATTGTGTTCTCTCAATGTCTGCAATGTTTTGCGTTAGAGTAGACATGGAGAATGTATCCAGTTTTGTACCATTTGTCCAGTTTTTCTTTGTTCTTCACAGTTTGATTAATGTGTTTCTTTCTGTTGCAGCCACCAGAGATGTTGAAAAGAATGGTTGTGTATAACACCCCTTTTAATCAAAACAAGAAACAAGTAACAATCTCTGAGTGTTGGTCTTTTTGCTCTCTCCGACCTGTCTCCAAGTGTGTTTTTCTAACAGATAGAGATGTAAAAGTAGAGAAGTCAGTTCTGATTAAAACTGTGTCTCATGGTTGTATTTTAAATATTATTAAATTAATTTATTTTACCGTCAATGTTGAATGAGTCGTAGTAAAAAAAAAACAACCGAGCCAGCCAAACCATTTTTAGACATTGTGTCAATAATGTCAAGTGCACGGTATAATATTCCATGTTTCTAATACAATTTAGATATGTTGTAATTTTGTGCATCCAAAATGTATCCATCTAGTTGCTGTGAGATTATATAATGGGGTATTTTATTAAAATAAATTTTAGGCCCCATTTACTAAAGGCAATAAATATTTTGCAAGTTATGAAGGTCTTGATTGTCAGTTTGAAACACTATCAGCCAGAAAATTGTCTGCATCTTTTTAAGGGGAGAGGGCATATGTAACAGACTGGTGAATAGAGCTCAACATTGTTTGCTCGTATTTGTTTTGTATATTCTTTTTCTGGGGAGGGGGTCATAGCTGCCAAACTGTCCACTACACATTTGAGAAAACACAGCTGTGCTGAAGGCAGACTAAATGTCAGAAATACAGACCACTTGTCTAAATTTCAACAAACCAAGCCTTTCCAAGACTGAATATTAATGTATTTAAGGGGCTTGCTTTCTGTCTGTGATCATGTTTTATACAAAGAGTATTTTATTCTAGATTATTATTATTATTATTGCCATTTATATAGCGCCAACAGATTCCGTAGCACTTTACAATATTATGAGAGGGGGGATTTAACTATAAATAGGACAATTACAAGAAAACTTACAGGAACGATAGGTTGAAGAGGACCCTGCTCAAACAGCTTACAGTCTATAGGAGGTGGGGTATAAAACCCATTAGGACAGGAAATAGCAATCAAACAAGGTGGGAGTGAAGCAGAGCTGGAGGAGAGAGTAGAGTGCTGCCCTTTAGGAGAGAGCAAGAGACCGGTATGAGAGGTAGAGGTTACTCTGGGAGGCCATAGGCTTTCCTAAAGAGATGGGTTTTAAGGCACTTCTTAAACGATTGAAGACTAGGGGAGAGTCTGATGGCGGTAGGCAGGGTATTCCATAGATGAATATTGACCCAAAATTGGATCTCCACGCACCTTCCAAGGGATCCACAATGATTAGAATAGAAACATTGTATTCAACAGGCCACTGCTTCCAAATAATTGACTATTGTAGTATTGTAAGTGGTATTCCTCGTTTAGTGCAACGAAGGCCACTTAAATACTGAAAAGAACCTATTGAAGGCATCTTGCTAAATCAATATTGTTGTACATTACGTAAACATTATAGAATGCATCATCAACATAATTTTAGAATTTAAAAATGGATCCCTAAACTATTGCCATAGACAGGATTCGGGTCCATGTCGTAACAGTAAGCACACCTGAATTAAAGGAACAGTCCACCTTAAAAATGATTAATTAATCAAATAAAGATTTTGATGTGTTGTAGGTGAATCACTGCAAGTCACTGCTTACAGAGTAACCAAAGACAATGAATAGCTGACATAAAAAATGTTTCTAAGTCTGCTATTTTGATGTTAAATTTGAATTTCACTTTAAATTCACTTTGAGTTCTCATTTTTGTAAAAACAAGAAAATCCTATAAAAAAATGTCTGTATGGGTGATTATTATTATTATACTTGATTAATAAACCGTCACCACATTCTGCAGCTCTGTCCATAGGTACAAATGATACAGTTATAACGACACAGTATAATAATACAGAATATGACAAACTAATACAGGAGGAGATTAGGGCCCTATTCGTTGCAACTTTCAATCTAGATGAGTGGGGAGTTGAGAAACAGGAGTTGAGGTCTGCAAGGGTGAGAATAATGTTAATACAGAGTGAGATAAGGGCATATACTGAGTGTTAATTATGAAGCTGAGTGGTAGGCTTCCCTAATGGAGCATTTTACGGAAGAGAGACTAGGGTAAAGTCTGACGGCATGGGGAAGTGCATTCCAAGGAGTTTGGTGCCACGCATGAGAAAACCTGCAGTCCAGCATGGGAAGAGATGATAAGAGCAAGGTATTGTTAGATCTTAGGGGGTGGGCTGTAGTATATCTGTTGATTAGTGAGAACAGCTAGTGGAAAGCAGGATTAGTAAGGGCTTTGTATCTTAGAGTGAAAATCTTGAATTTAATTCTGTTGTAAATGGGAAGCCAGTGACGGTACTCGCAGACAGCACCTCATCATCATACGTTCTATTTCTGGCTGTCAGGAGAAAGCTTTGAACATTTCATGCATGTTATACATTTTTTTTTTCTTTAATGTATTTGTTTTATAATTTCCTTTTTCCTATTTTTTTGTTTTCCTCAAATCGCCAAGATAGGAGCAAAAACTAACTTTAAAACATTATTTTTCTTGAGGGTTTCCAGAAATATGTAGAAGACTTTGATCCTTACACAATGGTAAGTGTAAGTTCCTCATTATTTTAAAGATCCATAATTTATTAACCAGGAGACCAGTTCAGAGAGATTGTAGATACAAAGCTCTGATGAGAAGATCAAAGGGACAGTAATAATAACCATTTGTTTATTTAGTATAAGGAGCAATTCTTGAGAAATCCAAACCACCCCTTAGACCAGGCTTCCCCAAACTCCAGCCCCCCCAGATGTTGCTGAACTACAACTCCCATGATTCTATGAATTAAATAGATAGGCTGAGAATCAGGAGTTGTAGTTCAGCGACATCTGAAGGGCCGGAGTTTGTGAAAGCCTACCTTAGACATTACTTCCTTAAATGCATTATTTGTCTACGAGTCTAGCCTTGTATGTGTAACAATATTTTTGTAGAAAAAATAAATACATATATTTTTTAATCAGGTTATGTCCTATTGTTTTGAATTATAGCAAGCTCTTTTTCATTATATCATACATAAACCATACAATAATTTCCTGATCCAGGTGGGTTTGGTAGCTATTTTCTGTAAGATTTATTCTCTGCAGAACCAGTTAAAGCTTACAGTACAGAGGTATTGATTTAAAGTCCATTAAACCATTGAGAATTCTGACATAGAACACACATTTCTGTTGTGCTTTCTGTGACAGCTTCTGACATTCTGAGCTGTAACGCGACTCGATTTGAGACATATACCATTTATTTAGGCAGTCAGACTCGCTCTTATCCCCAGGCAGATCAGATCCTTCAGTTTTTGTAAATGCACTGAAGGCTCTGAAACAGTCTAACAAAACTTACTTTAGATCTTTATAAACCATATTATTTCAAAAACATACTCTTTTTCTGATAGATTTTTGCAATATAATTTCTTGTAGACTTCCCAAGACATTTTAACTGACACGCAATAAATCATACTTTGATTTTTAATAAATTATTTTGTTTTTTTTTTTTAGTTTGGAAACATTTTGATATCATTTTTCACATGCAAATAATTACCATTTGTTTACTGTGCTTCCTATAAATAAAAAAAAATTCTGCCCGTGTTTGCAGTTTACGGCTGATCAAATTGCGGGGAAAGACGTCCGGCAGCTTCAAATAAAAAAGGTAAATGTGACTTGGTGTGGTCCAGCTTAAGATTGAATGGGAATCGAAATTCGAATATTTATCTGATCAAATTTGTTCTGAATATCTGACAGAGAGGAATATAAAATATAAATGTGATGGAACCATACAGGAGCCAAATGCTCATAATATTTAGGTATTTACTGTGGCTATATCATTTAATGATTATTGCTTTAGTTAAGCATATTCTGTAATGAATAGTGTATATCCCAACATTTCAAATGGACAAAGAGGGACACTTTATTTTTAGAGGTGTGAGTGTGGGGTGTGATCAGGGGCAGGGCTGTTCTGAGAAATATTAGGTAACTTGCTGCAACAATTTATAAAGCTGAAACGTAATTTAGAGCAAGAACAATGTGTCTTATTTACACAGACTGATTTTTAAACACATTTATTGTAATTTTAACCCCCTCTTGCTCCTGGTAGAACGCAGGACTTTGATAAATCCTCATTTCTGCATTCCTAGTATTACATTTTTGTGTTTTGAAAAGAGGTACAAGGTACTAAAAGTGGGGTAATTACCGTGGAAACCATAGGAACCAATGCACAATCTATTGGTGATTCCTCCACTTTTACATTTTTGTGCCACTTTTTAGATCAGAACAGTTTGATAAATCTTGCCGGTATTTCTAATAATTCATCATGTTGTTTACAGGAGGGGGCCCTGGATCTTGCAGTTGAAGGTGGCATCGAATCTCCAATTGGTAAAATAGTAGTATCAGCCATATATGATGGCGGTGCTGCAGATAGCCACGGTAAGAATGTTTAATGGTCTTTGAAAATATCCACCTCGGTTTGGCAACTCTGGCCTTAAATTTGAAATTCTCTTTTCACTTTGAAATCTCACATTAGTGAATAACCCTCTATGCCAGGGGTGTCCAAATTCTTTTCAAAGAGGGCCAGATTTGATGAAGTGAACATGCTTGAGGGCCGACCATTTTGCCTGACATTCTTTGAACCATTGAAATTAAA
The DNA here is from genome assembly GCF_036172605.1 of Pelobates fuscus. Taxonomy (NCBI): domain Eukaryota; kingdom Metazoa; phylum Chordata; class Amphibia; order Anura; family Pelobatidae; genus Pelobates; species Pelobates fuscus. The sequence continues at coordinate 110,780,964 of NC_086328.1, read as the reverse complement.
TGCAAATGAACTATTTTATGCAAAGTTTATTGCAAACGGCATACTTATCATTTCGTCACATGGATGACAAATCTAAACAGGTGTTAAATCACTCTGCCTTTCATATCTGAAGGGCAGATAAAAAAAAAACAAAGCAGGAAGCTGAAATATATGTCAGGAACATTGTGAAGTACATTACATACAACAAACACAAATATAAAATAAACAAAGACATAAGGCAGTATTGTATGTACACCAGGAGTATAAAGATGCACTCTCAAAATGTATTTGCTTGTAGACATATCTCTCAGAATAGGTCTTCTAAATGTTCAAAGAGTCCGATGGGTTTAACACAGAAGCGGATTGTCTAACGGGAATCTACGGAATGGTCAGACGGGTTTAAAAATGAGACAGAGTCATAGTTAGAGTTATGCTAGTTACCAGAAAGTTATTTACTCTGAGGAGGTTCAAGCAGCTGAACAAAACGCGTAGGGCTCTGTATTCCATTTTTTTTAAAATTGATTTTTATAAATTTTATATACTTATTTTTGCACCTATTTTTAATATATCTGGAGAAAGAGCGTATACCCTGTATCACCTTCTTCTGGATTACGGGTTCGGAGCTTCTGATTTCTGGTTTTACTTTTTGATGGGCCTATACCTAATTTTAATCTTGTACGTGTCATTCATATCAAAAAGTGATTTATATCTTGAAGCTCTGCACTATGTATCTCTCCTTATTTCTACTTATATGTGGTCACGTAACCTGGAAGATATTGAAGATGTATTAGACCCATTCTAAGAGATATGCCTACAAGCAAATACATTTTGTGAGTGCATCAACTCACAGATACACTCCTGGTGTACATACAATACTGCCAAATGTCTTTGCTCACTTAAATGTGTAGACATCTTTGGTTTTGTCGTAGTTTGCAAATATGTAACAGGAAAATAAAGCTACAATATTTAAAAATAGTTAAACTGCACTGGCTTTAATTTTTTATGAAGAGCTAGTGGGTATATTTTATTTTATTCCTTGTGGTTATAGGATGTTAATGCATAAAATAACTTAGAGACATGTAATCTTAAAAACCTAATTTTAGTAATAAATAAATCATTTTAATAAAGCTCGGGTTACATTGTGTCCAAGGACAGTGAAAACCTGAGAATGAAAATTTTCATGAATGCTGTGTTTATGAATATTTATTATAATTTATGATTTGGTACCAGCAGGATGCTGTACTGTCCCCACATGATACAAGGTGACCATCAGTAGGCTCCTTGTCCATCGTGGTAAATAACCGGTTCTTTAATTCAGTTAAAAATTTAATCACTTTAAAATTAGTCTGCATGTGTAATTTAACAGTAGAATTATCGAACAGGATTCACCTTTAGTTACTATTTCTTTTCCAGGGGGAATTGTAAAAGGCGATGAGATTCTAGCTGTCAACGGGAAGATATTAACCGATGTGACACTTGCCAAAGCTCAGGCGACGTTGGCAAAAGCTTGGAACATTGGTGGGGTACGCATTACTCCTCTACGACCAGTTAGAAGCAGCTTTTATGCTAGTGAATGTTTTTTAATGTTGATTCTATTAGTAATAATCATATTATTTTACAGGACTGGATAGATTTGGTCATAGCTGTGTCTCCCCCCAAAGAGTACGATGATGATGTGTAAGTATTTTATGGGATATTGAAAATGATTTTAAAAGTAATCATTAGATTATTCTGAATACTTAGTCAGAGAGAGAGAGAGAGAGAGAGAGAGAGAGAGAGAGAGAGGCTAACAAGGAGACAGAAAGAGAGGATGACCGATGGATGGATGGATGGACAGACTTAAATACACATAATAAAAAATAAATACCATCAGCATGGCTCCTTCTTTGGCAGACAGACCGGATAGATCAATCAACTGAGGTTGCTGTGACTTTGTTACTTCCTGTAGTGAACCATCTAAAAAACACATTTTTGTTAACTATTTCTTGTTAAGTTTTTCACAAACTCTGCCTATCAGAGATCTCATTTAATTTTACATTAAAACAAAAGATGAAAATAAAAAGGTATTTAAAGGAACATAGGGTCTATTTGGATGCTGCTGCCTTTTTAAATTGAGATTAGAAATTGCTTAAGTAGCCAACAGGAAAGCAGACATCTCTCCTCTGCCCACCCCTTTATATGTACATTGAGAGGAGCTTGTTACCCAACATGCTCCGTGACAGCTACAGTGGTGGATCTCGAGTTATGGTAGTGGGATTGTGTATACAGCTCCTTTCTAAATTAAATACAGGAGCTATAAATAAGCTGACAGCAGTGAAGATTGTCTTATCTGATGACTGGTATATTCTTGGGAATATGCTCAACTGATTGGATGAGCTAAATCCTTATTTGGCGAGAGCTTACAGGGACACTATAGGCACCAAGAACACTTCCGCTCATTGAAGTCATCTGGGTACAGTGTCCCAGGTCTCTTATCCCTGCAAAGGTAATTATTGTGGATTCTAATAAACTGCAATAATTACTTTTGAGGGTTAACTCCTCCTCTAGTGGCCATCTACCAGACAGCCACTAGAGGGACTTCTGGGTCGTTAGGTGACTTTTGGGCATCTAACTGATGCTGGATGTCTTAACGTTGTAGATGAGGACATCCAGCGTCACCCAATGTATAATGCTTTCACATGCGGATTAGGTCTCCCTAGCCGACGTCGGCATAGTCTGAACAAGCTCAAAGGGACATCAGCGCTGGAATTAGGTAAGTGACAAAAGGTTGTTGTTTTTTTTTAACCACTTCTGCTCCACAGGGGGGTGGGGGAGCAACTTTGTTTTCCGGGCACTAGTTTCCCTTTTAATGCAGACGTTGGAAATCATGGTGTTTTGTGCCAAATGCTGAAATAGCAATTGTATTTTTTATTTTTATTTATTTGTATTCCTTATTCATGCTGTTAATATTTAAAGTCAAACTTGTGCTAATGATGTTTAGAAAGCCCTAATGTTATATATATATATATATATATATATATATATATATATATATATATATATATATTTGTAATTATTCATTAAACCTCGTATTGTAGAAATTTGGGAATGGAGCTGCAAATTTTAGGCTGACCTGGAAAAATGTTACACACACACACACACACACACACACAGCACCCTTACACACACAGCACCCTCACACCACCCTCACACAGCACACTAACAGCACACACACACAGCAGTGTGTGTGTGTGTGTGTATATGTGTGTATATATATATATATATATATATATACATACATATACACGCGGCGTGTGTTTGTGCTTTAGCGTGCACACCCTAATGCATTAGGCTGCGCACGCCTATGGTGGGCACTCTTTATTTACAGGCCTACCCAAACGTCTGGCACACCACAACTGACTTGTACCACATCCTAGTTATACCATCAATACTATTACTCGGCTTATTGTCCCTGACTACAACTCTATCTTACTTTGAGTGAATCATTCCCTGTTGCAGTGCTTTTATTTAAATCTAATGTCTGTACTTCTTTTACAAACAAGAGAAGATCCTGAAAAATTTAAAATATTTTATTAAAAACTCAACACACAGATGGAGAAGTGTGGTATTTAGCAAGGTAAAACAGGGGCTGCGTTACGTGCAAAGTGCTAAATGTTGAGAGACAGTCTATTGGTTTCCCTCCTGATTGTTCTTTATCTAGAATGTTGCTCCAGAATAGCATCTGCTTTTGCTCAATTCATCTCTCTTTAAGTGAGAAAAAAAATATTGTTTTGGATTATCTGTAGTTATAGAAAACTGTAAAAAAAAGTCATGCCTTCCAAATTAGAGAAAATTTATTTATACTTACCGTAATTTTCTTTTCCTGGCTATTATTCATGGCAGCATTTAACATATGGGTTTAGCTCCTCCCTCTAACCCTCAGGACAGGAAACACAATCAATCAAACAATTAAGCCTACCTTCCCCTACTATATTAGGTACCCCAGTATCCTCCACACCTCAGTCCAGTAACAAGACAAATAAACCAAGAGAGGGCGGGAGACCAAATGCTGCCATGAATAATAGCCAGGAAAAGAAAATTACGGTAAGTATAAATAAATTTTCTCTATTCCTGGCTAATCATGGCAGCATTTAACATATGGGATTCCCAAAGCAATAACCACTCAGGGAGGGTAAGCCATGCTACAAAAATTGTTTAATATCCACTTAAGGCTTATAAGAGTTCAAGACCGAAAGGCCAAACTCTGAATCAGAATGAGAAGAGACATCCACTCTGTAGTGACGTACAAAGGTCTTCAAAGACGACCAATTGGCAGCTTTACAAATGCTCTCTGCAGAAACCCCTGACTCTGCAGCCCATGAAGTAGCAATGGACCTTGTGGAATGAGCTTTGATGTCCTTGGGAACCGGAACCTGTTTCGACCTCTAAGCTCTAGAAATAGCCTGAACGGTCCAGGAACGAAGGGTAGCGACAGAGGCTGCTTCACCTTTACGAGAACCCCAAGGAATCACAAACAATTGGGGAGACTTTCTCCAATTAGCTGAACGTCCAATATATGTGGAAAGACACCTCCTCAGGTCTAGTGTATGGCATCTTTCTTCTTCAGGAGATGATGGATCCTGAAAATACCCCGGCAGGACAATCTCTTGATTCAGGTGGAAGGAAGTAACAACCTTTATCGATGTCATCCTCCAAGTCAAGCAACCAGGAACGCATGGCTCTAGACAAAGCAGAAATGGATACGGCCGGGTGGCAACCTAAACCCGCTGTCATGAAGGCTTTAGATAAATCAGCATCGATCCTTTTATCCATGGGCTCCTTAAGGGAAGCATTGCTATCAATCGGAAGCGTAGATCTTTTAGCAACCTTAATGATAGGAGCATCCACTTTAGGGACCGTATTCCACAATCTGGAATCCTCCTCTTTGATCGGGTATAACCTTGAAAGCCTTCCCTGACTAGTAATCCTTTTACTAGGAATTTGCCACTCGTTCCTCATCAGGTCTTTAATCGAGCTGTGAACTGGGAAGGAAGGTCTTTTCTTATGCAAATCTCCCAAATGTCTGTCAGAAGCCGAACATTCTTTGGCCTCTTCCGGCAAATCTAATGTACGTCTAACAGCCATAATCAAATGCTCCATAGCTTTGGAGTCCAAGGAGCAAGGTTGTTCCATATACTCCTCTTCGCTGGAAGAGATTGGCTCTAAATCCTGGTACGCTGAAGGTTGTCTGTATTCGTCTTCAGACTGATCTGAATCCATGCCGAAGGTCTCACCTCTTGATCTCTTATTCTTGTGAGATTCAGCAATTCCCTCTACCACTGCTTGCTTAATCCAATACGCAATATCCTTTGCTGAGGAGGTAGAGGCTTGCGGTGACTTCTGGCGATCAGATTCACCCTGACTGTAGGGCTAAGAACATTAAAAAAAAGGTAATGTATTCCCAGCCCAATGTTATGAAGATTTTAAAAGAAAAGTAATTCACTTACCTGCAGAGATTTTAGAACAGTCTACTAGAGCACTGTATCTGTAAAGGGAACTGAAAACGAGCGTTTTTAAGTCTGAAAACCGCCATTTCAAATTTCCCGCTCTGCACCTTTAAAGGATCGCACATGCGCACTTGGTCGCGAGATCGCGAAACCGCCATTTTGGACATGGGCAAATTTTACTCTGAATCCGGTCGGACGCATTGCGCATGCGCGAGCGTCTTACCGTCATGCTGATCGTCTGATCGAGGTCTGAAGCACACACAGGACGCCAGAGGATTCCCACAGCCTGTGGAACTAACCACCCAGGCTCCCAGGGGTTCCCAACTCCATGGAGATTGGGCTACATGTGCCTGGGCTTCCTGAGGAGGGAGGCTGACCTCCACAGGGACAAGACCATATCAAGCATGGTCAGGTGAGCAAAAAAAAAAATTTCAGATAAACTGAGAGAAAAAGAAAAAAAATATATATATAAACTGTCCTAGGGCTAGGAGGACAGGAAAAGACTGAGGTGTGGAGGATACTGGGGTACCTAATATAGTAGGGGAAGGTAGGCTTAATTGTTTGATTGATTGTGTTTCCTGTCCTGAGGGTTAGAGGGAGGAGCTAAACCCATATGTTAAATGCTGCCATGATTAGCCAGGAAATACCGTTTTACCTGTTATTTGTCATCAATCATGGACAAAGAAGAATGCACCTATAGAGCATGCTTAACCAGATTTTGGGCCAACAAATTGCCTTGATTTAATATTGTTGGATAAGCTTTTCAAATGATTTAATATCTGGATAAACTATTAAAATATTTTTTCTAAATATGAAAATATAAATATCATGTATAAAAAAAATATTAACATTTGAATATTTTTATAATATTAAATAATTTTAAAAGTTTAACGAAAATATTAATTCATTTGAAAAGTTTATCAATCAATATGGGGGGCCACTGGGAGACATGGGGACACAGACACCAGGGCCACTGGCTGGGAGACATGGGGACACTGAGACACTTGGGGACATTGTGTCCCTAGTGTCTGTGTCCCCATTTCTCCCAGTGTCTCCAAGTGTCTTTGTCCCCATGTCTGTGTCCCCATGTGTGTCTGTGTTCCCATGTCTCCCAGTGTCCCCTAGTGTCTGTGTTCCCATGTCTCCCAGTGTCCCCTAGTGTCTGTTTTCCCAGGTCTCAGTGTCCCCTAGTGTCTGTTTTCCCAGGTCTCAGTGTCCCCATGTCTCAGTGTCCCCATGTCTCCCTGCAGCCTTTACCCCATCCCTCACTTCCCTGCTCTGTAGGCTGTCTTTGCAGGCTGGGAGCTGCTGAGTAGAGAGATACAGGTATATGCTGTAACTTTCTATCCCTGCCTCTCATTACACACATAGCTACCCCTGCCTCTCATCACACACACCTACTGCCCGGTTGTGGTATTGCAAATACCTGCATTTGTATTGCCGGTTTTACTGTAATATCGGCACTGGCCAGGTGGAAACCCTAAGAGTAAAACATCACACAAAAATCAATGTGCCTATTCCATGGGCATGGGCCTGGAGCTGCAGCTCCATCAGCCCCTATGTTAATCTGTTTCTGGGAGGGTGCAGGTTAAAATCCCAACAGGGTTGACTCAGCTCTTCATTCTTCGGATAAAATGAGTACCATTGGGTAGTAGTAGATGTTTGGCAAAATTAACTTTCCCAGGATCCCCATACTTTGTTATTAATATTAAATTGATGCCTAAAAGTGAGAATTCAAATTTTTGGATTTGGCATTTTTTTTCCAATTTGGCTATTTTGCTCTAAATTATTCTTTTTTTTTTTTTTCTCAATTAAGTTCACCTTAAGTGATGTTTGTCAGGTGAAAGTGTATTGGAAGTAAAAAAAAAAAAAAAAGTGTTTGATACAAAAATATAAAGAATATTTTGTGCAGAATACCTGCAGTGAATTGTTAGAATCCGCATATAAATTGTATATATTATTAGTTCTGAAGACTTGCAAACAATGTATTAATTTAATTTACTCTGAATCTAGTGTCAAATTGCCTTGAATTCGATTTTCTCCACCCCTTTCCTATTTACATTACAGTAACAGCATATAGACTCCTTTGTTGCTACAATTTCTCTGTGTGTGTTCTGTGAGCAGTTATGGGTTCTTAGTTAGTGTGACTTGCTGTGACATCATGACCATATCAAATTAAATGATGTTATGATGTCACTGGGTACAGCTGTAGACTGCAAAGCAGGTGTAGCCAACCTTTATCACTCCAGATGTTGTGTACTACATATCGCATAGTGCTCCTACAGCCATCATGCTAACAACGTATCAGTGGAAATGTCGTCCACAAACTCTGGAGTGCCGAAGGTTGAACACCCCTGATGTAGAGCATGACTTTAACCAGACCTTTGGTCTGCTGTTTATTTCTATCCCACCTTGTTTTACTTCTCATCAGTGGGCTATCTGCCAATGTTTTATCTTTTTTTTTTCTGTATTTCTCCAGCCCTCCTTTTACTGCAAGTATCACTCCAGACAGAACACTGTTTGGTAACAGTGACTCTGTTTACAGGCAAGGGTTTCTTATGCAACTGCAGTAGTCCTCTGCTGTTCCCCTTCTCGGACCGTAGAGAGACCAGGTTTCTATCTAATGCTATATTTGTATTAAGCATGCTGCACTATTCTACATGCATGACTCAGTGTGACATAACAACGGGGAGGGCTGGCTAGGGAGCAGGGAACTAATTTTCACCCCAGGTCACTAGCATAGAGAGCATTGTGTGCTGCTGTTTCACAGCACAATACTAAACTATATTCTGTAACGGTATTATTTTTATATTATTGTATTCTATTTCTTGCAGTATTAGTATAACATTTCATTATAAAACTAAAAAAGGGAGTGGAGTTTGCTAATTTGGACTAAAACTGGACTATTTATTTGGAGCTGCCCCAGGCCAAATGTAACCAGCCCTTCCCTGCAATACAATATAGTTATGTGAACTGTTGGCTAGTTTCACACAAGGTAGACTATAGAAAGCTTTGTCTACATCAGAACACACAATTTATGTATTTCTCTATGTCCCATAAAATAGAAAAGTAACATATACTGCAAATGCCCAGTAGAGGAGCAATGACCACACGGCTAGGGCTTAATCTACAATAATTCAAATGCACTAAACTCCACAAGGTATACATGACTGAGGGTCCGTTGTCTTAGTTAGTCTATCTTCCTGCAACAGTACATGGGGTATGCAAGGTGTACCCAGTCACTAATGTCTACATTGCCCCGATTTAAATTGGGCTGCTATCCGTTGTAGTGTAGAGCCCATTTTATGTCCCAGCACAGCCTTGCCCCAATAGTTCTCCACAGATTGAATAAATAAATATACCCATACAGAAAATAAAGTTAACAGCCTAGTACCATGTCTCTATTTTGTACTCTATACAGTATTGCAGGCAGGTATGTAGTCTGGGACCAAACCTTCACACTTCAGTTGTATTTTACCTGACTATATCCATGCAGAGGAATTTTCCACAATACTCGTTTGAATGCTTTATTTCCTACTGAAGTGAGAATGTATTTGCTTGGTTTGGCGTATTGATATCAGAGTTCTGACTCGCCATGCACCATTGGGTCATACGATTGTCAGTCTAATTTTATTATTTAAACAGTGGTTCCCAAACTAGTCCTCAAGACACCCCTATCAGTCCAGGATTTAGGGATTACCCAATTGTGTCTAAGATGTTTTAAGAAAGAAAGAAGAAAACACCTAAGACACAACTGGGTAATCACTAAATCCTGGACTGGTTGGCGTGTCTTGAGGACTGGTCCGAGAACCACTGATTTAAAGTGTTGCATTTTAAAGGGTAGTGGCATAACTTTTTTCTATTCAGCTGCATAGGTTTACAGTCCGCAACTATGGAAAAACCCATCCTACTTCCTAGTCCGTCCTCAGCTGCAATTCAGCAGCAAAGTACTTTTGGAGCCATGTATGCTATGGAACACTGACAGATAACATATTGGCAAGGGCCCAGCACAGACATGCTGGGATTGATGGGCAAATACATGTACATGGGTAGTAATGCTGGGAAACGTAATAGCACTTAGTATTGGTTGCAGCCCCTGTTCTGTGTCAAATCATTTAAAAATGGCATAAACCGAGGGTCCCCAAGACACCCGTGGTGCAACCCCTGAAGTTTTTGTTTGTGTCAAACTGCTCAAAAATGGTTTGGCACAGAACCAAAGCAGGCACAAAGGGCATGCGATGCCATGAGGACTATAGTGGGAAGCAGTGAATATGGTGCTTAGTGTGTCCTTCACTGTCTCTTTAGACAAATTAAGATACATGTGTTAGAGTTTGTGGAATTGGAAGATGAAATTAATTTTATCATTCCAGCAGAATAGCATTCATCCACATAGATGCTAATGTGTTCTGTAAACATTTTACTTTGAAATTCATCCATTTTTATTCATGTCAGAGCAGAGGCAATTGAGTTGTAAAAATGAGTCGCAGAAGACTAGTTTAGTATTCCTGTAGAATGCACAATTACTGCAAAAAGCTGTCATTTTCTGTTCTGTGTGGCTTGTTACATTTGTAAATTGCCTCTGTGATCTAATCTGCTTCTGTGATATCAGTTATACCATGATTATTATCATTATTTTAATGGAAATCCCATAAAAAAATGATTTTTCTGTAAATGGATGGAAAAAAGTATGTGTTTTTTTTGCTCTGTTATCCACAAAATTCCCAGCCCTAGAAGTTTGAATTTTGTGTTGCATTCTCCTATAGAAATACAGCCATATCGCCAACAGAGCTGCTTCTTCTGAAGTCAAGAGAAAGAATTCTAAATCAGTCTTGCAGCATCCTATGAGGATGTAGTGGGAAAATAGTTTTTATTATTAAAATTATAGTTGCAAAATTATAGTTTTTAAATGTGTAAGATTTAGAACATTATATTACTGATTGGCAGTGTCATTAAAGTTAAAAAAGCATGTTTTAGATTTCTTATTTGCCTTGCAATTAAAACTGACAAACAATCCAAAGAACTAACACGATGCTCGTTATTTGTGTTACAAACAAATATGATTTATTAAAATGTGAATAATACCAATTACAAGAGAATATAATGACAAACAATGACTAAAAAGATACTTCCCCGGTTTTGCAGCTCTCCAATAAAATGTCACTCTAAGCACCAAAATATCTTTAGCTTAATCAAGTGGTTTTGGTGCGTAAAGCATGTCTCTGCAGTTTCACTGCTCAATTATTTGCCATTTAGGAGTTAAATCACGTTGTTTATACAGCCCTAGCCATGCCTCTCCTAAATGAGACTCACATCATAGCCTCTCTAAATACTTAATGAAAAAGTTGAAATATTTTTAAATTATCCTATTGCATAGCGTGTTTAATCTAGAATGTCTTACCTCCTATTCTGTTGATAACATTCTAGAGCCCACACGAGCCCTCTGTGCTTGGTTAAAGTTCAATTAACAGAGCAGGAGATAAAAACCTCAAAAATAAACCCACTCTGCTGTAAAAATGAAGCTCTTTTTTTGGGGGGGGGGGAGGAGAAAGCTGTGTAAGCCTTAACCACCACAGTTGTAACTAAACAAAGTAATTTAACTCTTAAATGCTAGAGAATTGAGCAGTGAGGCTGCGGGGGCATGCTCTATACGCGAACACAGTTTCATTAAGCTAAAGTTGCTTTGGTACTTAGTGTCCCTTTAAAAGCTACTTATATATAACTCCACACCAAGTGCATTTATAAACTGGAAACTTGGTCACATACAGGTGGAGGCAAAGAGAAATCCAATTGGATAAGAAAGTGTACAAGGTAACACTTCAGGGGTAAACACTTGTATGTCATTATACAAATTTGTAGTGCTAAAGTTACCTTATGCTATGGATGCTTTTTTACAGAAAAAAAACATCATATTAAAGAAAGTTAGGCAATTTGGGCTTTTTTGCAATGCATTATCCTGGAGCTTCTGCTCCAATAGACTCTACATTAATCTGACCCCCTGCTGCTCTATACGAAAAACTGAGTGTCGCAGAAAATGTAGATCATAGAATCTGTTTTACCAAGATTCCCCATCTCTGTTTGCAAATGTTCACAGCAAGACAAATGAACTCCGTGCTAATATTATGATTTTAATGGAAGACTGACTGTGTGATTTGTACACATAATCCAGAAAATGTATCTATTTATGTGTTTTTTGTGTGTGGTGTGTGTGTGTGTATGGTTTGCTTTTTCAGCAATTAGAATTTTCCATTAATTTTAGTTAAAGATATTTTATAACATTTTGGTAGTGCTCTTTACTGGAATAAGCTATGACTAACCCCCTGCATGCTCTTAGCCTCTTCTTTCTGATTTGCTTACATTTTTTATACTTTCTTTTCTTTTTAAAATGTGTACTGTGCAATAAGTGGATTCTCCGATGCTGTGATTTTATTTCAATCTGTCAATCTTATCATCCCGTTTTCCAAACACACATTTTATTGAGTAAAAACAAATTACAAGTAAATCATGTTTTGTTTTGTTTTACTAATACTTGTTTGTTTGTGTTATCTTTTAGGACTTTATTTTAATGACAAAAAATATCTACTGGAAAAGAAGAAAGTTGCTTTGAAAAAACGTCAGTTATGCAAACAAACGCAGCTGTTTCAGTACTGCGAGCCAATCATAATGATTCCGTTTACTTAATATACAGACTAAATGTTGACCTCTCCTTGTTGATTAGAATGGATTAGATTCTCTAGAATAACAGAAACTAATACAGCCATCATTTTATTGTATTAATGCAATCTACCTGGAAGTAAAATTTTATGTATGTCTTAAAAATATATAAAAAAAAGTTAATTCACAAATGTATTTATGTAATAAAATTTAAATACTGAATACATGTTATCTTGTAAGTTACCTTGAATTCAAACTGGTATTAGCTGTAATGTATGGTTAACTTTGGCTCTGGGATCATCTGTCAACTAAATTATCCCTAATACCTAGAAGCAGGAGTGTCACTAGGAACCTCTGGGTCAGGGCTGACCCAAGACATTGTGCTGTGTGAGTCCAAGGATGAAATGCTGCCCCCTTCAAACCATTACACTAAAACATAGTGGATGAAGAGTGTCTATGTGTAGTGGATGCAGTGTGTGTGTGTATGTGTGTGCGCGTGCTGGTGATGCAGTGTGTCAAGTGAATGCAGTGTCTGTGCATGACTGCATGGGATGTTTGTGTTTGTGCTTTAGTGCAGTGTGCCTGTGTGTGATGAGGATGAAGTGTGTGTCTGCGTGCTGGGGATGCAGTGTGTGTGTGTGTGTGTGCTGGGCATGCAGTGTGTGTGTGTGGTGGGGATGTAGTGTCTGTGTGCTGGAGATGCAGTGAATGTGTTTGTGCTGGGGATACAGTGACTGTGTGTGCTGGGGATGCAGTGACTGTGTGTTTGCTGGGGATGTAGTGACTGTGTGTTTGCTGGGGGTGCAGTGACTGTGTGTGTGCTGGGGATGCAGTGACTGTGTGTGTGCTGGGGATGCAGTGACTGTGTGCTGGGGATGCAGTGACTGTGTGTTTGCTGGGGATGCAGTGACTGTGTGTGTGCTGGGGATGCTGTGACTGTCTGTGCTGGGGATGCAGTGTGTCTGTGTGTCTGTGTGTGCTGGGGATGCAGTGACTGTGTGTGCTGGGGATGCAGTGACTGTGTGTGCTGGGGATGCAGTGACTGTGTGTGCAGGGGATGCAGTGACTGTGTGTGTGCTAGGGATGTAGTGTGTGTGTGCTGGGGATGCAGTGACTGTGTGTGTGCACAGGGGATGTATTTTATATCCTGGCACTTGGACCAGCGGACTGAGGGTGGAAGTGACATTCATCATTCATTCGATCGAAACATCACTTCCGCCTTCAGGCAGCGGGTATGAGTGCCAGGAAATAAAATAGAGATTTGGTAATAGGAAGTGACGTGACATAGCTTGCCGCGTCACTTCCAATCCTTAATGAAGGAAAGACTTCATCAGTTGATAGAATACCCTCCCTCAAAACAGCATCACTGGATTGGCTACAACTACAATTCAGTAACCAACAGGAATGAGGGGCAAATTTAAACCAGACGGTATTTGAAAGCAATGAACCTGATTGAGAAAGCCCATTGGTGGGCTTCCCATAAAAGCTCTTCAAGACAAGGCTGTAAAGATGAAAGGTGCGTCTGGATTCCAGCGAAAAAGCCAGTTTAGTTCTTTTAGCATGCCACAATGGTGGGTCCTGTAATTACATTGTAGCACAAATCGGCAGAACAAGTTATACAATGTATTGAATTTATTTATGTGGGATTGTGGTGCAGGTGCATATACTACATCCCCATAATCAATGATTTGCATCGGCATTTGCTGTACATTCTTTTCCTTTACTGTAGGGCTTAGGCAGGATTTGTTTCTGTACAGGGCACCTAGTTTTGGATAAAGTTTAGATGCAAGCTTTTTTATGTGGAGGCCAAAAGATAGATTGGGGTCTAACAACATACCCAGGTATTTGAAAGAGTGGGCTGCGTTCAGTGTGCCATTTGAATTTGTTTTGATGGATAGGTGGGAATTGTGTCATTTGTGTAATTTAGTTACTGTTCCAAAGATCATTGTGACAGTTTTGTCAGTGTTTAGGAAGAGTTTGTTTTTTGTGATCCACTTTTGTACCTCTGTGAACTTGGAGCACAGACTCAAGCTGCGGTAGATCGGAATTGCTCGCATAGATAACTGTGTCGTCTGCATAGATGTGTACATTTGAATATTTACAGACATTAGGCAGATCATTTATAGATAATGTGAATAGTAGGGGGCCGAGAATGGAACCTTGGGGAACACCACACATGACTGGGAGAGGAAGGGAGTCACTGTCAGAAATGGACACATATTGTGATCGATCCTATACATATGATCGAAATCAGATTAGCAGTAGAGGATGAATAAAATGAGATTCAAAAGTTCACCTTTTTTTAGATTTATTGTGTATTAGTTACCTATTACGTGCAGATAATAAAATCTGAAAACAAAAGAATATTACATGAAATATTATCCCCTTTGTCCTCTCATTTTCCAATCCTTTTTTGAACTATTAGGAGTGTAAGCTCCAATGGTTTCTTGTTTTTTTGCTGCGGTGCCAAAATTAGCCATAGGTGGTGTAGATTGCCAATCCAGCTTCCACTGCTTCATCTTGGCTGGGCTTCATTCATTATCTACCAGCTGTGATTCCACATGTTATGTTGCCATTTAAAGCATTAGTGACATCTCCATCAAATAATGTTGCTATAAGAAATTTGATCAGCGACCTCTTTGTGATTTTTTTTTTGTTTTGTTTCTCCTGCTTATTCTGCAGCATGATGTCACCAGAGCCAATAATTCCATCCTCCGTGGAATTACAATCTATCTAGCAGAAATCTAACCGAACAAAGCAATGCAATATTTATTATACAGAAACACTGATTAGAACAGCAGGTAGAATCCCATCTCCATGTAATCTGCCCATCTCCGACACATTAAAGCAATGGCTTATTCTCAAGTAGAAAAGAATGCTGAAAATGTATTGTTGAAATTACATCTAATTTTCCCTAAATTGTGAAAAGTTATGTTGCTAAAAGCTGTAAGGAATATTTAAAAAAAAAATAATTGAATACATACAAAGCAAATCCACTTTCTCATTTCTATTTTAGAGATGGTCTTCTGCCTATTTCACATTTAAAATTTCTGCCACAAGAGGGATATGATATAAAATACAGACACAGCTCACAAACAAACATACAGTTCTAAATATTATCTTAGCAAACAAAATATGGGAATTTAGTTCCACCATACCACCATATTGTGTCAAGCCCACCACTATGTCCGAGTACTCCAATATCGGTGGGTCCACCACTAATTTTAACATGGGAGTTGAACATGCTAACTTAAAGGTGCTCAAACCAAAAGCAATCTGATCTGGATTCCAAATATACACAGTAAAAGGGAATTGGGGGCACAGCCGACCCAGAATATAGATTTCTAAGTAGTGGTGCTGCCGGAAATACATAGAAAACAATAGAGAATTAATAATTATTACTCATTTCATAGGCACCAAATAGGACAACAAGGTCTCTTCTTGCTGAGGGATAAATGCTATTTTTCCCAAGTAGACAGACATTCCATCTTTTAGTGACCTAATACTGAATATATGCCTGTTGTGATAAACATCATCATATCTCCAGCTCAATTACGTTTTGTATCTGAATATGTCAATACATTTGGGACAACAGCTTAATAAACAAGCCTTGTTGCACAATTACTGTTTTGTACATAAATGGCTTGAAGTTAGTTAATTCTTTATTTTCTGTGTTGTAGTGATGAGGTCGGGGTGGTCAGGAGGTCAGCCATATAATTCCACTACTGGTTCAGGGATGTAAATCAGTGGAACCCAAGGGGATAGTCTTCTCCTGACCCCAAATTCTCTGTACACATGCTGGGAAAATTAAGTGAAAAATTCAAGATTTATCGTAAGTCAATAAAACAGATAAGAATTCAGTCTTTCTTTTGGGATTTTGAGGTTTATTCACCAAATAGGAAATTGTGGAGAATTACGAAGTGGATTGCAAAGTTAAGGTCAAAATAAGAGAAATGGAGATTTCTACTTTTTTGACCTAAAACATGCAATTACCTTCATTAGTCTCTCCCCACTATTGCTGATTTACTTAATAAATCCAATTGTTCTTAGTACATTTTTAACGACCAATCTTTATGAAGAACTTTCCTTCATCCCAGTAAAGTTTTTTTTTTTTTTTTTTTTTAATAAAAACATATCTCTCGTGATTGAAGATGTAATGTTTGCTGCCATTTTGTACATGTAATGTTCATATTTTCTCACATTTTTTGCAAATCGATTTAATATCCCATGATTCCGTTTGTCGGTGTCTTATCTTGTGAGGGGGGTTCAATTTTCTAATTGAGGTAAATTGGACATTTTTAGGTGCTTGCTCAGAAATGCAAAATGTGGAGATCACTCAGTAAGTTTTCTGGAGGTGAAATGTGAATCACATCATATAGAAGCTAATATCTGACAAATCATAGATATACATAATTCTCTCCATCTGAAAAGATATTGTAACATAAGAGTTCAATTATTTTATTTAAAATAATGCAAATAAATAAATCACATTTCAACATTTTTAAAAATAAATAAAATCTGAAAAACATTGTTACTTTCATTTAAACATTGACCCCCTTATTCTTTAATTCCATTAGGTGTCACTGCTGTCCAAGGTCTTTTTTTTTTATTTTCATTTCGTTATTTTTTTACGTGCATTGCGTAATCAACATGCAAATATAGCAGAACAGTACATTTAAAAGGGTATTACAAAATACTCGGAATATACAATGTTGCTAAAATGCTGCACTTTTTATATTTATTGTAAACAGGAGGTTAGTCCTAGAGGGCATGGTGAGCTTTCTCAAACATTTACGTAGGGTGCCTGTGTCCCCTTCTAGGCAGATTAGTGGTAACTGGAGCATGATTCGGGTTATGGCAAGATGTGGCGGCTAACCATGAGCAAGCTTATACCCAATTCCGCTCTAGTGAGTTTGAATGTGCGTGCTATATGTAGTATAAAGAGCCCATAGAGGTAGGCTGTAGTGTTGAGAGTCCCCTCCATAGATGATGTGGTATGTAGAGGAGTGTTGGAGCCTACCCTATGGTGATTTTGCCCCTAACCTGAGGGGTATCGGGGATTTTAAGTGTGAAGTAGTATAATACTGGGTGTCTAGGTGATGCCGGACCTGAGCTGCATACCTTAACACACTTGAAACTACAGAAGCCTTGGAGGCTTTACAAAGAGACATTTAGATTGTAATGCGTGAACTCAACAGAAAACAGTGTTCGGGAACCTAACTCAATAGTAGGAAAATAAAACTGAACCACATGGAAGCAACGTAGCTTCCATCCATAAGTGAGAGGTTAAGTTTTGCGTCTGCGAGAGCCAAGTGGCTAGTGAGTCCTCCCATCCAGTTCTCGGTACGAATGGCACAACAGTTGACAGGTCCCACACTTGAATGGAGTACTGGTCAAGCGGAGCCACAGTCGGGTCTACAATGCCCAGCGCTGCAAGCGAAGTGGGTGATTTGGCCATCGCAGTGATCTTGTGGGTAGTCCCATTGTTATTAATGAGAAGGAATCTGACCCCCATCTGTACATTATATCCGCTGAGCGTAGACAACTGGTTAGTGAGTTAAGAGATTTTCGCCATTGTAGTGTGGCTTTAGTTAAGTCGTTATAGAAGGTCAATTGTTTTTCCTCAAAGAAAAGTGGTGTCTTCCCCCTTACTGCTGCCATGATGTGGCTTTTATCTCAAGTGACATCTCCAGCCGTTGGTGCGGTCGTTTTTGTCAGTGTGGGGAAATGGTATATCCCGG
Organism: Pelobates fuscus; assembly: GCF_036172605.1. NCBI lineage: Eukaryota > Metazoa > Chordata > Amphibia > Anura > Pelobatidae > Pelobates > Pelobates fuscus. The sequence goes on along the minus strand of NC_086328.1, from coordinate 110,763,107 downwards.
CTTGAATGGTTTATTTTTTATAACCGCTAGTGGTAGTATGGAAGCCAGCATTAACCGTACATAGTGAGGCAATTCTGCTCCCGTCATCTCTGACGGTATGCCACAGATCTTCACATGATTCCGGCGTAGCCTGTCTTCTTGTGCCGACAATTGCAACGAAAGAGCATGTTGGGCATTGTATAGCTCTAGTATGGAGTCCTTTATGGTGGACACTTCTCCTCGGATTTCTGTGATGTCCCTCTCAGTACCTCTCACCTTTTCAGTGATCTGTTGCATGCTTGTTTTGAGGGCTGGCAAATCAGCTGCCAGCAAGCTTTGTATGTCATGTAGCATTTTCTGCATGTTTTGCAGGTCTTGTTTGGTTGCTGGGTCTTAGCTCCCTTTTGCTGCTGTGGTGGTGGATTTGTGCTTTTCTTTAAGGCCTATTCAGGTGGGGGGGCCTGAGGTGAGTTGCGTGTGACTGCTGACCAGGCCGTCTGTGGCCGCCATCTTGGCTGGCATTTGCCTTTGCAGCAAGGTGCCGATATCTCGTTGGTCAGCCGAGGTTCCAGGGTGAGGTCTCTGTGATCTGCACCCCATTTCCGGACCAGCATTAGCCGGTCGGTTTTGAAGAGCTTCCGCCGTCTCCCAGGGATAAGATCCACACAGAAGCTGCTCGAGGATTTGAATTGCCGGTGTTAGATAGGCCCCGGCTCTGCATTTTGGCTTGGCCTGCTTCAGGGTGTGTAAAAAGGGCATTGAGCTGTGCAACAGGAGTCCATCTAGTCAGGCCCACTATTAGTAAGGTTGGATGGTGTATAGAATTCGATAATTTATTCTGTTAAGAGTGTTAGGAGCAGCCAGAAATAGCGTCTGGTTCATCGCGTCGGCAAGCTCTGCCCCCTCTCCAAGGTCTTTTTTGTATTACATATGCAGTAAATGTAATGTACTTGGGAAGAGATTTGTATGAAATTTAATATATGTCATATCAATAGATTGAAAACTAAAAACACTGATGCAGAAATGTGATGTACACATATGACTTTTAATATCTCTATTGATTAAAAGAAATACACATCTAAAAATATGAATAAGCATCTGGGTCTCAATCGTGGTTTTTGCAGTCTTGCTAGTTTGGTCAGTACCACATCTGGCTCAGATTCCCTTTTATGATTCTTTGCAAGGCACCTTTACCCTCATTATTTGCTTCTCAGTTTTTTGCCATATGTGTATTTATTTAACTGCTCCAGCTATCATGGAATTAGAAGTTGGAGCAACCATGGGCCCCATAACTAATGCCTGTAGTGGACCACGGGTAACCCAACCGATTACCTCTGCTAGTTCCTTTCCTTCAGTCCATCAGGAACCGTTTAAAATGTACAGAGTCCCATTTCCTCCCCCCCAGTAACTGGACGAAACCGAGCTACAAGGTACAACACTTTATTTACCACTCTCTGCCTTTTAGGCAAAACCCCATGCAAGGGGAGTACACCACACAATCACAGTGTATTTTCCAGGACCGCCTCCAGTATCTGGTATGCGGTCTGCCTCAGGGTTTGCTGGCCGGGGGTCACCACCGGTAGGGTGCCGGGGGGTACAGGCTGGCAGGTTTGAGAAAGTCTCACGCTTTGCAGCCAACAGCTGCCTCGCTTGCAGGCGTTTCTGCTCAGTCAGCCGATCCCCCAAGTGGACCTTGTCTATGGACCCTGCCTGAGTTTCATGCTCCAGGAGGTCAAGATGATCAAAATCTTCCAAGGCGGGCACACATATAGCAGCGACCTCCTCGGTCCTCTGGTGGTATAGCTTCAGCATGTTAACACGAAACATGCGTCTAGCTCCTGTACCCGAGCAAAGGCCGATTACATAGGTAGTTGCACACTTCTTGTCCACCACCCAGTATGGGCCCTGCCAGGTGGCCTGCAGCATTTCTTGCCGGACCAGTTTCAGAACCAAAACCTTCTGGCTGACTTGAAAGATATGGTCCCTGGCTCCCTTATCATACCAGGTGTGCTGGCACCTCTGAGCCGCCTGGAGCCAGCCGGTCCCTAAACTCCAGCACATATGGGATGATGGGGGTCCCTTCCTGCTCCCGCTTTCCCTCCCAGTGCTCCATGACAAGGTCTAGGGGTCCCATCACCCTCCATAAGGTTTATGGGTCCCATCACCTTTGAACATCAGTTCAAACGGGGAGAACCCTGTAAATTCCTGGGGCACCTCCCGATAAGCGAACAGGAGATGTTTCAGGAATTTCTCCCAGTCCTTGTAAGTCATGGCAAAGGTACTGAGCATCTGCTTCAACGTGCCATTGAAGCACTCGCACTGGCCATTGGTCTAGGGGTGGTATGTGGAACTCAAGATCGGTTTAATGCCGCATAACCTCCACAGCTGGTGGGTTACCTTGGCAGTAAACTGGGTGCCCCAATCCGAGACAATCTCCCTGGGAAAACCCATCTGGGAGAACACTCGCATCAGGGATTCGGCTACAGTCTCTGCCTGAATATTGCCCAGGGTGACTGCCACAGGGTATCGAGTCGCGTAGTCCACAATGGTCAGAATGTATTTCTTCCCAGAGGGACTAGGCTTAGCCTGGGGACCTATGATATTTGTGTATGGTATAGGTCTATTCCAAGCTAGGGAAATAAGAAATATATGGCATAGTACAATACTGTATATATTATAATTGGATATATGGGCAAGTGACAAATGCTCACTCACACTTTGACATCCCAAGAAGTGCCTTCAGAAATATACTTGGTGTGTCTTCTTTGCTTCAAATACTTGGTAAATGTGAATCTCACATAAAAAACAAAGTGCAAAAAAATAGATTGAATGACTGAATGAGTAAAGAGTAAAAAAAGCATTTATTACTTACATCAAAGTAAATAAAAGCAGGTAAATCAGTCCAACGCGTTTCTTCCCTGTTAGGGACTTCCTCAGGGACAATCTTTAACAAAGATGATGAATAAAAATACATACCAGACCTATGATATTGACAGCTACTCTGCTGAAGGGGTCTTCAATTATTCATAGGGAATGGAGCGTGGCCTTATATGGGGTCTTCCTCTTGCAGGTCGCTCCAGGGTTCCTCGTTGGGATTGAGCCCACAGGTGGGAACTGCCTGACAACAGTGGGCAGTGGCTCATGGTGCTGGAGGGGGCCCTGGCCGGATCCACATGAACCAGTCCCTTAGCTAGGGACACTCCCTCTTGTAATGACCCCACTGGTGATACGGACTGACTGCCTCGCTTGGCGCTCTTGGAGCTGGTGCGGGAGCTTAGGAACCTCGGGGTGGTGTGGCTGCAGGGGAGGTAAACAAGGGTGCCAGGCGAACTGGTGGTTGGTAGATTGGAGTGGTAGCTGGACGCTGGGGTCACCTGGTATCCGCCTATTCATCAGCTTTTTGCACTACTTCAGTTAAAGTCTTAGGCTGTCGGTCTCTTACCCAATCTTGAATCTTTGGGGGTAGTCCATAGTAGAAATGTTCCGTCACAATGCATTATGTCAATATAGCTGAGAAAATGGAAATTGACGTAGAACATGGCTTAACATGTAAAAATTTCCACTTGCCCACTAGCCAATGACAAATAAAAACTCCCTAAAAAAATGCCCTACTGCATTGAAATTCACCATTAGTGAGTCTATGGTCATCCAAGCTTGCGAGGAATACAACTTTTAGGCCTCTCTAGTAGCGTAGGACTTCAAATCATAAGCAGTAGTGTAGAATTTCCAACTTTGTGCCTTGAGCTTCAAACGAATTGTGGTTTGTCCTTATTTTGGATGATCTGCGAGTCATCCAAATTCTGTAACTCTGAAACGGCATATGGACGATTCACAAAACAAATGAAACAAATGGATAAGTCATTTTGTGTACCTAATGATTTGGAGTTCTGTCTGTGTCAGTAAAAAAAAGATGTTTGATGGTAAATTACGAATGGTTAGGGTACAGCCACAAAATGTTGATTTTATTCACAGATCAAGAGAGAAGTGACCAATTCAGTGAAAAAAAGAGGAGCAGCAAAAAAAATCTATAATTATATAGATGTTTTTCACTCTATTAATCTCACTTGACCTGTGAACCAGATGGAGCGAAAATGAGCCTAAGAGTGTACTGAATAATAAGTATACATATATTTTATATTTATTTATGCTGCATACTGATTGACCCATTCTTCACATCCCTTTGTTTTGTCCAAATTGTTTTCCTAAATTGTTTCGTTTGCATGGACAAAATTGTTCCAAGGTAAAATAGAAAACATATGAACAAATTTTGGATCACCTAAATTAAAAACAATTTTTGGATCAATTGATTCACAAACACAAATTATTTTGCTGTGCACAAGTCTACTAACGTTATCTGAATGGTGCTTGATAGATATGAAAATTAAAACAATAAAAAAGTGTGAAATGCTTTTTAAAAAAGCTTCAGCTGTCACGGAATAATTATTTGGGGTCAGTGGTGTATTTAGGATTTGTGCTACCCTAGGCAGGACGGTGCTCGGGCACCCCCCCTCCATTTAAATTTCCCCACCCTTTCCTTTCAAGGCTGCACTTTGACTGACAGACGCTCACTCACTGACAGACACACACTCACTGACACACATACTCACTCACATTCACTGACACACACACTCACATACAGACACACACTGACAAACAATGACATACACAAACTCACTGATTTGACACACTGACATACACTTACTCGGACACACACTCACTGACAGACGCACACACTCACTGACAGACGCACGCACTCACTGACCAACAAACACACACACACAGACTGACACACACACACACACATTCATTGACAGACACACACTCACTGACACACACACTCACTCACATTCACTGACAACACACACTCACTGACACACACACTCACTGACAGACACACACTCACTCACATTCACTGACACACACACACACTAACATTCACTAACACACACTCACATTCACTAACACATACTCACTCGCTTACATTCACTGACACACACATTTCCCCACACTCGCAATTATTATTAATGTTATTTTTTTAAAAATTTAACTCCACCCAGCCTCCCTACGTTTGGGATAGCTGCGTGGATTTCTCACCTAGGTTCCAGTGGTGCTGCTGGGCAGGGAGGCCACCGGACGTACAGGCAGGCAGGCGGCCGGTGAGGGAGCACTTTCCCCTGAGCTCTCTGCTCAGCTCCATCGCGCGCCACAGAGTGATGTTGGGAGCCGGTCAGCTTTTGGGCTCCCAGAAATCAAGGCAAACAAGATATTTGCCTGGGCATTTGGGGGCGGCATTTTTTGCCACCCCCTGTAAATTGCCGCCCAAAGCAAATGCCTTGTTTGCCTCGTGGTAAATACGTCCCTGTTTGGGGCATCTGATGCTCCCCTTGTTCATACAGAACTGCAGATCATCTGAGGAGGATGGAAATGTGTGATGCGTCTCAAGGATAAAATGGTGATTCGAGATAAAACATATATATTCTAATCCTTAAGAGATGCTAAAGATCAGGTACAACATGACATGTTCTGTGCACTGTTTCCCACGCAATTAGTTTAATGACCCTTTGTGTTAAACTGCAATCCCTTGATATATTCTAAGTGCACAGCTGTCACCAGATGTTCAGTGGAGACAGAATAATAAACAGTGGGGTCTTTCCACAAGGAATTGGAATGGGAATTGGAATGATACAAGAGGTGGAAGGTCAGCAGGACATTACTTCATTGGCAATTTCAGATAAAATGTTCCTCTTTCATTATTGTAGCTCTCATTACTAATAGATGACAGAGGTTGTATTTTTGTATTCACATTAGTGAAATATTTTGGTGAACCATATTCTCAGGGCCAGGGTTATTGAATATAGATCTGCATATTCTACAGCTATGCAATCTTCATCAAATCTAGATCATGTTCTAGACATTTGCATTCTGTATCAGCTTGAGAGCTGCATGTATTAGCTAGTATATAAAAATTTTATTGAATCTAGAACTGCTTCCTGCAGATTGTAGCATTCTTTACGAAATTTAGACCTGTACTTTATCATACTTTATTTTCTTAAGGGATCTAGACTTGTGTACTCTAGTTTGTGCAGCATTATTTACAAAATCTAAATCTTCATTCTAGATCGATTCTTTATTGCATTCTTTAATTGATCCTAGACCCGTTCTAGAACACAGCTTTTTAGGTCCCTCAGTGCCCATTCGTTATTCAGTACCCATTCATTGTATCATGGCAACCTGGGATTTCCCTGCCACTCATCCTGACAGAAGTTAACAAATCTAGCACTTGCATGTTTATTAGGTGATGCTAACAAATCTATTATACAGAGAGAGAGAGATGTGTACTACTCTTTAATATAGTATTTATTTTTTTACCTTAAATCAGAAATTGACTCTGAATTTACTTTTAATTCTCAAAGCATCTCCCCCACATTCTGTTGTCTATATAATTGGGACACCAGTGGGAGGGGAGAAGAGGGGGCAGTCCAGTGACACCATTGCAGATGTACCCAAAATCCCCCCATTTTGGGCATGTCCATCCCCTTTGTCCCTGCTTCACGGAAAACCTGAGTTAGAAGCTGTGAATCTAGACCTACACATTCTAGAGCAGGCATAGGCAACCTTCGGCACTCCAGATGTTTTGGACTACACCTCCCATGATGCTTTGCCAGCATTATGGGTGTAAGAGCATTATGTGGGATGTAGTCCACAACATCTGGAGTGCCTAAGGTTGCCTATCCCTGTTCTAGAGCCTAGCATTCTTTATTATTTATGTTATTATAATTGGTATCTATATAGCGTAAAGTTATTCAACAGTGCTTTACAATATTATGAAAGGGGCAAATTGTATGAGACAATTACAAAAATATACAGAAACAATAGGTGGAAAGAATAGAAAGGCACAATAGGAAGGGCATCGAGGGTGATTGCAAACAAACAAGGTGGAAAAGTAGCAGAACTGGAGTTAAGAGTGGAGTGTGGCTCAAGAGACAGATTTGTGACATAGAAGGTATTCTGGGAGGCCATAAGCATTTCAGAACAGATGGGTTTTTTAGTACTTCTTAAAAAGTAAAGAAATGTAACAGGGGCTAGAGTTGTTTAGAGTTTTATACGTACAGTTTAGTATTTTGATTTAACACATATAGGATACAGGAAGCCAGTGTAAGGATTGACAGAAAGGCGAGGTATGGTAAGAGCGACAGGTGAAGAATATGAGCATGGCGGCAGCATTCATTACTAAATGTAGCGGGGCAGTTCGGCTTCTGGGGAGTTCAACTAAGAGAGAATTACAGTAATCCATGTGGTAAATTACTAGAGCATGAACAAGCTCCTTGGCAGCATCTCTCGTAAGAAAGAGGCGCATGTGGGCAATGCTTTTAAGGTGGAATCCACAGGTTTTAGCAACAGACTAGACATGAGGTGCAAAGCTGAGGCCAGGATCAAAGATAATACCAAGACAGCAAGTTTGCAAGGACAGACTGATGCAGATACCATCAACGTGCAGGGAAAGCAAAAGATAAGGATCCGTAGTATGAGGAGGAAAAATAAGAAGTTCCGTTTTAGAGAGATTGAGTTTCAGAAAGTAGAAGTATATCCAGTCAGAAATTGAAGAAAGGCAAGCAATGACAGGTTGTAGGACAGCGGGGGAGAGATCAGGGGAGGAGAGATATATCTGGATGTCATCGGCGTACAGCTGGTAACGGAATTCAAAGGAATTAATACGTTTGTCAAGAGAGGCAGTATAAATAGAGAACAAAAGGAGAGCCTTGGGTCACTCCAACCGAGACAGGATAAGGGGAGGAGGGGTCATTGGGAAAGGAGACACTGAGCGAATCTTGGGAGGAGTAGGAGGAGATTCACGAGTGGACAGAGACCAAGGGATTGAAGAGTTTGGCGAAGGAGGAAATGATCAACAGTGTCAAAGGTGACAGAGAGGTCAAGAAGAATTAGTATGGAGTAGCGGACTTTGATTAGCTGTGATTAGGCTTTTTTTTAGGATGGGTACAACAGTAGCATGTTTAAGATGAGCAAGGACAACACCAGATGAAAGAGAGCAGTTGAAGATGGGTATGAAGGATGATACAAGACAATAGAGATCTGATAAGGTGGAAAGGGACAGGATCAAGTGGACAATTGGTGGGACAAGAGGGGAGGAGAATTGCAGCCTCCCTCTGGGTTCCGTTCAGAACTCTCATCCATCCTCATCTAATGTCCATCACTGGCCATCTCCTCGAATAATGCTACCTCATCTCTGCCCTGGATATTGCAGTCCCGCTCCAAACATGCAAGACATGTATGTTCTAATAAAAACAAAGAGAACGTTACCTGCGCTCTGGCCTAAATCCCTATGTACATTTAAACAAAATTGAGGCTCCTTCTCAAGAGAGAAATTTGCCTTTAGCTGATACCGGCAAGGTGATTTGTATGCATTGTCGCCCTATTTAGAGTTAATAAGTATGCAGGGGTTTATAAAACTCATTAGAGGTGTTCACACTTTGTCTGATACCAGCAAAGTTTATTGTATGTGTAGAAGCCCTATAATGGGTTAAATGTGTAAGAGTTTATAAAATACCCCTTCCTGTTTCATTGGAGATTCTTGGCTGATATCAGCAAATCTAATGGCTAGTGTAGGACTCACCGTTTGGGGCTTGCCTTGACATGGCAGGTAAGCTTATATTCAAATGGCCATTGGAATAAAACTAAAGAGCCTCCATTTTGTTTAAATGTACATAAGGATTTAGGCCAGAGCGCAGGTAACGTTCTCTTTGTTTTTACTATCTATTTTGAGCTTTTGGATACTAAGCTACTGCTGCTGTAAGCACAGTGCTTTATCTTTGTTTATGTATGTTCTAATACTTACAGTTTTATTTACTAAACCCTGAATTTTATCAAATTCAATCTGAATGGCTAAGCCGAGGCAAAAATAGCTGACTTGGAAAAATTTGCTAACCCAACTAGAGTCAATTTGCTAAACTTAAGTGTTTAGTCAATAACCCTGTTTGAATTCTTTCTCAGTTCTACAGCTGCACACTCATGTACTTCACAGTCTTTATTTAGTCTAGATCTGCACTTACTACCACTTAGCATTCTTTAACCCCTTGCAGGCAAACAATGTCATGATAACACACGTTTTGCTTAACAATGGAAGGGTTAATTAATAGAGAGAAAGGAAGAGAGAGGTGCTTTTAGATTACTTTATTTTTATCTCCACGTGGGAGGATTTAAAACAATTTATAGCGGTTTGTTTTATTAGCAGAACCAGTTTACATACTTTGTATAAAATGTTATAATATATGGCTTAGATAGTTTATATATTCAATGTTCCATCATGTATACATATTAACTGGTTGGGAGAAAGGCAGGAAATGCGTGTATATCCTATATGCTATATCTAAAGAGAAAAGAAAGGCAAGACCCAGAACGTACATGTGGCTCTGAAGTGAGTCAATAGGACAAGTTAGAAGATCGCTAACAGAATGAGCCAATGTCACCCCTAAGTTTTTTCTTGAGTAGTCCAACACTAAAACAGTTGAAAAATATTTGTGAAAATCTAGCCTTCCATTTTGTATTTGTATTGTTTTAACTGCATGTTTGTATTGTCGTAAAAGATTATTTTCATAACAGTTTCACTTCTGAGCGACATTAAAAAAAATTCTTAGAGGGAACACTGGATGGTCAGTGGAAGAGCATGCAAACTGACTCTATAGCAAATAAGACAGGAGGTAGCTAGGTTCCAGATAGTTCTGGTGGTAACCTCCATATTATTATAATTTATACAAAAAATAGTTTTAGTCTATAAACTCACTATGTTTGCCTTTCATTTCCTATCTGCAGTTTTATGTTCAGCACCAAAAATAATGCTGTGTAAGATTGTGGCTTTTATAGTTCTACTCCCATAAAGCACTGCTTATACGATACGTTGAGCATCCCCATAAAGCACTGTTATTATGATAAGTTCCTGGAGGGAAACTAAGCACTATAAGCACTACAGCTCATTGTAGTGATTATGGTGCAAGTCACCATTGGGGGCTAAACCCCAATTTTCTGCCATACTGTTCCTGAGCAGTTTGATAATAATCATTGCTTTTTCAGCACCACAAGCATGTCTGTCTGTCTGCATCAAGTGAAATGGGACAAATGTCAATAAAAGACAAACTAAAACTGTCCCGTCATTGCTTTACATGTATAATGGCAAAGGTTTAAAAATAATATCCGAAAGTATTACTTTACTGAGAGGGTAGTGGATGCATGGAATAGCCTTCCAGCTGAAGTGGTAGAGGTTAACACAGTGAAGGAGTTTAAGCATGCGTGGGATAGGCATAAGGCTATCCTAACTATAAGATAAGGCCAGGGACTAATGAATGTATTTAAAAAAAATTGGGCAGACTAGATGGGCTGAATGGTTCTTATCTGCCGTCACATTCTATGTTTCTAATAAGAAAGTGAAACTCCTTATTTGACTTATAATGCACTAAATACATAGAGCTACCTCCAAGCCACACTTTTCTTAAAGTCGAACTTGTGATATGAAGATGATGCACAACAATAAATGCGTGTGTTAAAATCATCTAGTTAATTTCTCCTAGTGCAGGGATAGGCAACCTTCGGCTCTCCAGATGTTTTGGACTACACCTCCCATGATGCTTTGCCAGCATTATGTGTGTAAGAGCTTTATGGGGGATGTAGTCCACAACATCTGGAGAGCCGAAGGTTGCCTATCCCTGTCCTAGTGCAAAGAAAATATTACATTACATGCTTTATATCTCAGGAAGGGAATGTAGTGCACATGTCAGATTCCTTTAAAACCAATATTTTAATATGGACATTGGAAACAAACAATGTATCTTTGCTTTTTCATGGTCTCTTTAACCATGTTTCATTTAATAATAACCCCATATTATTTTGTATCCTGTGTTGTCTAGGCCTCTGTGGGAACATGGCCCATTTTGGAGAGGGTTTGTTTAATTAAGCCTGCAGCACTGCTTCCTATCCCGCATGAGATGTCTTAGTTTTAGGCATTCTCAGGACTGTCAATAATCTGTTATAAATATAGGGAATTATGCCTTACTCAAGATGATTCAGATTTGCTTGCGTTTGGAAAAAGCTATTTCCAGTTTTAACTTTTGTTATTCAGAAGATATACTGCAAGAAGGAGGAGTGTAACTTTGCCTGAGGAGGGAATTTGGACAAGGATGAGTACGATAAATCCAGTAAAAATCGATCACCTGCCAGGGTTATTAGTTGGAAATTAGACACATTCTCCAGGTCTGTGATGCAGTTGTGCATCAGATTTTTTTGAAGTTTTAGGATTTGAACTGAACTCTTTAAATAGGTCTAGTGGTCTAATTTGTATTTATGGTCAGGGACAAAAGCCGTGATTGTGGTGTGCCGAAACCAATGTTCTGGTAGGCCAGTAAATAAAGAAGCCATCCAGGGTAGTAATATGAGAAAGAGGGGAGCGGTGGGCAGGATGAATCGGACGCTTGACGGCCAGGTTAAGGGGGCTGCCCGATATTGAATAGCTGGATAACCGCTCCCCCCACTCCAGGTCACGGCCTTAACATATAACGTCATGTTTTTTGATCTCTAAAATACTCAAGGTGGTGTTAAAGTCTGAACTGAGTTCAGAAAGTACAAAAATCATTTCACCAGTTCAAATTAAAAAAATAAAAAAATAAATAAATGTAATTACCTGTGTCTACATATTTCTATGTAATATCTTAGTTTGTTTTTTCAAGGGTAATTGAAAAAAAGTATTTTATGTATATATCTTCTTGGGTCAAAGGCTCGCCAGGTTAATATACACCTATATTAACCAAAGTACTAGTACACAATATGGCGTTCTTTATAAAAAAAAAATGCATTTATTCTACTTCAAAAGCAAACACTAATATACTTAACAGATGGTATTTCTTAGCGAGAGAGATCTTTGATATATTTGTCTTTGTATCAGCAAGTCAGGGACACACCAGAAGAGCGGAGAGTAGGAGAAGAGAACGTGATCCTTTGTCTACTGTTCTTTAATGGCAATATTACTTAACTATAACATTTAAATTAAACTCTGCCCCTAAAAGGACACTACCCCCAATCTCCTTATAGAACACATTCCAGAGTCCTCATGGTACAGAATTACCAACTACCTTCTGTTCTTTTTAACCCATTAGACAGCTAGGCCTTGTTATGTATAAGAAATAGGAACGTAGAATGTCCCACAACATGTCCCGAACACTCCCACAAAATACTTACAAATTCCAGTGTCAGCATGACAGCATAAAAGGCAAAATATCAAAAACACATAAAACGATACATAAAACATATAGAAACCCCCATAAATATTACATCCCCGGATAGCTTGGATCTGAGCACCGAGGTAAAGTTTTGACCGACAGCACACAAGGCGTCAGCCCAAATTAGTTTCAGGGATTCAGTGGTAGTGGCCTGTCACTTTCAGGAGTTCCATACGAATGAATTACCGAACTTATCCTCTGGCTTGTTGGTAGTGTTTGTTCGTATGGTTCATGCGAACAAACCTACCGAACTGCGCTCTCCTGACATGTGTGGATAAGAAGCAGGTGTTCGTCAAAGTTTAGTGGTGTTCGGGAGTAACAGTGTCCAATTGTAGTTCCATTAACTCGACGACCGAACACCGCAGCCTGCATTCTTGCTAACAAGATGGCCGCCAACTCAGTTCCACATGTTCGTGCATACGAAAGGAGGCCACCCAGGCAAACAATTAGAACCCTCGGTAATTGAGGTGTCAGGAGAGGTCAATAGAGGTGGTCCGCAGTTCGTGAGTCTGTTCGGTTCCCGAACAGTACAAATAAACCACATGAACCAAGTCTTTTTACAGGTCCTTTCCATGGCCCATAGTCCTGCGGCAGTAGGCTAACTAGAAGGCTCCTCCAGGAGCTCGTGGCGAAGGCAAGTTCGTCACAATTAGATGTAGCCAACTTTTAATATCCAGTGGCAACCAGTATCTGTTAACTCACATGTGTCTATCTACAATTTCTTTACTCTACTTACTCTAAATCACAATTAGTGCATATGCCAAGCTTATTTACAGTTTAATGGATGTAGTATTTACCTCATGCACTGTATGCTTTTTACTTTTATTTAAAAAAATCTTAAAATATGCAATGTTCCTGACATGTCATACAATTTCTTTAGGCACCGTATAACGTTATATCTTGTCATGTCTTTGCCTAAATGTGATACTGGCAATGCACTAAAAAAATAAAGAATTAAAAAACAAAAAACAAAAAAACACTCCCTCCTCACGACCACCATTTAACTTACCTCATAATTCTTCAAACTGGATAGTTTGGATGGTGTCAGGGTACCTGAAGTCTCTACCTCGGAGGAGGTTAGACTTTCTGGCGGCCGTCCTCTCAGGGGAGCTGATTCACCCAATCCTCACAGCTCTCATAGCCGTTTACAAGCCGGCCGCGATAGCCCTGCTTCCTTTTATGACGCGGCGCTCAGGAGCCGACGTCATGACGGCAATCACGTCCCGACCTGTCAATCTAGTTCCGAACAACGAATCAGGGCTCGGCAGGGGCGGAATCATCAATCAAAGAACCAAGGTATAAAATAGGGATGTGTGTAATGGTTCATTGCCCTGTCATGGTTCTAGCTTGTCTGGTCACTCAGTGCTCTTATTACTGTTTGTCTTTTTGGTTCTGACTTGGCTTGTATTTTCGTTCCTGCTTATCTCTCGTATCCTTTGACCTCGGCTCATCTCTCGCTTACCTGTTCTCTCGTTCCCTCGACCACGGCTTGTCTCTGACCATTCTTTGCTTTCTCCTTACGTTAGTCTGGCCATTCTAAGGTCCGGTATACGTACCTAGCTCCTGTTTGTATTCTGCGTGTTGGATCCCTGTCCCGATCCTGACATTACGACAGGGCCAATGGATCCTGCAGGTACAAACGCTCAGATTGGTTCTCCTGAGATTTGAAGCCATGGACCATAGAATGGACCAGATGGCTCTGGCGCTGCAAGCATTACTACACCATCCATCTCTCTTGCTAAAACAGGCCTAGAGGTAGCCACAGTGGGAGCCTCTTCCCGTGTTACTTCCCCTTTACGTTATGGCGGTTCTCCGGATACCTGTCGAGGTTTCCTAAACCAGATAGGGATTCATTTTGAATTACAACCCCGCGCCTACCCTACAGACAGGGTGAGGGTTGGATTCATAATCTCGTTACTCATTGACAAAGCTCTTAGATGGGCTAACCCGCTGTGGGAAAATGATAATCCATTAGTCTATAATTATAATGCATTTGTCGCTACTTTTAGGAGGACTTTTGACCCTCCAGGAAGAAAGGCCAATGCAGCTAGACTACTTTTACGTCTTAGACAGCATAGCCAAACCCTTGTGGATTATGCGTTAGAGTTCAGATCCTTGGCGGCAGAGGTCAAGTGGAATGAACAGGCCTATATGGACGTATTTCTGAACGGTTTATCAGATGAGATCCTAGATGAGGTTGCCACAAGAGATCTTCCTGAAAATTTGGAAGAATTAATTTCATTTATTTCTCGAATAGAAGAACGCATGAGACAGAGGCAGAACACTCGAGATAGAACTCATAGACCTTCATTAAGACTAGCTCCCGCATTTCAGAATTCTGAATCTACAACTCTAGCTCTCCCAGAACCTATGCAAATAGGTAACACTCGTCTCTCAGAAAGTGAAAGACAATACAGGAGAAGGGAGGGTCTGTGTATGTACTGTGGAGTAAGAGGTCACCTGCGCCTAAATTGTCCTAACCGTCCGGGAAACGCTCGCACCTAAGTTTCTCAAGAGGACAGGCCTTTGGTGTTTCTATCTTGTCCTCTATATATGATTACAAGGATCATAGGCTTCTGTTACCTGTTTCTTTAGCTTGGGAAAAGGGAGTACTTAATGCTATGGCATTGATAGATTCCGGAGCAGCTGAAAGCTTTATTGACCAAGCCTTTGTCACGAACCACTCTATCCCATCTCAGCTAAGGGATACACCCGTGGCCGTTGAGGCCATAGATGGTAGACCATTATCAGACCCTGTTATTTTTCGTGAGACTTTACCAGTTAGGTTAACTATTGGTATTCTACACGAGGAGGGAATATCTCTCATGCTTATCTCATCTCCTTCAGTTCCAATAGTCTTGGGGTATCCCTGGCTTAAGAAGCATAACCCTACTATTGATTGGGAACAAGGTGAGATAATCTCCTGGGGTCAGGGTTGCCAGAGAGGTTGTTTACAGAAAATCTCACCGGTCTGCGTAGTTGACGCACCAAGTAACTCTAACCAATCCACAGATTTACGGATACCATCTCAGTACCTGGATTTAAAGGCAGTCTTTGATAAAAAGAGGGCTGATACTTTACCCCGACACAGGTCCTTTGACTGTAAGATTAGACTCCTGCCTGGTACTATGCCTCCGAGGGGTACTGTATATCCTCTATCCACTAAGGAGAACTTAGTCTTAGAGGAATACATACAGGAGAACCTAGACAAGGGATTTATTAGGAGATCCTCTTCTCCAGCTGGGGCCGGTTTCTTTTTTGTAGATAAGAAAGACGGCACTCTACGGCCTTGCATTGATTATCGGGGCTTGAATAAGATAACGATCAGAAATGCTTATCCTATTCCCTTGATTACCGAGTTATTTGATCGAATGAAAGGCTCCAAGATTTTTACCAAGTTAGATCTGAGGGGAGCTTATAACTTGGTGAGAATTCAGCAGGGTGACGAATGGAAAACGGCTTTCAATACCCGGTATGGCCACTATGAGTATACGGTAATGCCCTTCGGGCTTTGCAATGCTCCTGCTGTATTCCAGGACCTAATTAATGAGGTTCTTAGGGAATTTCAACATGAATGTGTTATAGTTTATTTGGATGATATACTAATACACTCTAGAGAGCCTGAGACTCACCACAAACAAGTCAGAAGGGTATTGCGTAAGCTTCTACAACATGGTTTGTACTGCAAATTGGAGAAGTGTAGCTTTGACCAATCTCAGATAAACTTTCTTGGTTACGTTATTTCTGGAGACGGGTTTGAGATGGACCCGGTTAAACTCCAATCAATTTTAGATTGGCCATTGCCCAAGGGACTCAAGGCCATTCAGAGGTTTATCGGATTCTCCAATTATTATAGGCGCTTCATTAAGGGGTACTCTTCTATTATTGCTCCTATTACCAATATGACGAGACAGGGTGCTGATACCAAGACCTGGTCTCCTGAGGCGCTTGTTGCTTTCAGAACACTCAAGGAACAGTTTGCCTCAGCACCGATATTAGTTCATCCTGACACCTCTTTGCCTTTTTTACTCGAGGTAGACGCCTCAGAGACAGGTATAGGCGCTATCTTGTCCCAAAGGCTAGGTTTGAATAAACCGCTGCACCCATGTGTTTTTTATTCCAAGAAATTGTCTGGGCCTGAAAGCAGATATGATATTGGTGACAGGGAACTATTAGCGGTCATTATGGCTTTAAAGGAGTGGAGACATTTGTTGGAAGGGACTTTACACCCGGTTACTATTTTGACAGATCACAAGAATTTGTCCTATGTAGGGGAAGCCAAGCGCTTGTCCGCCAGCAACTACGTGCTCACTTATAGACCTGGTTCCAAGAACTCTAAGGCTGATGCATTGTCCCGCCAACATGAACCTTCTACTATGTCTGATATGTTTTTTTCTTCTGTAGTTCCCAAGTGTAATATTGTTGCCAACACGAGCATCAAGATTCACTCCCCGTTGCTTGCTGAGATCAATAAAGTACAGCATCTGGCTCCCAGACTTGTTCCTGGGGATCGGTACTTCGTTCCTCCTGAACTCCAACTGGAACTGATGCAGTGTTTTCATAACAGTAAATTTGCCGGTCACCCTGGCATACGCAAGTCATGTTCTCTGATTTCTAAAGATTTCTGGTGGCCTTCGTTACGTAAGGATGTTAAGGACTTCGTCGGGGCATGTGATGTCTGTATGAGGACTAAACAACCTCATACGCTTCCATGTGGGCTTTTGCACCCCCTAGAAATTCCTGAGAAACCATGATCTTGTTTGGCTATGGACTTCATTGTCGATTTGCCTGTTTCTAAAAAACATACTGTTATCCTCACAGTGATTGACAGGTTTACTAAAATGGCTAATTTTGTACCCCTGCCTAAATTGCCCTCTTCTCCTGAATTGGCTGAGATTTTCGCAAGGGAGATTTTTCGTTTACATGGTATCCCTTCTGAAATTGTTTCTGATAGAGGGTCCCAATTTGTTTCCCGGTTTTGGAGGTCCTTCTGTTCTCAATTAGGCATCAAATTGAATTTTTCTTCTGCCTATCATCCCCAGTCCAACGGAGTTGCTGAACGCACCAACCAAAAGGTTGAACAATTTTTGCGTTGTTTTGTTTCGGAACACCAGGACAATTGGGTCAGTCTGATTCCTTGGGCGGAGTTTGTGCACAACAATCTCGTTTGCGATTCTACTCGTTCTAGCCCCTTTTTCATGAATTATGGCTTTCATCCTTCCGTTCTTCCGTCGGTTTCCCCTTCCCAAGGGATACCGTCGGTTGATGTTCATGTTGCCAATCTGAGGAAGTTGTGGGATCAGACTCGACGAATTCTTCTTCATAATTCCACGGTGTCTAAACGACACGCTGATAAACGCAGACGGGTGGCTCGGTTTTTTTCCCCGGGTGATAGGGTATGGCTGAGTACCAGAAACATCTGCTTGAAGGTTCCTTCCATGAAATTTGCTCCTCGTTACATAGGTCCTTACAGGGTTCTGTCTCGTATAAACCCGGTTGCGTATCGTCTGGCTCTTCCGCCTGCCCTGCGCATCCCGAACTCCTTTCATGTTTCCTTATTGAAACCTTTGGTTTGTAACAGGTTTTCCTCCGCTGTGTCCTCCCCTCGTTCTGTCCAGGTTGAGGGTCAGGAGGAGTATGAAATCAAGTCCATTCTCGATTCTCGGATTTCTCGGGGGAGGGTACAATATCTGGTTGACTGGAAAGGTTATGGTCCTGAGGAAAGGTCTCGGGTGGTCCGGGAAGATGTGCATGCCCCTCGTCTCCTCAGGGCATTTCATGCTCGTTTTCCGTCTCGCCCCGGTTCTCTCCGCCCGGTGGGCGTTTCTGAGAGGGGGGGTACTGTCAGGGTACCTGAAGTCTCTACCTCGGAGGAAGTTAGACTTTCTGGCGGCCGTCCTCTCATGGGAGCTGAGTCACCCAATCCTCACAGCTCTCATAGCCGTTTACACGCCGGCCGCGATAGCCCCGCTTCCTTTTATGACGCGGCGCTCAGGAGCCGACGTCATGACGGCAATCACGTCCCGACCTGTCAATCTAGTTCCGAACAACGAATCAGGGCTCGGCAGGGGCGGAGTCATCAATCAAAGAACCAAGGTATAAAATAGGGATGTGTGTAATGGTTCATTGCCCTGTCGTGGTTCTAGCTTGTCTGGTCACTCAGTGCTCTTATTACTGTTTGTCTTTTTGGTTCTGACTCGGCTTGTATTTTCGTTCCTGCTTATCTCTCGTATCCTTTGACCTCGGCTCGTCTCTCGCTTACCTGTTCTCTCGTTCCCTCGACCTCGGCTTGTCTCTGACCATTCTTTGCTTTCTCCTTACGTTAGTCCGGCCATTCTAAGGTCCGGTATACGTACCTAGCTCCTGTTTGTTTTCTGCGTGTTGGGTCCCTGTCCCGATCCTGACAGATGGATGGTCTAAGATTTGCTTCACGCTGAGGCACAGGACTCTCCAGAGCACCCTGTCTGTGCATTAACATAGTTAATATGCTTCTTCACAAATATTTTTTTTACATTAACAGACGAAAAATAAACTCTGCCAAACAATGTATCAAAGTGCTGGCAGACCCCATCATCAAAGGCCCGAGGATAGCATTATTGAATTATGTTATGTTTTCCTTCCATCGTAAGTTAAAAGACATAAAACTGTCAGAAAAGAAAAACGTGTGTGTCAGAATTGTAAAATGGATGTTTTTCCACTTAGCTTGCATGTTCCACCAACATTCTAAAATTTAGGGAAAACACGAATAATGCAAAAAACTTCGATCACATTCACAAATAAGATGTAAATCTGCCTCATAGTGTTTTTTCACTAATATTTACATTTTTCAAGTTAATATCCTATGAATTTATCTACAATGAAAATTATGGACTTATCTTCCAGTTTGCATGCAATATCAAATGATAATTAAGTTCCCTTGCTTATATGTAGTGTATCGTAAGGAAAAGGAGAAGGGTGTACGCACTGGAATCTCTTTAACATTTTACAAAAGTCTTGATGTGCTTTAGAAAAAAGAGCCATACGGTAAAGTAGTCCTTACAATTGCACAATAACACTAAAGAAAAGTTCATGTGGATATAATTTAATAACATATTTAATTTTTCTCAAAGTAAACACACGGCAGAGCACAACATGAAGAGCTAGACACTTTATTAGAACATTGGCTCACACAAATAAATACAAGGTAGGCCAAAAATGGGAAATCCTTACAGCTTCAATACATTGTCTAAATATAATAGAAAATCGCTCTGAAGTGTTGAATAGATGGTACTTAATTCCGAGCAGATTGGCACAGATATATTCGACTCAAGATCCCTCTTGTTGAGGTGTTCGGTTCCCCCAGGCCACTTTCCATCATATTTGGTGGAGCTGTATAAAAATACAAGCACTATGGAAAATCGTAAACAGACACTAATCTAACAATATGCACACCACACCACCCTATTCCCCACCATAATCAGATTTATCATTTTTTTATTAAACAGTGACTGGCCATAGATGATTACAGAAGATAAAACATTAGCAATACATATTCTAGCCGCATCTAGGTTAATGATAGCCCGATATTGGTGAAAACATAAATCCCCAGACTGGAGAGAAATAGAAGTCCAATATAAATATCAATGTAAAATGGAATACAATATAAGTAGGAATAGTACCTTCAGGTCATCAAATTTCAAACTAAGGGACAAGATGAAAGAAAAGATGGACAATTTTAGACAATAACGAGAGACTTAGGACACTCTACACAGCGGAAACTAGCCTAGAGTACAAAGCTAGACAACAGAGTCTCTTCTTTTCTTTTATCTCTTCTCCTCTTCTCCACCCCATTAGCTGACCCCTAAGTAAACTACCCATTCTCTATATTTAAACTAGATACTGTTACAATATTTAGATGTATTGTTTGTAACTTTTTTGTACTATATGAAGAAACATTTAAAAAATAAAGAATATAATTTTAAAAAAGAAACATGGCAGAGCAGCCCACTAGATTAACATTGCTGAAAAGTTGAGATTAAGTGTGTCTCCAATCAGTCCATACCTGTTAATAGTTATGTGCTTATTCAATGTGTTTAAATATTTAGCCATGAAATCATATTAAGGAATCTAAGAGTATTCTTTTTGGTTCACCTCTAAATAAATAGACAAAACACAACTGGAGTCATCACGCGTAATAATTGCCAAATTCACATAAACTAGAATCCCTAATGTACAAAGAGCAAATCTCTGATCACCAATATAATTTCCCGCAGTTTCCATTTGTTGGTTATATAATGGAAAATAATGACTTTCATTCCTTAATGGAGCATCTGAAAATATTCTGTTTGTTTTGAACATGTCATGAGAACTTTCTGTTGTTTTTTTTGTTGTTGTTGTTGTTTTTTCGTACTCCTAATAGATGCTAAAGTTTAAAGGAACACTGTAGTCACCTAAATTACTTGAGCTAAATAAAGCAGTTTTAGTTAGATCATTCCCATGCTCAATTCACTGTCATTTAGGAGTTAAATTAGGAGTTAAATCTGGCTATGATTGACAGAGCCTGCATGAAAAAAAAACTGGTTTCACTTTCAAACAGATGTAATTTACCTTAAATAATTGTATCTCAATCTCTAAATTGAACTTTAATCACATACAGGATGCTCTTGCAGGGTCTAGCAAGCTATTAACATAGCAGGGGATAAGAAAATCTTAATTAAACAGAACTTGCAATAAAGAAAGCCTAAATAGGGCTCTCTTTACAGGAAGTGTTTATGGAAGGCTGTGCAAGTCACATGCAGGGAGGTGTGACTAGGGTTTATAAACAAAGGGATTTAACTCCTAAATGGCAGAGGATTGAGCAGTGAGGCTGCAGGGGCATGTTCTATACACCAAAACTGCTTCATTAAGCTAAAGTTGTTCAGGTGACTATAGTGTCCCTTTAACAAAGTCTTGGGAGTTGATGAATCACCCTTTATTTTTGATACTGGCAGCAACATCCTATCGCTGTTGGCATTGTACGAGTTGTCCTTAGGCTGTTTTGGACAATGGATCTTGCATTATTTTAAATGGCCATTAGAGGGAGACTCGATTTACTGAGACAATTTGCATTCTTTTCAGATTGCAGACAAATAAAGTATTACTCAATAAAGTGTGAATTGTTAAGAATTTAAAATTAATTTAGAGAATTTCACATTTTCAAGTCAACTTTGTATTCAGTTTAATTATTTTAACTTGGAATTTCAAACTTACTTTAAAATCCCAACAATTAACACTTCAACGAAAAATATTCACAGAGCCATTATACAGCACTTACTTTAGATTTAATCTCACATGATGCTCTGCGCACTTTCTATCAAAACACTACGTGTGTGTGTATCCAGTGACTGATAAAGTTGACTTATTCTAGACTTGTGCACGGTAAAAATGTTCTGTTCTTCCAAATTGATTTGGTTCAGATTTCCAAAACTTTTCAAAAACATTTTGGTTTGGTTAAAAAAAAATAAAAAATTGGGTTTGGATCCAAAATGTTTGCTTCATAAATTTAGAAAGGCTGAAATGAACCAAACTTTCAATTAGGACTGAACAGAATCTCCAAGGTTAGTGCATTCTACATTTGTGCAAAACAGAAAACGTATCAAGAGGTGAATTTGTGCATTACAGAAAAAAATATGTCAGGCAAATTTTAGCCATATTTGCTACACAACTGTTTGGGATTTTGCAGCTTTATAATACAAATTAGCAAACAATTAAAGCGACACTATAGTCACCCAGACCATTTAAGCTCAATTAAGTTGTTAACCCTTCAGATGCAAACATAGCAGTTTCAGTGAAACTGCTATGTTTACATTTGGGGTTAAGCCAGCCTCTAGTTGCTGTCTTCCGGACAGCCACTAGAGGCGCATCTGCGACGCTGGAGGTATATCATGCCTCCATCGCGCTGAGTGTCCATAGGAAAGCATTGATGAATGCCGCGCATGTGTTTTTGGCTTCGCTGATGTCGGCAAAAGGGAGCTGAAGTCGGCGGGGGAGGAGAGGTCACCAGCACCAGGGGAGCCCAGTACTGGAATAAAGTAAGCTGCTGAAGGGGTTTTAACTAGGGGTCAAGTCCTGGGGAATACAGTGTGGGAACTAAATTGAGTTCCACCCCCACCCCACCCCCCCCAAAAAAAAAAAACTTGTATGCATGTATAAACGCGTACACACACACACACACTCAGGAGCACAAATACACTTACAGACACACACGCACACTCACAGACACACAAAGACACACACACACACAGGCACAAAGACACACACACACAAATTCACATATAGACACACATACTCTCACAGACACACATACACACTTTTCCAGACACATACACACACACACACACACACACACATACATACACTCACAGACACACACACACACTCACAGACACCAACACACACAAATACACATAGATACACTCAGACACACACACTCACAGACACACACTCACAGACATACACACATACTCACACACACACATACACACACACACACTCACTCCCAGACACATACACACACACACACACATACATACACTCACAGACACACACACACTCCCAGACACACACTTCCAGACACATACACATACACACACCAACACACACATACACTCCCAGACACACTCACTCACAGACACACAACACACACACATATACACAAAAATTATTTGTATATTTTTTTTAAATTAAAAATGTCCACCCAGCCTCCCTACCTGGAGAGCTGGCGTGGACCTGTCCCTGGGGTCCAGTGGGGCTTCAGTGCGGCCGGCTCTTGTCTTGCTGTCAGACGCGGCGAGGGAGCTGTGTTCTCTCTGCTCCCTCTCGCCGCGCGGGCTGTCTGCTGATGCCGGGAGCCGGAAATTACGTCATATTCCGGCTCCCGGCATCAGCAAATTGCGCGACGAGAGGGAGCAGAGAGAACACAGCTCCCTCGCCGCGTCTGACAGCAAGACAAGAGCCGGCCGGGGGGGGTCCATCAAGTGGCCATTAGGCCACCTCTTGAGCCCCCCCATGACAGGGGGAACACAGGGGCATTTGGGGGCAGCATTTTTTGCCGCCCCCTAAGTGCCTGCAGGACCACAAACAGGAACGGCATTCCTGCTCTAAAAAAAGTGCAGGAACGCCGTTCCCACGCGTTCCTGCATGACTCGAGCCCTGTTTTTAACCCCTTCAGTGCCACGGGAGGGGGACCCTGAGGGTGGGCGCTTTGTTTTCCTGACACTTTAGTGATCCTTTAATGATTTTGCAATGAATGATTTTGCAATGAATGATTTCTCAATAGTTCAGTGTGTGATAGCTACACAAGAACATTTAATCCACAAACATTCATTACAATTGAATTAATTTATTTGCTAAAATGTCAAATATTGCCATGCAAATTAATAAATTAGATAATTTATCATTGTAAATTGTTTACATTTCTTTAGTGCGTTTGGCATTTTACTTTTTACCTCTACGCTACAAGATATAGTGAACTGAAAATCATATTGCAAAATCCAAAATAGTTAATTCAGAAAACACATTAGGGTCAAGTCACAGAACGGGGTTTATTCACTTCACAGTGCATTGTGATTAATTAGAAATCAAGTTACAAAATTGAGACTAAAATGATCTACAGGTTATCTGAAGAAATGCTCAGTTAGAGTTACAGCTTGGCTTTTTTAACCTGAATTTAGCACTTTGGTTTTCAAGTTTCTACAACCCATCTCTTCCCCGGGTAAACAACGCACGTGCACTGATCCACCTGATCTTAAAGGAAAACATGATTCATCAGACCAGGCGACCTTCTTTAATTGTTCCATGGTCCAGTTCTGATGCTCACGTCCCCATTCAAGGTGCTTTCGGCATGGACAGGGATTATTATGGGCACTCTGACCGATCTGCAGCAACGCAGCCCCATACACAGCAAACAGCGATCCACTGTGAGTTCTGACACCTTTCTATGACGGCCAACATTATGTTTTTCAGCAATCTGAGCTACAATTACTCTTCGATGTAATGGGACCAGACAGACTAGTCTTTGCTTCCCCCCTACATCGATTCCTTGCACCACTTATGGTAGGTACTAACCACTGCACACCAGGAACTCCCACACAAGACTTGCCGTTTGGAGATGCTCTGACCCAGTTGTCTAGCCATCACTGTTTGGCCATTGTCAAAGTCACTGAGACTTTTTCGCTTGACCATTTTTCCTGTTTCCAACACATGAAATTCAAGAACTGACTGTTCACTTGCTGCCTAATATACCCCACCCCTTGACAGGTGCCGTTGTGACAATATAATAAATGTTATTCACTTGACCTGTCAGTGAATTTTATGGTGTGACTGATCAGTGTATATGTTATGGATTTGCCCTTGCCACACGGAAAATTTTCTGCAGATATTCCTGCCCGAAGCAGCAAAGTTTGCATCCAGACTTCCCAAGGTAGTGATTGGTTACCTTGGCTTAAAATGAGCTTTAAATCCCATGAGAGGAATGCAGTATTTGCACAAATGCATGCTGCGTATTGCACAAAGTGGGAGGAGTTTATATAAAAATGCGTGAAGCTTACTTAAACAGGGCTATTTACTAACGTAGTCGAGTCAGAAACATGGCTGACTTGTAGAATTTTTTTCAATTTGGCGAATTTGGCTTTAAATTTGAGCTCACGTTCGGCTTCTAATGGCATTTACAGAAATTTGCGAATACCTCTTTCATTACAATCTATTCTAGGGGTGGGAGGTATTCCTTATACATCCATTTAGGAGTAACAGGCATTTTGGCTTAAGGAGTGCCCTCAAAGGCACAGAATTAGCATTTACTTTTCCTCTCCCTGCTATCACCCCTGTTGATACAGACATGCATCGGCTACATTGTTTGGCAGCGACTATTAGCTAATACAATGTTGCTTTTTTGTTCCCACTACATTGCTGGACTTTTTTAGTTGCACTATCTCTAGCGAGACCATT
Organism: Pelobates fuscus; assembly: GCF_036172605.1. Taxonomy (NCBI): domain Eukaryota; kingdom Metazoa; phylum Chordata; class Amphibia; order Anura; family Pelobatidae; genus Pelobates; species Pelobates fuscus. The sequence goes on along the minus strand of NC_086328.1, from coordinate 110,737,884 downwards.
TAGCCTGTATTACTAGCATTTACCGATATCTTAGTATTCCTATTGCAGCACTGCACATTATCAAATACTACTTTTTTTTCTTTCTAAAAGGGAGGAAGACGTCCCCTTATCCCTTAGTTTGGCGTTTAGATTTAGATTTTTTTTCTATTCTCCTTATCCCGCTGGTCTGCTACAGATGTTTTTTTTATTATTGAACTCACAAAGCTCCAGCCTGTACTACCTTACTCTGTATTCATTATCCCTATATTTGGGTAGAGCTACCAGATCTTCATATACAGACATTATATCTACACTCAGGATCATTGTTTTGTAAATATGTACATTATTATTTATGTTTGAATTTTCTTTTCCTTTTCTTTTGGTTGTGGTGACTTATTTCACCTCTTAATCGCTATATTAAAAGTAAAGTATTATTTTTAGAAATACCTAGCCTAATTGGTTGATATTTACCCCTCCACCAGCGATACAGAGATTATTTCTCGCTCTCTCCTGGCAGTTCCTGTTTTTTCTCACCTATTCCGTAGTTACTACTCTCACTAGGGGTTAGCCCCCACTACAAGAGGTTAATACTTACATTACCTTTCTTTACTATTTTATTATTTTAAGGCGTGGTTTATTAACAATGTCAGCTCCTCTGTCATACCGAGGCTTGAAAGCTAAATCGAAGTTAAATATTAATTAGATGTTATCAGCATCGAATTAATATTTCAGCATGGCGAGTGATGTCCACTGTTAGTTCTATGTAATTAAATCTTCATTATTTAACTCTTAGTGGGTTTATTCAATAAAGAAACGACATGAACATTACAAATTTTAGGCCAATACTAAATTGAAAAATGTTTCCACCCCTACTACTTAGACGTAAATGTTGCAAATCGATTCTCGTAAATCCGTCCTTCATCGATTTTATAAAAAATAAATTCTTTACAATATAAAGCAATTTAAAATACAAACACATTCTGATATGTCACTGTGCGGCAGGAACAATTATTGTAAGAAATGGTTGTCAGCAATTGTTGAATATGTAATATAACTTTAAATATCCCTCAACTCTCTATGATTAAGCTTTCAAATATTAAAGGGTTAATAAAACCTAAATAGAGTGTTTTCTTAAAAACACCATCTTTGGTTACAGTAATCCTTTATGCGGTGGTCCGACCCCCACCCCAAGTAAAGAAAAAGAAGCTAAAACTAACCTGGTTTCCAGTACCAAGTCCAAGTTGTCCCTGAAGCCCACCAGACAGAGGTGGTGGAGGAGGGGAGCTACATATCATTATACCTTTAACAATGAATCTATAAATGTCTCCCATAATATGTATAACAACATTTGTATATTTCTACCATGTATGTGTCCTATTATGTGTGTAACAATGTATCTATAATTATATTGTATCTGCCAATTATTTGTGTAATAATGTATCTATAATTGTACTAAATATGTCTGTTATATTATATTATATTGGTTAAATATTTTATCAGGGGGTATATCTAAAAACAGCTTCCAAAAGCTGCAGATCTCTTGCCTGCAGCCTTTGCAAGCCCTCCCCTTCTAACCTCACCCAGTCTTTCTGTGGCTGTCCAATCACAGACTTCCCAATGCAGCTCAGTGAGAAGGCAGGTGGCCTTCTTAGTTTAGCTCTACTGAGCAAAACAACCAGAAAGTAATAAGACCAGTTATCACATTGACAGCTGGTAAGGACAGCCCCGCAAGGGGTTAATTAACTTTACCTTGAATGTAGTGATTGCTAAAAATTTTGATGTCTTTACTTTTTTATATTTTTTTTTTTACAGAATAATAAAACGTAGAGTGACCCAGGGGTATAAAGTCAGCACCAGTTGGCTAGGATTTCTTTTATTCTTCGGAGCACAGCATGTACATACTCATATAATTCAGCCTCAAGGGATGTATTTATTCTTTAGATGGTAGCGCCATTGGTGCCCATAGATGATATCATTATTTAATTCTACCGTCTGCAGAGCTTAAGAGGATTGGGGGTCTATTCACTAAACAGTGCATCATGCTGACACCAAAAAAAAAAAAACAACTGTCAGAATTGAGGAAAAAATAAGTAATTTGGGAAAGATAATCTAAATATTGTATTTAGCATAATTGGAGCTTTACGTTTCTCAAACTTGGCTCTTTTGATCTAAGTTTAGCAAATCAGTTTCCAAGTCACGGAAGCTTGATGTTTAGTGAATAAAGCTCCAATATTTACAGGCGGCACTGAGTTACCAATAAATGGTGAGATCAGGTTTCCACTGCTACGCTCTCAAGTACTTTATAATTCCCAAGAGCGTGTATTCGTTTACCTGCTCTCTCCAGCCTGGCTTCTGAATCATCTTATTTGGGCTTCATATCAGGGATGTGTGCCCCAGGGATCACAATACCTCCTTTTAGTAAGGCGCACAGAAATCAACTATATTAAACCACAATTATTAGATTTCTGACTTTTACACCAATACATACATACACACACACACATTTAATTATATTATGATATGCATTGTTATAAATAAAATTGATATCACATTTATTTATTAACATTTATAGAGAAAGAACACAGAATTATTAAAACAACTTCTCGCATGAATCTTGTTATTTTATTGGTGAAAACATTATATAAGGAATAGTAAAAAAAATTTATTACTGACTGTAATAAAAATAATTCACTTCATATATACAGAATAAATTTGAAATTGGTTTACTAAATTCTGAAAAAAACACAGCATATAAAAAAAACAAACAAGTTATACGTGTTAAATTACAGAATTTTATAAATTTAGATAATCTTGGACTGCAATCCATACACTCAACTGTCATTTTGTCCTAAGTTTATGTATTAACAGTTTTCTAATTATTATTGAAAATGCATTAAATAAAACATAATGCATTTACAAAAACCTAAACACAAAACATCTTTAATGAATAAGTTACAAGTAACAAACTCTAGGCCAAACTAGAAACATTTGGAGCCAAATCCTCTAATGTGCTTTAAGATATTAGTTTATTTAATTTCTGCTACTTTGTCCCAAGCCACTAGTTATTTCACAATCACTCACTGTTAATCGAATAGACCACTATTGTATACTGAACTATTGGAAGCATTTAGAGCAACACTCATGAACTTTGCAAAAGTGGCAGATTATATTAATAATAGTAAGGTGCATTTTCATTCTGTGTGATCATGTGATATGAATCTATCTTCCATGATTTATTAGGGGCTGCAGTGGCACTATAGCTTCCCCCTCTGTCAAGGCCCCCTCCTGCGGCGCTGAAGGTGTTAATAACCCCTTCAGTCACTTACCTGTGTCCAGCGCTGACTCAGCTCCGCCCATGCTCCTCCCCCCACTGATGGCACCTGGCGGTGGAGACCTAATGCGCATGCGTGGCAATGGATACGCTCACATTTGGAATTCCCCATAGGAAAGCATTATTTAATGCTTTCCTATGATGAAAAGTCTGAAGCTGGAAGTCCTCATGCATAGCGTGAGGACATCCAGCGTCAGATAACAGACCAGAGGTCTGTTTCAATTCAGAAAGTCCCTCTCGTGGCTGTCTGGTAGACAGTCACTAGAGGAGGAGTTAACCCTCAGAGGTAATTATTGCAGTTTATATAAACTGCAATAATTACATGCTCAGGTTTAAGGGTGATGGGAGTTTGCAGCACCCAGACCCCTTCAATGAGCTGAAGTGTTTTGGGTGTCTATAGTGTCCCTTTAAACACATTTGGTCACCTCTCTGCCTTGATAACCCACAAATATAAACCATGATATCCAATTCCATTCTCTTTGCTTCATTCCTCTGTTATTTTCTTTTCAAAATGGCCTTCTTGATGCCCTGGTAGAAATACGATCCTGCTAATCCAGTCTGCAATAAAAAGTCCTCAAACCACAAAATATCATTATTTAGATTTTTTTTTATGTTTACTACAAAGTTTAACTACATAATGTTTTTTCTATATGACTGCCTCCTTCCTCCATTCTTATAATCCCCCATGCTCTCTTTGGTGGAGACATGATGTTACTTCCATCTTAGAACATTTGACCTTCAGCTTGCTATAGAAACCTGATAATTCTATTAAGAGTTATATTCTTGACATGTAACAATAGTCAGTTGAGAATAATGCTCTGAATGTGCTACTGGCAAAGTCTGTCAGTACCTCATCACTTGTAGTTATCCCAAGTCTGTCTTCAGAGTGAGGTGGTGGCCATCTTACAATCCAGTTAAGATTTCAGAAAACAAAGATGGCCTTCATTGTGCTTCTAAAATGTTGGAAACAATGGTGAATAAATTGCTCAGGACAAATCATTAATGTACTCTGGTAAATGACTTCTCAAATAAAAATATATAATTCATGAAGTGGAAGGTCATGGCTTGCTGGAAAAGTCAATGCTTTAATATGTCAGCCATACTTGATTTATTGGGCAATGCACACAATATATGGAAAGAGTGGCCACGACACGCTTAGCAAAAATAGGATAAAAGTTTCCCTCTCATATTGTGCTAAATTCATTGAAATATTTAAGGAGACACTTGCCTTCATTGTCCATTTTGAAATCACGTTTACATTTGTTTCTTTTTCCATCATTCAAAAAGTTGTTGGTTTTGAGGGATAACAAAAATGGCTGACGTTTTCCTGAATTTATGAGTGCAATTCATAAATCATGTCAGCACTAAAAAATGATTTGAAATATGTTCCATGTGAGAAGAAAGTCTAGGAAAAGTGACTGGCTATTTTCATACAGTGTTTTTTTTTTTTCAGACAAGTTAGTTGTAGAAACACTTTCAAGTAAAAGGCTAAGATGTTGGAATAATTTCAAAGAAGGTTTGACATAGACCCTTAGATGGCATTGAGAATAAAATTTAAAAAATGAAATCTATTACGACTAACCCGTGTACCCAGTTACATAGTTGTCCAAGTTAAAAAAAAAAAAACATCCATCAAGTTCAACTGTGAAGCTCATTCTTTTCTGCAGTTGATCCAAAAGAAGAAAAAAACAAACAAAAAAAACAATTGTTGCCATTTCCAATTATGCCTTCTTGACTCTAATTATGCTTATCAGCATTCTCCGTGGATCAAGAACCTGCTTACGTACATATCAACTATATCCTTGAATATTCTGTTTATGCAAACAAAGCATCCCAGGCTTTTATAAATGTTGAGTGACTTTGTGCTTGGTATGATTGTTGCCGCCAGATGATTTCCCCATATCAGGAATGATGATGAATTGTCTGGGATTTTTACACAATCTCAGAGACTGATGATGAAATAACAGTGAGAATTACCATAAAAAAGGGACTTGCATTTGTGACTGCATTCTAAGGTTCAATCTTTTAAAGGTAGTGTGGAGTTAAAGATAGATAAAAAAATAAAAAATAAATACTGTTTAATACTGTTTAATATTTTTTTCTTTTGTGGGAGAGGGGAAGCAGTAAATCTGGCGTTCTAAAATCAGGTTTAAGCAGGGATGTGAAAACCTGGCTGTTTATTATTTAAGAAGCATTGCTAGGTCTAGGCCAGGGGTGGGCAATCTTTTAGTAGTACTGTGACAAAACAAGATCTTGAAGTCCCTTGGCGTGACGGCCCTATTTTTTTTTTTAAATTGAAGTGTGCATGTTGTCGTATGTTCTGCTTGTGTTATTTGTGGGTGCTGCAGTTGATTTGAAGCGTTATATTTGTGCGTATGTGTCTGTTATATTGTATATGTTCATCATGAGTAGTTTGTGGTATTGTGTATGATTCGAATGAATGTGTGCTGTGTATGGGGGCTGCTTGTGGAATTGTTTGTGTGGATGAAATGTCACATTGTGTGTTTGGTGGTGTTTGTATGCATGAGGCTGCTTGTGGTGATGTGTGCATGTATGTGAATTGTCAGGGTCATTATGTTTGTGGGGAATGTATGTGTGTCCGTGTGTAGGCTATTTGTAGAATTTTCTGCAGCTCTGTGTATATCTATTTGCGTGGGTGGCTTCTCTGGGGGCCTTTGGGGACTCCCTGGCCAAGTTCAGGTCAAGGGCAGGGGCAGAAGCTGCAATAGCTGGTGCAGGCAATGTGGATTACAGGTCACAAGTTCTTGGAGGAAGTGATGGGAGATCACTTCCTCTCAGTGCTGCAATGTGTAGATTGAGGATTGTCTCTCACCATTTGAAATCACCGCCCGGTTTGCACAAGCAGATAGATATCTGAAGGACCACTGGAACTCCTGATAGGCCGGAGCCTGTTTAGCACTGGAAGCCTTGAATGCCATACAAAGGCACATCGAGTGCTATGCATGGCACACATGCCATAGGTTGTGAACCCGGGTCTAGGGAATTATATTTTGGCTGCAGCAAGCAGATGGTCGCCCCAGGATTTTCCATAGAGTGTGGCAGATAGCAATGGTATAAAGGTGCTTGGAATGGTTCCTTCACATTATTTAGACCCCTTTGTACAAAATGAGCATTAAATGAACTACATAAGGCACGCTGTGTTATTAAAGTGTTTTGTGCAAATATGATCACCTCAATTCTTTGTATTTAATATCTTACCTAAACAAAGGTCTCTATAATATTGCACATGAAAAATGAAAAAACACATATATAGTGTAAAACCATTAATAAGGTTTAAGGAAAAGAAGGAATATTTTAGTGGACTCACATTTACAGAGCAGGTAAAGACTGCTCAAACTATAATTGCTCCATATATAAAACTCCAGATCCGTGGTGCTCCAGACAACGTACTCAGAAGAAATGGATAACTTGTTGCTGTAAAGGGATACATATCGCAACAGTCTATGTATATTCAACAGGTTACTTCCAGTCATGGCTGGGTTTACTAGCAAGCATCTGCCTATACATGACTGTCTACGAGAGATGCCTACTCTGAGAAAGGGTAGGATGCACTTGCTGGCTCTTTCCTGCATCCTTTAAATCAGGCTTCATTAAACTATGGCCCTCCAGATGTTGCTGAACTACAACTCCCATGATTCTATGAATGAAATAGATAGGCTTAGAATCATGGGAGTTCAGCAACATCAGGAGGGCCGGAGTTTGGGGAAGCCTGCTTTAAATCATGGAGCAAGTGACAGGTACTTAAGAGATACATCCAGTCCAAGACTTTAGTTTACTCCAATGGCCAGAAGCCAAATCTCAACCTACCAGAACACCTTTTAGGATGAGGTGAAATAAGAAGTCTGCAACATGAATGCATGGGTGGAAGATGTGCATAGATTGTCCCTTGGACACTTTTTCCATCACCTTGGTAATTTCATGCAACAAATAATTTAGACTGTTCTGGAGGCAATATTGGATTCTACCCAACACTATAGGGGTGTACCTGATAAAGTAAATACTCAAGTCAATATGATATCCAAATTTGTATCAGCAATTTGAATATAACACATATATACCCCATCTGTGCATCGTAAGAGTGATTCATGCATGTACGATCCCCAGGGAAATAACCAGGTTTGATTTTTATATTAGTGATTTAAAAAATCCAGAAAAAGGAAATTGGGAAGTATAGCTCACGCAGTGTACTGCAATAAAAACATATATTATATAAGATCTTCAACTAAATAAGGAAATCTCATATAGCTACAGTAACGGGAAGAAACTGCATTGCTTCTCTGGGATTATGAAAGATGTATGCTAATGCAGACCCCAGCCGTGTGTCCTTCAGAAGGAGGACATGTTTGTTGTGACATTGGAATTCAGAGCACAGCTGACTAACCATGGTCCATAATCCAAATGTGACACAAAGGTCAGAACATCCTGTATAGGGTCTAGTTCATCATACCTGCTAGTAGGGTGCTACCATGATATAGACCGACAGGGTGCGATTTACATATTAGTGCTGAAACAAGTGGTATGTCTTTTTTTTTTTTTTAAATCTTGGCATTTAAGGCATCTTTTCCCAGGAGTGTTAACAGACAATGACAACATAACTCCCAACCGTCCTGGCTTCAATTGGACAGTCCCAATGCTGCTGACAATTTCAGGTGAGAAGGAAATGAGCAACAAATGCCCGGTTATGATATAATATCTATCAATGTTATAGAGAAGGAAAACAGATACGGATTTCATTATAGCTTTTTTTTTTTGTTAAGAGTGAGATGAAGATATCTCAAGAGTGCATAGTAATACGATTTTTTTGGTGTATTTATCATGCACCTGCAGTTCCACTGCTTAATTGTCTGCCATTTAGGAGTTAGATTACTTTGTTTATGCAGCTATAGCCACACCTCCCTTGGGTCATTTTATAACTTCCTTTATTGCATGGTCTGTTTAATTTAGAATTTATTATCTAATGCTTTGTTAATTGCCCGGTAGAGCCTACATCAACCTCATGTGTGTGATTAAAGTCAATTAACAGATCAAGAGATATGTATTTCTAAAGAAAACACACTGTGCTGTAAGCTTTGATTGAAAAATAAAAATGTTCGTGCAGGTTGTGTGAATTACAGCCAGGGGAGGTGTGGCTTCGGCTGCATAAATAGAAACAAAAGTGCAGCAGTGAGACAGCATAGACATGATCTATGCTCCAAAACTGAAGTTCATTAAACTAAAATTGTGCTAAAGGTGGGACACTGTTTAGAGGTTAACTATCATTCGCACACATTGCATTCGTTTAGATTGTCCCCTAAAATCTCATATTTTAATAAGTATACGTTAAATATAATATTTTAATTTGATAGATTGCTTATATAAACAGAAATGTGATAGCTTAAAGTATATTCACAGTTCAGGGAAGCTTTAAACTAGCTCCACACATATTAATAAATATGACATTGACAAAATCTCCCTGGCGAAATCTGGGCTCTAGTACAGTGGGAGACCAATGGGAACTCATTCCCCTACAATTTTTCAGAGGGGACTGAGTTTCCACGCTGATTAAATGTAGGACCATATACACCATGTTTTCAGGGACACGTATCATGTATACATATCGACAGAAGAAGGGGTTTAAGTAATTAGAACCCCGTAGAATATGTACTATACATACTGCAGGGCAACACTTTTCATGTGTTTTCATAAATATGACAACATTATATGTGTCCCTAAAGGGGAACTCCACTGCCAAAATATAAAACACTTGGGTATGCCTACTTTTAGTAGATACACCCCCAATGAAAATTTGCATGTACTTAATTATGCAGTTTTTATTGGAGGTGTATCTAAAAACAGCTTGCAATAGCTGTAGATCTCTTGTCTACTGCCTTTACAAGCCTTCCCCTTCTAACTCCGCCCGGACATTCCGTTGCTGTCCAATCACAGAGTTTCCAGTGCAGCTCAATGAGAAATCTTTGAAAGGCAGGTGCTCTGGGCAATTGCTGCTTTTTACGTTTATATCGATTGAACTAAGCAACCAGGAAGCAACAGGACCTGTTGTCTGATTGAGAGTCAGGAGAGTATAACAAGTTTAAGTTATAAAAGTTCACATTTCTATTGGCATCTGCACTTCCTGTAAAACGAAGACACACACTTCGCACATAAAGCACTTCGGCAAGCTGGTGCATATGTTAGAGTACAGGAACATGTATACAGAGCTCTGGCCATATTTTCCAATGACGCAGCCTCCAGGGACCTAGAATTGATTAAATGCCACTTTTCTTCGTGTTGAATACTGTATAGCGGATTTTAATTGATATTATATTGGTATTTGACTAGTAAGCCAAGTCTATCTATATTATTTTCTATCCTCCTTATTAGTGATGGAGGCATGGCAGAATCAGATACAGGGAATTATTTGGCAGGAATTCATTTTTTATATCATTATATCATTCTCAACGTTTACTTTTTCCAATATTTTGCACTATTTTACACTTTGTCACATAAACGATGAGGTTATTTGTATGATTTTAGTCCATATTGCATTTACCATACCTGCATGCAGAGGGGGCAGTATATAGATAATAGACACTCAGTGTCAGTGTATAAAGTCATAGTTTGCCCAAAGGGCCAGAGTTAGAAAGACTGGCCCAGGCTGTACTCTGTACACGCATTGTCAGGTGGAAAAGATTTTAATAGAAAGGAGTGGGATGATATCAGTTATTTAAAAGGTGAACATGTTTATTTATTTAGGACTTGATCCCAGGAAGTAGTGCTACTCAATTTCATTTTTGTTAATCATTGCAAATGGTTTAAATTAATTTAAAATATAAAAAAAAAATTAAAAAATCCATTCATGCAGTTAAAGGGTTAACCTTGAGTAGTCACTCTCTGCCTCTATTTGTCATCATCTAACAACAATGTTGCAATGCTTACTTTACATCTCTGGAACTGAAAGGGTTAATTGAATCAGTCACACATTATTATTATTATTATTATTATTATTCATAATAATATTTATATTATTAGTAGACATTGAATATCAGATGTGACTGACCATCAGAGACACTATGCGTGTGTTTCATGCAGCATATAAGAGGTTAAATAACGGGTTAAATAAAATGCTGTTTTTTTTTTTTGTGTGAGAAGTGTTTATATTGTGCTGGTTTAGCTGGACAGGGCTGAGGAAGGATAAGGCAAAGTCACATTGTATTCCACTGTGCTGTGCATGTATCCACCAAATGATGTATTTCTCTGGAAGTATTCTTTTAACAGATGGCAGTCCTCCCCTTTCAATGACACAGATTTGCACACATGCAGCTCCCTCTGTCTGCTTGTAGGGAGTGCTGCTGCTGCTGTGTGTGAAGAGGAAGGAGTACTGGCCCTTTAAGAGAAGCTCTGCAGCTACCAGCACAAAGCAGCTCCCGGCTCTCTAGGCAGACACCAAAGGGCCATGCTCTGACAGCAGGGAGGGGAGAGACCCCCAGCTACCCTCCCACTCCATCACCCCAGACAAGGCAAGGCATCCCAGCAGAGGGGGACAAGCTATTTCCAGACTGCAATCCAAAAGAGACACAGCTCCAGCCTGAGCTCCTTCCTGTCATCTACTGCCCCCAATGTGATGAGTGGAGGTGGCATCTAGACCAGCCAAATCATATCAAACAAGTGCCTCCTCTCCTCCTCCCAGCCCCTCTCCTCTTTGTTTCAGAGTGCTGTGGTTGGCATGTATCCTGCAGAATTTGTCACCCCTCAGATCACCAATGGAGCCCCCAGCATTGAAACCTCCTCTCTACACCCATGACATGTGTCCTAGGTAGACCTCCACCTTTGCTGTGGACCCTGGAGGACATCCTGGAAGATAGTGTCCCTGTGTGTGTCTGATCCTCTCCAAGATCCATCATGTCCTTAGCTTTCTGTGGCAATGAAAACAGTTCCCTGGCTTACAATGTGGACAAGGGAGTCCTCAACAATGGATGCTTTGTGGATGCCCTTAATGTGGTCCCTCATGTGTTCTTGCTCTTTATCACCTTCCCCATACTGTTTATAGGTAAGTGACAGAGGGATGGAGGGCAGGTAGGGGGTGATGGTGCTGTCTGTATGTAGGATTCACAAGGCATGTCATCCTATACCTCATACATACATTAATGTCTTCTCCATTACCTGTACTTTGGGTCCATACTGTACATATCTTGTGGTTCCATACTGGAAGGACAAGCTGCTGTCACCAGTCTCTGATTGGGATTTGCGAACTAAGCTCACAGGGAATTCTGCAAGTTCAAATATCTGCTCAAAATGTGCATTATTTAACACTTCCCCTGCTGGTGTGGAATGAGTCACCCAGACTCTCAGTTAATAGTTTGTGTTGCAGTGTATATGTGAACAATGAATACATTTGGTATTTTCTGCCATATACATACATGCCAATTCTCCAACCTCCTACCCATGTGACACTGTATGTATTATTATCACCTGGTCAGAAAGCTCCTCACGAAATTCCTTGCAGGAGGAAGATGCATTGCTCAGCTCTGAAGTGCAGTAATTGCAGATCACCCTTTATTTAAGATAACTGACATCATTTGGGGGTATTTCTGGAACCCAGTGCTTCATGGTGGAATGCTAGTGATACAGCGGGTTGGGTAATGATTCCATCAAAGGATACATTTATCCATGTAATGTGTTAATCTAAGTGTTATCGTATAACATTCCGCACATATCATCCACACCAAGGGATTTATTCACTAAACGCTGATATGTAATTATTATTATTATTTTATTATTTATATAGCGCCATCAGATTCCGTAGCGCTGTACAATGTAATGAACTGAATAATATATAGTAAATGTTGGCAGAAATCTCCAACATAGCAACAGGCAGAACCTAGCTCTATCTGCCTGACTTGTGCTATTTAAACTGAATTTGTTATAATTCAAAGTTTAGTCAATATACCACCAAGTATTACATCCACGTATTAGGCCCATCATTCTAAGGCAGCGGAGGATGATTGGATATGTAGTTACCCATAGAAGCTTGGGTTTGCCAATGTCATCTTCCAGTAGAATTATCGAAGGCGTGTAATGGTGTGGAACGGAAAGATTGGCTGGTTTGTGAAAGATCAATACTTGGTTATGTGAGGTGATTGTTAATAGGAATCTGATATCTCTATCTATCATTGTACTCGTTTCTGTGGCATCTACCAGTGGGGTAAGCAGATCTGGGGGTGCGGAGTCCTTGGGGGCTTACAGATTTGTTTAGGTAATGTTAGTGTTAAGGTGATGTACATTTTTTGTTTGAAAATAGATAATGTCATTGAAGTAAAAAATATTGCAAAAAATCACCAGTACTTAGAGGGTTAATTTTTGTGATGTGCACTGTGTTTTGCCTGCATCCTTCCAGTAACACTCAGAAAGGCTAAAATGTCAAACTGGTCCAGGATCCCTGTTAATCATCTTGTTGGAAAGCCATTCTCTTCTACAATAAACAAAAAAATATATAAATTGAAGAGACATTCCCACATTAACACAGACGTCGTGTGCGTTGAGTTCGTTAAATTCTAGGAATTCAGACTGTGCCAAAAGCAAGACTTGGCCGGATCATACTCTGGACCTTTCAGGAAATTATGAAAAAGCTTATGTTTAGCCAATATTGGCTCAGATTTGTCAGTTTGCCAGATGGGGCCACATTGCTTGATTTTTCAAATACATCTATGGCGCCACTAAACACTGGCGCAGTAAAGCCTGGGACTGCATTAGGACTATGTGGGAAGCTGAGTTTTTAATCCATGTGAGTCTTAATGTGAAAACATGATTCAGACTGTCCAATAGGAATCCTCAGTCTTACTGCTTTTACTGTGTACTTTTCCCACTGGAAGGCTACTCCAGGAATCTAGTACCCTTTCTATATCACTGTTAGCCTTACTGCATCCCCACTGGAAGGCTATTCTAACCCTTCTATATCACTGTTAGCCTTTACTGCTTCCCCACTGGAAGGCTATTCTAGGTATATACTACAATGTCTTTATTACGGTTAGCCTGTACGACTTCCACTGGAAGGCTATTCCAGGTATCTACTACTCTTTCTATATCACTGTCAGCTTTTACTGCTTCCACTCGAAGGCTATTCCAGTTATCTACTACTCTTTCTATATCACAGTTAGCCTTTGCTGCTTCAACTGGAAGGCTAGTCTAGGTATCTACTACTACCACCATCTCTATGTCACTGTTAGCCTTTACTAAATTCTGATAGCATAGGACTACAAATTCCTGAATATATATCTACAGCATATACTCACCGAGAGACTTCAACTTGCAGACTGGCACTGGCTCCATGCAGATGAGCCAAAAGGTTGAAACTGTACAGTCCATGGCCAATTTCTTTACCCTTTTTGATTGTTGGTCCTTTTGGATCATAACCCATGATTTGGTTAAAAAACAAACCGTTTAAAACAGCGTGCCACAGCGAAGCCAACTGGCAGACATGAAGGGTGAAGACTGAAACACGATGCCTGTCTGTGCTCATTTGCATGTCCAACTGGGAACTGTGGGATAGTTGTGGTTACACAATTTCTTGAAATTTCAGTGCCCAAAGCGACTTCCCAGAGTCCAACTGAAAACATGTAGGTGATGTACAACAATAATATGTGTGTGTGTGTGTGTGTGTCTATTCAAGGAGTCTACTGCCCCTTCTGTATCTCAGTTAGTTTTATTGCATTCACCAGAAGACTGTTCCAGCAGGTTTATTTACTAAGGTGTAACTTCTTGGGGATTCAAAGTGAAATTCAAATTTAAGGTCAATGGCCGCACACCCCAACAGTTTCTGGAGCTGTCATGGAGAGGAGTTTTTTGAATCTATACATTGCATGGTGTTTTGTGAGCAATGTGCATCATGTATAGTTTATTTGTGTACTTACCTAATACTTACCAAAATTTCAAGTGGCTAAAGATGAACACTGTTATGTGAGAGGGCGGGGTAGGGCTGTGGTTGGGATATATTACGTGACTTCATGACTGGATTGCCAGCAGCTGGAGATCCCAACCTACCTGCCCACCAACCTCTTCATGGATTATTGATTTAACCCTTTGATGAAAGTGTCTAACATCTGGTTTTAGTTTTTTTACTATACCAGAAATTGTGGACTATTGACCAGGAAATGAGAAATGTTGGGCTAAAATACTCTGTTAGCCTATTATTTGCAATTCCTTTGTCCTTTCTCAATAATTCCTGGCTTAGCAACAGATCCCCAAAGTGCGGCAATAATGGGAACATGCTGAGGTAATGCAGTAACCCAACATGGGTTCAAACATTTCCTCATTAACTTGTAGCTACCATTTCACTTGTTGTGTTTCTGCATTCCATCCTAACAGAATCATTAAGGCACACTCAAATACAACTTTAATGAATGTGATAATAGGTTTTGGTCTCTTTAAAGGGACACGATGGGTGCCAAAACAACTTCACTTGAATGAAGTTGTTATGGTGGGAGAAGATCCCCAGGCCAAGTAGTAAATGAGCTGTTTAACCCCAAAGTATTGAGTTCATCACTCAATATCTCTGCTCACAAAATGGGTTGAGAAAAATACATATGTTTGCCAGCAGACGTTCTCAAACTGTTGGCAGTGACGCTGTCCGAGGCTCACTGATTCAAATCACAGTCTGCAGCAGAATGAGGTGGGCACAAACACTTTGGAGTTAAAACAATCATTAATGGTTTAACCTCTTGAGATAAGTCAAGATAGGTGCCCTGCACCAAAACAACTTCAACCCAATTAAGTTGTTATTGTGCCCAGGGTGTTCCTTTCATATATGTATATTTTGCACATTCCTGTGTTTATGGTTTTTGATTAAAAAAAAATGCTGGAATTGGTACCACGAGTGTCCCTTTAACCCCTTAAGGACCAAACTTCTGGAATAAAAGGGAATCATGACATGTCACACGTCATGTGTCCTTAAGGGGTTAATTCGATCCACAGAGTGTGTGGTTATATGTACAGGGTTATTCTCTACGGTGTGAATTATTTGGAATCAAATTGAATGTCGTTTTGGGTCAAACATGTGGAATTAGAAAAATCCGTTTCAAATTGAGCTATTTTGGCCTAAAATGTAAAATTCATTTTGAATTCACTTTGCATTCCCCCCAGAATTTACACGTGAATAAGCTTTGTGGTAAATGACAAACAGTGCTAACAAGGATCACACGTAGCTAACCAGCTTTGTATACATGCATATCAGACACAAATTCTGTTTGGCTCAATCGATTCGTCTGGAAATGTACTTCTTTGGGGAAAAATTATGCAAACGACTCAGATGGGTGTGTATGTAGGCCAATCCATATCCTTGTACTGTAAAATATAAATATTAGAAATATAGAGGTTGCAGTACATTGATAAGAGCATTTTGCTACTGTAGCAGGGCTGCAATAATAAAACCAATATCTCCGCTGGTAGTCTGCAAAGCACAAAGGAAGGCACAGTTCAGCAGTATAATCCCAATTTTTACCAGTAACTGGACGACACACAGTTCTGGAAGTCAACTGGTTTAATGGGAGTCACACAACTGGTTTTATTCCAGGGGCATTTCCCTGGTTTTATACACATATTCCAGAGGCATTTCCCCATTTGACCTGAGAGGGGACAGTTAGAAAGTGCACACACAATTATATTAACTCTCAGGTGCAGGACATACATATTAGTGACACCCCCTCTATATCCCCCGGATAGCCTGGATCTGAGCGCCCAACATATCCCGAAAGCACATCCCATGAACTTTAATCACATACAGGAGGCTCTTGCAGGGTCTAGCAAGCTATTAACATACCAGGGGATAAGAAAATCTTAATTAAACAGAACTTGCAATAAAGAAAGCCTAAATAGGGCTCTCTTTACAGGAAGTGTTCATGGAAGGCTGTGCAAGTCACATGCAGGGAGGTGTGACTAGGGTTCATAAACAAAGGGATTTAACTCCTAAATGGCAGAGGATTGAGCAGTGAGGCTGCAGGGGCATGTTCTATACACCAAAACTGCTTCAGTAAGCTAAAGTTGTTCAGGTGACTATAGTGTCCCTTTAACTCCTAAATGACAGTGAATTGAGCAGTGAAATTGCAGGGGAATGATCTATACACTAAAACTGCTTTATTTAGCTAAAGTAATTTAGGTGACTATAGTGTTCCTTTAATAAATATATACTATATATAAATCTAGTTTTCTTTTCACTGCTCCTCCTTTTCCCATCTATTGGTCACTTCTCACTTGATCTTTGAATAAAACCAGAATTTAACGGCTGTCCTCTAACCATCATTCATCTTATTTTCCACTAATCTCCTCTTTTTTTGGCACTGAACTCTGAAACCCGAAAGCCCCCCAAAAAACTGTTGGTCCATTGTACTTTTTTTTCTTCATGGTTTGTCTATATAGTGTTTCATTGTTCACAGAATTTGGAAGAACCGCTGCTCGCACCTTAATTTGTATGAATCAGAATTTGTTGACACCGAAGTCTAATGTCTCATGCATGACCCAGTAATATACTTCACGCAGGATACAGGAGAGCTCAATAACGCTCTGGCATATGTTAGTCTCCACCTATCACATGCTCAGCTTGAGAATGTGATCTGTGTTTTTTTTTTTTTCCTGGTATCCCAAAGAAATGGACAGCTGTGCAAAAATATTTTAGAAACCTACTTTTAACTATTTTATTGCTGCTGGTCTATACACCTCATCAGAGATGCAACTCTACACTAGTTACTGAGCCACAACCCCCACTACTCACGATCAGGTTGAGACAAAGTTTCCAATGAAAATCAGCAATAATTATTGAACTGTCATTCACATTCCATGACTTTGACTCAGTGGTAAGTCAAGACAGCAGTGCCAAAAAGCAACTATCACTGCATATTTTTTTTACTAATGAGCTACAAATTTCATTACTAACACTTAGACAGCCCATCTTTAACCCTGTTCTATAGAAAGAAAGCTGATCTGTATGATGCATTCATATACCTAATATATTTTAAACAAAACGGCAAGTTTATGCAATCCTCAGCATTGCACCTCCAGCACTACATTTCCATATATATTGCTTGGAAATTCTCTCCGAATTCAATCACAAGGATCCAATGCTTTGATCAGTCACACAATGGCGATGTGATATGACCTGTAACACTATTGTACTGGACTTGAAACAGCAAATTGATGCAGCATCTTTAGCCTAGCACATGAGAACAATTCCATTATTTGTTGCGTCATTCGGTCGCTCACTGGGTTTTCTAATGCTCTGCGTGTCTGACCATTTAACCTTTCTAGTGATGGTGTGTTTCACCTTACTAAGCAAAGCATTGAGGAGTAATAAAATGGTTAATGTCATTAGTCTTAGAATAATAACAACAAAGTATATAACCAGGAAAGGCACATTCAGATTACTCTGGTTTTCAAGTACATCCTGGGGATGTTACCTTAACCCAACATCCAGGGGTTGGTTACTATTACCAAATTTAATGGTACTCATTGTATCTACCTCGGAAGAATGAAGAGCTGAGTCAATTCTGCTGGGATTTGAACCTGCGACCCAAGGGTTAAACAGATTATACTAATGATGCATTAGCCCACTGAGGAATCTCACCAGCCTTTTGAATGAATTGTTGGTGTGTATCACAGAGCTCTACAGCAATAATACTCCTAGTAATGTGTCTTTAAATTACAGTGGGACCCCGGTTTACAAACGCCTTGGTTAACATAATTTTCGGTTTACAAATGAAAATCCATTGAAAATAATCCCTCGGTTTACAATTTTTTTTCGCAATGCAAAGCAAGTTTCCCCAGGATGCATTGCACCTGGGAGGTTTATAGCACCGCCCCCTGCATGCTGGAGCCTGTGGGTAGCACGTGGCGTTGCGTGTGGAGGTGTTGGAGCGGCTTTTGCATTGAGTTTTGGAGCCATTATGGAAATTGTTTGCAGTTGTTTTGGGACTTTTTTGGTGCATTTCTCAAACTGTGGAAAGGTAGGGAGCTGAGCTTCGTCGTTTGCATGCCTTTTATTGTGTGTTCTGCATTGTGGGTTGGTTTCCATGTCAGCTTATTTTGAAACGTCCAATAAGAAACGTCCCGGAGAACGCATTAAATTCGTAAACCGAGGTCCCACTGTACAATAAATGTGCTTAAAAATTAGTCTGCGTAAATAAGATACATTTTTCTAAATTACAGTTTAGTTGCGTAAATCTTTTTTTTTTTTTTTTCGAATTCTCAGAATAGCCGAGCCTCTGGCCACATCTTGATTAGTGGGCATCCCTTGCTCACTCCTCGTTCTCCTTATTCAGTAAAAAAAATTCCCAACCTAACATCGTCTTCTCATAGATAGTGCACGCTGTAACCACTGCAATGAGGCATGAAAGGAAACACGCTAACTGTCAGCAAAGAAAATGCTCTAGTCAGGAGATTTCATGTACTGGTTTTCAGATTAAACCACTCAGCCTCAGAGTTAATTTGATTTGTGCTAGATAGCCACTTGTGGCTTCAGAAGCCAATGTAATTATCTGTGATAGCAAGTCTGCACATACCACAGGGATTCTGTCTAATCAGAGACTTTACTGCAATCTAAGCTTTCAACATTACTACTGCTTTCACAATAAAATAACTAAAATAACTCTCCCCCCACCCCCTTATTTAAATTTCCCCCACCACTTCCTGCCAAGGATGCACTTTGACTGACAGACACTTTCTTACTGATGCATTCACTGACATACACTCACTAAAAGATACAGTGGCACACATACTGTTTAACCAACTGACAGACAGACAGACAGACACACACACTCACTGACAGACACACACTCTCATATACACTGACAAACAATGACATACACACTCACTGATTTGACACACTCTGACAGACACACACTATTACTCAGGCACACACTGACAGACTCACACTCACTGACAGGCGCACACTCACTGACAGGTGCACACACTGACAGACGCACACACTGACATGCACACACTCACTGACAGACACATACACTCACTGACAGACACACACTATTACTCAGGCACTCACTGACAGACGCACACACTCACTGACAGACACATACACTCACTGACAGACACACACACTCACTGACAGACACAGACACACTCACTGACAGACACTCACTCACAGACACATGCACACTCACTCACTCACAGACACACACATTTCCCCCAACACTCACAAAGTATTATAATTTTTTTATTATTTTAATTTAAATCCACCCAGCTTCCCTGGGAGAGCTGGAGTGGATTACTTACCTGCGGTCCAGTGAGGCTGCTGCGTGGTCAGGTAGGGGCAGAGTAGGCGGTGAGGGAGCTCTAATCTTCCCTTCCCAAATTAAGACAGCCATATACTACTATGACTGGTCTATTTAATCCTATCAGTTAGGGTTCTTTTCATTTTACTAAACACAGATGCCTCATATGTTCATATATCCTTAATGGTGCAAATCGTTTAAAATCTTATTCTAATGGTTTGTAATTTAAGATTAAGAGACATTTCCTTGAGTTTTTTTTTTTCGAGTTACATGATAAACAGCAAATATTATTTACCCACCTGTATTTGCCTTCATGGAGATAGAACCCAATAGACCACCCATAAGATGTCATCAAAGTGATACTTAGTCAGTGATGGACAGGAAGGGTTAGATGCAAAGTCTTGTTGGTCAGAAAAATGCAACAGAGAAACACTGGCAAATGACTGGCAATTAAAAGGGTTTAATATATCATGACAAACAATCTGTAGATGTTTCAAACATTCTCATCTGCTCCATCTAATAATACCATTTATGGATCTATGTCTGAGAATCAGGGCAAGCTGAGCTTTGGAATGAGTTTTCAAAATAAATTAGTTTCTTTTGGCCCACTTAACGATTTAGCAATAAAATTAAAGAATTCCATGCTAGTGAGTAAATAAATTGGATGCTAAAATTCTCAAGATAATTAGCTTATTTTAAATCATACCTTATTACATAACAGAGAGACCGACAGACAAACCTAGTGAATGAGACACAGACTGAGAGGAAGAGTGACAGCATTAGAGAGAGAGAGAAATGTGGAGAAAATAGAGAGAGACAGAGACATTTAGATAAAGAGTGATGGAGACTGATAGACAAATGCAAAAAAAGATAGAGAAAGACATACAGGCAAACTAAGAGTAAGAAAGGGATTGATAGAGAGATATACTAAGAGAGAGAAGAGAATTGCAGACTAGAAAAAGAGATAAAACAAGACCAGTACATTTTGACACAACATGGAACATTCACAGAGAGACAGGGAGAGAGACAGGCAAACTCAAAAAGCAATGGAAAGAGACTTGGAGAAAGAAGCAGAGTGATAGAGAGAAAGTAACAATGAGAAAGAGAGAGAGCTATTGATCGGAATGTGGAGTAACGGATCAATATACACAGGTTTCAGACGACCAATCAGAACTCCTTGGCGTAGGCTATAAATGGAGCAGCTATTTGTGTGTCTGTGTGTGGGGGGTCTGGAATGTTAGTGTTTATTAATAGTGTTGAATATGTATCTTTAGGTTGGGGAGGTGTAGACTTGTGCAATCCAGCTAGTGTTAGGAAATCTAATAGCTAGTTTTGCCAGCCTCATGATGAAAGCCTTGGTATTTGGTGCTAGCAGTGCTTGAACGGATCTGGGGGAAGTTCACCTGCAGTTTCCTAAATAATTTATTGAGATCTCACTGAACTAAAAAGGGGACCAATAAAGGTGATGTTTCATTGGGGATCAGCTCCGTATTGTTTTTGAGGAGGTGCAGTGAGAGTTTATGAGATATTTAATAACATAACAAAACACAATGAGACATAGAAAGATGGTTTCAAAACGAGCTTACAGTCTATAGGAGGTGGGATATAAAACACATTAGGACAGGAAATAACAATCAAATAAGGTGGGAGTGAAGCAGAGCTGGAGGAAAGAGTAAAGTGCTGCCCTTAAGGAGAGAGCAAGAGACAGGTATGGGAGGTAGAGGTTACTCTGGGAGGCCATAAGCTTTCCTAAAGAGATGGGTTTTAAGACACTTTTTAAATGATTGAAGACTAGGGGAGAGTCTGATGGGGGTAGGCAGGCTATTCCATAGGAAGGGAGCCACCCGCGAGAAGTCCTGCAAGCGTGAGTTGGCCATGTGGGTGCGAGCAGCGAACAGGAGAAGGTCACCGACAGAGGTCACAGGCAGATCAGAGAGACCTAGAAGGGGCATACCTATGGATCTGTGAAGAGATATAAGATGGGCTAGAGTGTTTAGTGCTTTATAGGTATGGATTAGCACTTTGAATTGACTTCTATAGGATACAAGAAGCCAATGTAAGGACTGAAAGAGGGGTGAGGTGTGAGAGGACTGACTAGAGTGGAAAATCAGTCTGACGGCAGCATTCATTACAGACTGTAGCAGGGCAATACGGCTTTTGGGAAGAGCAATTAGGAGAGAGTTACAATAATCCATGCGGGAAATTACTAGAGCATGGACAAGCTCCTTGGTAGCATCCTGCGTAAAAAAGGGGCAGGTGCGGGCTATGTTTTTAAGATGGAATCAAGTATGATGCTAAGACAGCGCGCTTGCAAGGATCGACTTATGTGGATACCACTAATTTGAAGGGAGAGCAAAAGAGGAGGATCAGTATTAGGAGGAGGAAAGACAAGGAGCTCAGTTTTAGAGAGATTGAGAGATTTCAGAAAGCGGGAGGACATCCAGTCAGAGATGGAAGTAAAGCAAGCAGTGACATGTTGCAGGACAGCAGGGGAGAGGTCTGGGGAGGAGAGATATATCTGGGTGTCACCAGCGTACAGGTGGTAGTGGAATCCAAAAGAGGTAATAAGTTTGCCAAGAGAGGCAGTATAAAGAGAAAATAGAAGGCAACCAAGGACAGCCTTGGGGGACTCCGACCTAGACAGGACTAGGGGAGGATGTAGCATTAGAAAAGGAGATGCTAAATGAGTGTTGGGAGAGATAAGAGGAAAATCATGAGAGAACAGAGTCACAGAGACCAAGTGATTGAAGAGTTTGAAGAAGGAGATCATGAACAATGGTGTCAAAAGCAGCAAAGAGGTCAAGAAGAAGTGGTAAGGAGTAGTGGCCTTTGGATTTAACTGTGATTAGGTCATTAGTAACTTTGATAAGAGCAGTCTCGGTAGAGTGGAGAGGGTGGAAGCCAGATTGAAGAGGGTCAAGGAGAGAGTTGGAATTGAGTTAGTGAGACATACGGGTAAAGACAAGTCTTTCCAGAAGATTTGAGGAGAAAGGGAGCAGGGATATGGGATAATAGTTAGAGGGGGAGGACGGGTCAAGAGATTTTTTTTTCAGGATAGGTACTACAGTGGCATGTTTAAGGACAGCAGGGACAATGTCAGAAGAGAGAGAGCAGTTGAAGATGTGTGTTAAGGAAGGCACAAGACAAGGGGAGAGAGATTTGATAAGGTGAGGTGGGATAGGATCGAGTGGGCAAGTGGTGGGTTTGGAGGAAAGGAGAAGTGCAGCCACCTCTTGTTCAGTAGCCGGAGAGAATGTCTGAAGGGTAGGAAAGGCATAATCTACGTGTGATTGAGAAAGAGAAAGGCAGGGTGGGGAGAATTATTTCCTTAGCTGTTCAATCTTGTTTGTAAAGTAGCATGCAAAGCTACGGGCTGTAAGGTTAGTTTGGGGGTTGGCTAAAGCAGGGCAAAGAAGAGAATTAAAGGTGTCAAAGAGATGCCTGGGATTGCGAGAGCATGAACTAATGAGAGAGGAAAAGTATAACTGTATGGCCAGGGCAAGGGCTGCGCTGTATGAACACAATATGAATCTATAATGGAGAAAAGCATTCAGCACAACGGGAGCATCTTTGCAGGTAGTGTGTTGAATTAGTATGCCACGGTTGGGGGCGTGCCCTCCTCGAGGTGAATGTTTGGAGCGTGGCTGCAGTGTTCAAGGCAGAGGTGAGGGTAGTGTTATATGTGGAGAAGGCCAGTGAGGGACAGGAGAGGGAAGGGATGGATAGCAGTTATGAATCAATATCAGCTGACAGCTGCTGGAGGTCAAAATAATTAAGGTTCCTGAGGTTGTTGGGTGAGGGGGTACTCAAGGCTGAGGTTGTTGGGTGAAGGGCTACTTGAGAGCAAATGATAAGAGGTGTTGATCAGAGAGAGGAAATGGAGTGTTGCTGAGAGTGGATACTGTATATGCAAAAGAAGATGAGGTCGAGGGGATTGCCAGCTACATGGGTGGGAAAATTAGCCCACTGCGATAGCCCAAGGGAGGAAGTAATTGAAAGTAGTTTAGAGATTGCTGAGGTCAAAGGTGGGTTAATGGGAATATTGAAGTCCCCGAGATTTAGGGATGGAATATGAGAAGAGAGAAAGTAGGGTAGCCAGGCAGCAAAATGGTAAAGGAAGAGGAGAGGGGAACCAGGGGGGTGATAAATAATGGCAATGTTGGCAGAGAAGGGTTTGCAAAGGCGAATCGAATTAATTTTGAATGATGGGAAAGACATGTTTGAAGGAGCAGTGAGGTGAGAGGAGAAACCCTACACCACCACCTTTACATTCAGAGTGTCTTGGGTTGTGGGTAAGTTGAAGACCACCAAAGGATAAAGATGCAAGGGTAGCAGTGTCAGAGGGGGAGAGCCATGTTTCTGTTAAGGCTAGTAAATCTAGGGAACGAGAGATGAAGAGGTCGTGGACAGCAGTGGATTTTATAATATTGCAAACAGAGCGTGCATTCCAGAGGGCAGTATTGAAGGAAGATTTAGAGGAAGAGTAACATGAGATAGGTATGAGATTGGTGTGGTTCCTTGAGTTCGTACGTGGTCAGTTTGCTGAGATGTGAGGCTGGAAAGTTATATTTAGAGTGCATGGGATGAATAGAGAGGGGAGGGGAGTAGTGAATGGAAGTAATGAAGATAGTGTTGCCAGGGGCAGTTGAGCAGAAGCATAGGGTTATTTTAGTAATGAGTGAAGTTAGTGTGAAAGTGAAAAATAGATGGGAGAACATTATTTAGAGAAAATGTGTTTTGTTGTAAAGATATGAAGATTATACATATGTATATATATATATATATATATATATATATATATATATATACATATATATATATATATATATATATATATACACACACACATATACCTATGAGTGATTAAACCATGGTTAAGGGTGCAGTTTGTTAACAGAAGCATTTGAGGTGAGGAGAGGTTTAGTGACTTGATTGGTGTGTTTTGAATACCAGCTGATCTGGTCTCTACAACAATTACATGTAACAGGCATCAAAAGATTAAAGGCTGGTACATATTGGTTACATAGTTACATAGTTACTAGGCTGAAAAGAGACATGTGTCCATCAAGTTCAGCCTTCCTTGCCTTTGTTTTTTGCTGTTGATCCAAAAGAAGGCAAAAAAAAAAAAACAGTTTAAAGCACATCCAATTTTGCAACAAATTAGGAAAAGAAATTCCCTCTTGACCCCAGAATGGCAGTCAGATTTATCCTTGGATCAAGAAGCTATTACCCTACAGTTGAAAAATTATATGATTGAATATTCTGTTTGCATCTAGTTGCTGTTTAAACATCTGTACGGACTCTGATAAAACCACTTCCTCAGGCAGAGAATTCCACATCCTTATTGTTCTTACAGTAAAAAAAAACTTTTCTTTGCCTTAGACTAGATGTACGCAGTCCATTATTTGATGCATAGAAAATACCCAGTTCTTCAGTTGATGCCTGGAAGATGCACCACAATGAATTCTTGAACTATGCTGTCATTAGATGCATAGAATTGTGTGAAGCAGGTTTTAGTGCTCCGTTTAACCCTATCTGGTGTTGAAGGGTTAAACTATGTAGACTGGCACAGGGATGGCAGTTACATGTGATTATTCAATAAACATGGCAGGTACGGATTATGGTGTCAGTAGTACGAATGAGTGAGTGATCGGAAGTGTTAAGGTACCAAAGATCTATATTGTGAACAGTAAGCCTCTTCTTAGTGCGTGATTTGGTGTAGCTCTATAGATTTAGCAAGGAATTGAGGGGCTCAAACTGTCCTTTTATATAATAACAGTGTCTGCTTCACGCATTTTAAAAAAAGTACTGGCGCGCTCTGCAGGGAGTAATTTGATTGAATGCTGTACGTGGAGTGTGACTGATGTATCTTATCATGGCATGATTGACTGCGCATTCGTGAAGGAGGGTTTGTAGGTTATTCACCTATCTCAGTGCTGGTGCATGATAAATTCACACTACAAGGGATTAAACAAATCTAAATATCAATAACTAAAATGCAAATGAATAGAAAAATTATTAAAATATAAAACAAACAAAAATAGGAAAAGAAAAGTTGAAAACATGAGCTTGGCACTGAATCAGGCAGAAAACTGAAACCGATATAAGTGTATCTGGTCCTTAGAAACAAACTTAGTCATTGAAGTATAATCAGATGGGAAAACAGAAAAGACAAATGATCTGGAGTTTCAGCACAATTTAAAACGTGTGAATAAACGTTCTCACTGCTTACGCCACCAGCGGCGTGCATGTATGAAAATAAACACCTCCATTTGTTTGCTGAATGAAATGTGGGTGTCAGCGGTAACCATGGTAACACGGCAATGAAAATTTTAAGGGTGCATGACATGCTTCTAAAAGAGTTATTTGCCCAGAGTAGAATGTTACAATGTTTGTATCTTTGTCTACGATGCCGTGGGCACTTTGTCATAGCATCACAAGTAGTTTGTATCAGAGATCTTTGCACGGTTGTTATCAAAACATTATAAATGTGCTGAGGATCTCATTTAAAATGACTGCTTTAAGCTTCAATAAACTAAGATCTCTTCTCAAGCCCATAGGTATCACTTAGCTCATCACCAAGTGGCCAAATGGCTATCCAAACTCACTGCATTGGTCTGTCTAAATTCTGTTTATTGTCATACATATTGGGTTACCAGTAATTATAGTTATATTTTTTGCTTGATTTTGAGAACACATGTCCTTGCTTCATGGAAGGGCTGGCAAGGCATGGTAATTGCCCCTTGGTTCACTAGAATAGGAGGAATAGGAAGGCTGGCCAGGCTGTGACATTGTGTGTTGGCAGAATACTTCAGGATTGAGACAGCATACAGGATTTGTACAGGACCTTCGCTAGCTGAGCACTGTGTATCTTTTGCGCATGGGCTGTTGGCCTGCAGATATAATGTACTCTAGGCCTGGACATGCCCACTGACATAATCTCCTGGTGGACTCCAGAATCAGGAGTTGACAAGGCTGCCAGATTGTGAGATGCTTACAAATGACCATAGTTTGAAATGAGGCAGTGTTCGTAACATTCATAAGACACTCAATGGTGGGGGTCGGTGTCTCAGGCAAGTGAATGCTCAGTCATGCTGGACAAGTCATACAGGAGGTTGCTGGGATAAATGATGTCATGACCCACCACTAGACTTGTGATTTTAGTTTCTGCCAACTTGGAATATGTCAGAATTTTAAGCGATTGGCATGTCGTCCAAATTGTGTAACTCCGAATCGCCATATAATCGATTCACAAAAAATGAATGAGCTGGTTTTGCTGTTTGTGATTTGGTGTTCTGCCCATGGCACCCCTAGAAAACCCATATTTGATGGCTAGGGGAATAGCAACTAAATAATAAAGAAATCAACCAGGGATCAGCCGGACCATATTTAGAATGCCATTCTGTTCAGTTGGAATTCGGTCTACTGACTTTCAAACAAAGATTGCTTCATTAAAATGATGTGAAAAATCTATATATATTGCAGTACAGTGATAGGCTCATATTTTGTGCCCTTTTGGTTCACCTGAATAGTTTTCCTCGAATCATTTGGATTAACGAGCCGAATCGCTGCATATATAATATTTGTCTACTAAATTAAGAAAAAATTGGGCAATATGATTAGGCCCAAACAGATTGTTCTTCCATCCACAAGTGTACTCAGAATTCTAGAAGCCTTTATTTATCAAATCTGTATATTACATGCGCCATGTGTTGTACAAAAAAAAGCCAATTTATTTGTACTTGCCCTTCCGGGCTAGTAGTTGCCAACCCTCTCCTGTCTTGATTGGCTGTGTAGAGCCCACACACTCAGGGCCAGTACCTGCCAATCAGGCAAACAAAAAAGGTATAAAATACCTTTTTTTCAAACTGTGAAATTGTATGTTGGCTTCTCTTATTGCCACAGGTTGATCCTGCTTGCCTACGTCAGAGCTAAAACATGCCATACCATAGTTACACCACTGGCCAGGGAAGATTAAAGGGACACTATAGGCACTTTAGCAACTTCATCTTACTGAAATTGTAATAGGGCCTGCAGTTCTTCCTTGCTGCCCTGCCCCCCAAAACCCAATATTAATTTAATTAGAAGGCTTGGAAGTGTGACTTTAAGCCAAGCCTTCAAGCCCTCTGGGTATGAGAGCTGGGAATGTTACTTCTCATGTTGACTCTCATACCATAACATGTCGTGACGTTGGCCATAAAGAATCATTGAATACAAAAATTCTCTATTTCACCCAATGCTTTTCTGTGAGGGTGACACAACCCAAAAAAGAGGTTGCAGCAGCGCCGAGTCTAGAAAATGTGAGTAATTTGTTTAATTTTTAATTATTTCGATTTTATTTTTGTTCAATTGGAGGGGAGATGATAAGGGGCATCTGGATTATACAGGTATGTATTCCTAATGCTACAGTATTCTTTCAAATAAAGAGCTTGTAGTATGAAAAATGAAAACATAAAAAAGACAGTGATACAGAGAAAGGGCGAATTAAAATTGGATCTTGTTGTTTTGTTAATTCATAGTCTATGTTTCATAATATGCTTTTTCTTGCCACTATAACTATTTGTACATTCCACGGAATCTGCAATGTCATTAAAGAATGTATGAAAAATAACTGGTCTTAGTACTGATGTTCCTCAGCTTTGGAAAGTAGGATAGGATGATTATGTACTAAACTGAGGATTTTCAGGAATCGATTATACCATTCCTAGTTTAAGGCCTAAATAGTCAAATTTGAAAAATTCTCCAATCTGGCTATTTTTCAATCTCAGCTCTTGAGGCCTACATTTTGCAATTCTCTTGTCCGTTCCCAACTTTCCTGATTTAGTTAAAACCCTGAACGTCCATGAAAGTATGTCTTTAACACAGTCTGTTTTCTTGTGATTATTGTATGTCAGTGTCACTCAGAAGCTGCCATTTCCATGTCATTGCCCATTGACATTTTAACACATTCCCAAACTGCTCTCCTCGGGCAAGTCACTGTGTGATGGTGTCAAGCAGCCGAGTAACAGCAGGAAAAAATGTAGCAGTATACAAAGTCAAACAGATAAAGAAGATGCAGGTGCTAAGTTTGAATGTTTAAAAAGAGTACAAGGAAAAAATATCATCTTTTTAGGCCTTGCGGAGTTTCTGCAATATATTCCTAAAAGTATACCTCTTAACTGTCCTAGATTCTTCAATATAGCCCCAGATTGTCTTGCTGTCCTGGAGACTGTAATTGGTGGCTTTGTACTTTGCCAATGCCGGCAAGTTCTTTTTCGGCATTTCTGCATGTACGAGACCCCTTTCCTCCCCTGCGGCTGACAGTTACCCTTTCCTTTCATGGAGCCGGAGAGAAATGTAACTAAATCGTGTCAATATAATCTGGATGACAATAAAGATGCTTTTCTGTCATATAGTAAATAGTAAATGAATCAGATAGGTGAGTGAATTTAAGGCATTCCATATTTGTATGTATAGAAATAAAATGCTTATTTTAACCCCGTCAAATTAATTATTTAAGAGATATGCTAGAAATTTAAAGGAAAGCAACATTTAGCATCTCAGTAAATTCACTTTTACATTAGTAAGCTATCTCGAAGTTGACATTAAAGGGTTACTCCAACCACAAAATAGTATTTTAGTAAAACAATGTTTTTGGTTGGCGTAGTCCTAGCTGACATGGTCCGTCCGTTTCAAAAGAAATTAAAAACAGAATTAAAAATTACTTTCGAGCACTGAGGCCACGTTCTTCCTGCAGCCCTCCTCCAGTGGTGTCAGAAGACAAGCTATGGTGAGCTGCCGCCATTTTTTTGTCTGTTGCCCGCATACTATGCATGTCGACGACAGAAGCCAAATATGCACAAATTTAACATTAGCCATGCCGGAATGAGAAAAAGCCATAAGGTTTAATAATCTGTAGATTTAAACAAAAGAAGAACATATTAGAGAAAAACAAATGTTGAGTCATAATGTGGTTCAAAAATAAATAAAACAGGGCAAGCAAAAAGGCTGAACTTGATGGCTGCAAGTCTTTTTTCAGTTTTAAGTAACTATCAGAGTTATTTGCTAAAGTTAAAATTGTGGAGATTTTAAAGTGAATTTCACGTTTAAGGTTAAAATACCCAAGCAGGAAACCTTCTTCAAGTCCACTATGCTTCCAGTTCGGCTACATGAAATTCACTTAGAATTTTCACTTTTTTGCAAATAACCCTTTATGTAATTTCCGACTTACATAAACCATATCATTAATCATATTACACATTGTATAACAATGTCAGTGAATAGCAAAAAAATCCTCTTTCTCAGATTTCCCATTATCCTAGTAGCTTAATATTTCTTTTTAACAATTAAAAAAAACAAATGCTTATAAACCACTAAAAGGACAATTTATTTATTCTATTCAATCCCTGAATTCACCAGGCCTCTACATCTACGTATTTCCTATTTGTTGCATTTGTTAATGTTTACATTATGTTTACATAATTTACATGCCTTTGGGTTCTTTAATTATTTTCTCTTTTATTTCTAGGCTGGGGAAGTCAGAGTTCGAAGGTGCATATACATCACAGCACGTGGCTTCATTTCCCCGGACACAACTTGCGTTGGATCCTCACTTTCATCCTCCTTTTTGTAGTGGTGTGTGAAATCGCAGAGGGCATAGTGTCAGATGGGTGAGTGTATGAAAATAGCTCTCTCAGATAGCAGCGGCTATTTATAAAGGGCTCGCTCTAAGTACCAAAGTGTGCTGCAATATTTCATCCTCTTGTTCTCGGGCACTCACGTGACCCTTACGTCAAAGAATTCCATGCGCTGTGCCAATTTGGGCAGAGAGCACAGACTTTGATAGGTGTATTAAATGTGTTGATGTACCTTTTCCAGCTGTTGGGCTAATTGGAATGCCTGACAGTTTCATTTTGAGATAAATTGCCCAAAACATTTCTCCCACATGTGCCTGTTAGGTAGTCAAGACCCCCATGTGGACTTAATTCAGATAGTTTGGTGTATATTATATATCATCCAATCAAACTAACAACAGAATTTAAATTATAATGCATGTGTTTATGAAAAAAATTGCACAAAAGTAATTTGGTACTAAATGACGTGAAAATTGCGTAACCTGGAATGTTCTGAATAGCCCTGTCTATTGGTCTACTTCTACTGAGATATTTTGGGAGCTATGCTACAGATCAGTAGAAGACAGCCACCCTCAGTACTCCTGTGCAGGTAATCTAACAACATAGTAATTTATGAATATGTAATGTCAACGTGAAACTCATTGCTTTCAGTGAAATCGGAGTTTGAAGGTAAACTCACTGGAAATTCAGGCAAATGATTCATATTACCATCTAACCTTGAACAATCACAACTGCTTATGCAATCAGGAGAGAATAAAATCTTGAATTTCTGGCACCTACAAGAAAGCAAGTGATTAGAGTCAAAGCTTCAAGATAAGTCATGTAAAATGTGTTAGTTATTTGCAACTGAAGGAGCACTACAGCATTAGGAATATTAACATGCATAGTGTTCTCCTCACTAGTTTGTTTTCTGAGCTCCGTAAATTGAATTAAAATAAAAGGAAAAAAGGGATTTACTTACCTTTTTTTCAATGCCCAGTCCACTAGGTGCTGCCGCCCACTTCCCCTTCTGAGACGTCTTCTGGCAGGAGTCGCTGCGTTGATTACTCGCCCAATCTAATGCTTCTCAAAGTGAATCATTTGGAATGAGAAGCACTTGCATGGAGCTCATCCAATCAGATGCTTCTCTTTGCAAAATCAAACTGTAAGCTACAGTGGCTGTCTATAGGCTATTAAACAGCAATAATTTAGATTGCAGGGCTAAAAAAGACAGGATAACTGCACCAAAATTACTTCATTAAGATAAAGTGGTCTGGGCGCCTTTAGCATCCCTTTAAAATTCATGTTGGTGGCCATGGGATAGCCTGGTCTGTTTATCAACCAGACTCAAATCTGGCAACTGAATAAAAAAGTAGACTGATTTGATTTTGTTTTCTGTCTGCACTGCGGAAAATGCATCACACAACAGTGTGCATCATGCATGACAAAGTCATCGCCAGTTTGTTTGATAAATATATAGAATCGATAGTATAGTATGGATTGACAGAATGGATAGGTGTAGGTTTTAGTTTTACAAAAAGCAATCTCAATATCCTCCCCAATGATATCACCATATTACATGTCTGAAATGTAATTGTTCCATCGAATGCTTTGTTGATTATCTAGTACATATCAAAAATGTTTACATAGTCAAAATATATTAGATTTGTTTTTGAGAACTAGGGGATGACTTTTTCAGTGACCCAACTATACTTTGTTGGTATACACCATGAGAAAAAATCTCATTGAGTCCTATGGCCTTCCAGGAATTTCCCTGCTTTGCTGGCTCATCCGAGTCGTAATTCACAACAAAGCATTTTCTATATAAAAACATCTTAAAAAACAAAAACAAAATGTGAAATAAAAACCATTCAGCACAAGTTAATAAGACGTCCCTGACATGAAACACTGAGTCTGAGCAGATGGAAGCCGTCTTACTCATTTTGGCGCTGTGTGTTCCAATAATGTTTAACCGTTGAGGTCAAGATCTCCCAAGTCATTAGCATTGAGAGCTGTATTCACAAGCCAATTTGGTACGATTGTGTGACTTTTTTCCTTTTTTTTTTTGTATTTTAATGTAGAATCCGTATGTGTGTAGCTTTCTATGATTCACATTCTAGAAGATGTAAGGATTGTGACCAAGACAAGTTCACTTAAAAAATAATTAAGTATTGTGCACGTCCTACTGAACTACCTCAGATGATTAACCTTTTACAAACAACAGTAAAGTAAATTCTATATTATCAAAAATGTGCATTTGGATCATTAATCTACTAAATATGTTTTTATCTAGCATTATATTTTCATAGACATCATTAGCACAAAGGGGGTAACATGCAAAGCTCTAAAAATAAGTTGGCCCATGTTGTGTTAACTACTAGGGACAAGCATACCTCTGGTTATTGAATAGCAAGTTTAGCATAGATGTTAAATGTTACAACTGCTATTCAGTTACCAGAGTTAAATGTATCCTGTGATAGAATCCAGCCATAAATTCACCTTCCTCCAAAATAAAATTAAAAATTAAAAAAAAATTGGGAATTGATCCAAATGGGCTTGAAAGTGAAGACCAATATGGACAATATGAAAGACCCCCAAACAGCCAAAATTTGCTCATAAGAAGAGGCACAAACAGCTTCCAAAATAGCTCTGAATAGAATAAATCAATGTCCTAGTGACTGGTGATTTCTTTTTTTTCAAAAACAGTGGGAAACTGGTAATTAAAAAATAAGAATTAAGTTTTTACTCAGAATGCACCTTAATCAGTAGACGTGCGGAGATATAGCTTCCGTAGTGGTTTTGTGGAGACAGGCACAGGCACAGAGTATAATGGTATTATGGAGACTGGCTGGGAGACTATGGTGAGGCCTGATAGAAAGCAGTTGTTGTTGGGGGATTCTATGATAAGAGATGTGGAGCTGGATAATAGTGGTCTTGTGAGATGTCTTCCTGGAGCTACTGCTCACAGAGATAGGAGAGGTATTTGTAATATCGTTAAGTGAGCAAAGCAGGAAGGAGAATTGGATGTACTTGTCCATCTTGGGACAAATTACTTGGCTTGCAATGAGGTTTCAGAGGTAAAGGAAGTTTTTTGTGTTTTTGCCAATGATATATGGCAGGTTGCTTCCACACTGTCATTATCTGAAGTTCTGCCTGTGCATAACACCGGATTTTTGCTGCCCTAGACAAAAGAAAATTGTGCCACCCTCCACGCCCCCATGTGACATCACAATTCCCCACCCATATGATCTGCCATATGAACTAATGCCAGTGCTGCACATTAAAAAGCCTTTCACCCCTCCTGTCTCTTACTGCTCTCCCCTCCTGTCCTTTAGAGCACTCCCTTGCCCCCTGCCCCTTAGTGGTCTCTCCTCCCCCTACCACCCCTCCCTCCTTCTCCTCCCCATAGTGGTCTCTCCTCTCCCCCACCCCTTTAGTGGTCTCTCCTCTCCCTCCCTCAGTGGTGTCTTCTCTCCTACCCTGCCCCCTTTTGTGTACTCTCCTCTTCTTCCCCCCTTTCCATTAGTGATCTCTCCTCTCCCCCGTTCCCCTTAGTGGTCTCTGCTCTCCTCTGCCCCTCCCTCTCGAGTGGTCTCTTCTCTCCCCCCTCCCCCTTTCCATTAGTCATCTCTCCTCTCCCCCACTCTCCATTAGTGGTCTCTCCTCTCTCCCCTCCTCCCCTAGTGGTCTCTCCTCTTCACTCACCCTTAGTGGTCTCTTCTCAGCCCCCCTCTCCTAGAGGTCTCTCCTTCACCCCCCCGCCCTCCACTAGTGGTCTCTCCTCCACTTCCTTAGTGGTCTCTCCTCCACCCCCTCCCTCCCTTAGTGGTTTCTCCTCACTGCCCCCCTCCCCCCCACTCGCTTCCTAAGTGGCCTCTCCTCACACCCCCTCCCTCCCTTAGTGGTCTCACCTCACCATCCTACCTCCTCCTAAGATCCATGAACTTGTGGCAATAATGGCAACTGATAATGTGGATTTAGTCGCTGTTACTGAGACATGGTATAATGAGAAAAATGACTGGGACATAGCAATACCAGGGTACTCTTTATATAGAAAAGACAGGGCAACGCAAGAAAGTGGGAGGAATGGCCATGTGTGTGAAGGATAGCATAAAATCTAGCCTAATAAAAGTTTGTGAGGCGAAAAAAGAGTCTGTTTGGGTTACGTTAGAATTTGGTAATCACACAGTAACTCGTGTAGGTGTGATTTACAGGCCCCCAGGACAAATAGAAGAGTTAGATAATCTACTAGTTGAGGAAATAGCTAAAAGGACAATGAAGGGGGAAGTTATCATCATGGATGACTTTAATCTTCCTGATGTGAATTCGAAAACAAAAATCGCTGCTTGTGCCAGGAGCACACATATTCTAAACTCTCTACTGGGATTGTCTCTAAAACAAAACGTTGAGGAGCCAACTCGTAAAGAGGCCATACCAGATTTAGTGTTAACAAATGGAGATTTGGTACCCGATATTACTGTAGGTGAAAGTTTAGGATCCCGTGACCATCAGTCAGTGTGGTTTAATATAAGAACAGTGACTAAGTCACACCACACAAAAACAAAAGTTTTACACTTTAGAAAAACAGACTTTTCTAAAATTAGAATATGTGTAAAGGAGTCATTATCAGACTGGAGCGGTTTAAATGGAGTCCAAGAGAAATGGGATTATTTAAAAGTTGTACTGCTGAAGGCAGCAGAAAATTGCATTAGGCTTGTCAATAAAAGCAAAAGAATTAAGAAACCACTGTGGTACTTAGCAGATGT
The DNA here is from genome assembly GCF_036172605.1 of Pelobates fuscus. NCBI lineage: Eukaryota > Metazoa > Chordata > Amphibia > Anura > Pelobatidae > Pelobates > Pelobates fuscus. The sequence continues at coordinate 110,702,948 of NC_086328.1, read as the reverse complement.
GGCCAAAATAGTAAAAAAAACTACAAGTTAGCATTTAGTAATTATATTGAAAAAAAAACAGAGTGAGGAAAATAGACAGATCTATAAGATTAGGCTAAGCAAGTTATAATAGCTTCCAAATCACACACAGAAGAGAAAATAGCACAGTCAGTAAAAACGGGGAAGGAGGTAGTGGATGCATGGAATAGCCTTCCAGCTGAAGTGGTAGAGGTTAACACAGTAAAGGAGTTTAAGCATGCGTGGGATAGGCATAAGGCTATCCTAGATATAAGATAAGGCCAGGGACTAATGAAAATATCTAGAAAATTGGGCAGACTAGATGGGCCGAATGGTTCTTATCTGCCGATAAATGTTATGTTTCTATGTTTCTATGTTTCACTATGAGTGAATATTTCTTATAGATATTACAAATATTATAGAGATTTTTTATTTTATTTGTTAACAGTCCTAAATGTACATATTCAGGAACAAATTTTGAATCTACATCTGAATTGCCCACATGAATTTTCCTTAAATTATGTGGTTACATTTTTTAGTCAATTACTCCCAATCTTTATTTTGTTTCATATATAACAGAAAATGTTCACTGTCATAGATGTGCTTTCAGACATGTTTAGAAATAAAAACAATAAGTGAACTATGGTTAACTGATCAAAAAAACTACTATTTAATAACATGTCAATGAGTGTCCAGTCATTTTCTCATTTTGCTCATCGTTTTATAGACTTCATGTGGAGAAAAGCTTATAATTAAATTAGCATACATGTTATTCATTATCTAAATATCTAAAAATACCTTTGGGTAATCTTACCATTCCCAGAGTCCTGCTCATAACATGTTTATTAAAGGTCATGTAGCCTTCATACATTATTAATTAATTTACTTTATCTGCCTCACATGGTATGTTATCTGAAGAGTAATTTAATGACTTGACAATCAACCTAGAAAATGTTGGCAAAAATAAAAAAAACTCACAAACCCATGCAAGATTTAGATTTATTTACAACTCTTTTTTATGAGCCAACTGTCATCTTATCACAACAACACACTGGTTGAAGCCCAAAAATATTTAAATACATTAACATTTCATCGGAAATTGCAGTATGAACATTCTGAAGAAGTACTGTTTAATTATTCCATATATGGAACATATATGTTATTGTGAGGTTTGGTAAATAAAGTTAAAGGAACACTAAAGTGTAATGAATACAAACATTAATTTCTAATGTTTTTTTTTTTTATATATATAAATCTTTATTTTCATTTTTTTTTAAAACAAATTCATTCAAGTGACGACACAGCTTACAACTGTATAGTTTTTAAACACGGTACAAGAAATTATTTTCCAATGGCAAATAAATAATAATTATAAGTACCAGTCAAACCTTGCATTAGTAAGCATCTTCATTGAACAGTATTCTGCTGTATCTTGCATCTTACATCCTTACATTCATACAGACATACATATCTCCATAACCTTAACCATACCTCCTGCCCATTCTCTCATCTACGGATAGCTATCTCTGTGGGGGGGGGGGGGGGGGTTATATTGCGGTTGATAAATCTAACCCAAGGGGCCCAGACTTCATTATATTTTTCTCTAGATATCTTGGCTATCCCAGCTTCCATGTTGCGTTGGTATTCCATTTGTATACATATCTCCTGCCATTTTAACCCGCCCATTTGTCTCCAGTTCCTGGCCATAACTATTTTTATTGCCATACAAATGTGAATCCAAAGGATTTTTACTTTTGTATTGCTTTTTGGAAGGTCTAAGTGGAACAGGAACATTTGAGGGGTAATCTCAGTCCGAACGTCAAACATAGAGTCTGCCAGTTCCACTACGATTGATTTCACTGGTTTCAGCTCCTCACAGTCCCACCAGATGTGGGAGAATGAACCCAGCTCCCTACCGCATCTCCAGCAATCTGGTAGGAGTGTGGGTTGAAATCTGTGAAGACGAGTAGGGACCAGGTACCAACGGTATACTAGTTTAAAGTACACTTCCTGTATATTCACCCCGTGTATGTATCTTTTTACTGCTTGTAGGCCCAACAGCCAATCCTCCACTGAGGATGAAAAATCAAGTTCTTGCTCCCATTTATACATTGCTGGCGCTTTGTCTATTTGTCTTTGGCTTCTTGCGAATTGATTGTATCTGGAAGCGATTTTTTTTTTATAATGAGATGCTACAAATTGGTCCATTGGGGAGCTTTCCGACAAGTCCTTCCCCATAGTGAAGGATTTTATTCTTAAATAATTAAAAATTTCCTTCGCTGGGAGATTATATTTAGATTGTAGTGTTGGGAATGGCAGCATTTTATTGTTATTTAAAAGTTCCGCTATTCTTTCTACGCCACCGTTTTCCCATTCTTGTATATTTATGTCCTTTATATAGAATTTTAGGATTGTTAGTGGGGCGTTTAATGATATATGTTTTGTTCCATATTTCTTTTTCAAGTGCTTTACGGTGTAAATCATTGTATTATTCATTGGGTTGCTAGAACTTATATTTTTTAGAAGTTCACTGTCGCACCACCAAAGTGATAAAGGTTCCAAACCACCAAGGTCTGATTTCTCAATGTCTAACCATTTTGGTCTAGCCGTTGTGTAGTTGTCACACTTAATTAGGTGTGCCACCATATTATTCATATATGATTTCTGTATATCTGGGAAACGGATCCCCCCTTCTATCCAGTCTCTCTGTAGTATTTCCAGTGAGACTCTAGGTCTCCTATCTTGCCAGATATAATTTGATAGTTGCCTTTGGAGACCGCGTATCGTCTGGTATGTCACCCTCAGCGGGAGATTACTAAATAGGTATGTCAACTTAGGAAGGAGATAAAAGTTTACTGCTTCGATCCTACCCAACCAAGAGAGTTCCAATCCCTGCCAATTTTTTAAGGTGTTCCTGAAATAGGTGAAAATATCAGTGTAGTTGAGTTCTCCAGTTTCTCTATAGTCTAGAGAAAATTTTACCCCTAAGTATTTTATATTATTTGTTTCCCAGTCGCATTTAAAATCTTTTTTAAGTTTATCTAGACCTGGTCCGCTCAGGCCTTTTAACAAAATCTGTGTTTTCTTTATATTTATTTTATAACCCGAGTGTGTACCAAATTCGTTGATAAGCCGAAATACGGCTGGGATAGATCTAGTAGGATCTGCCAGGGTCAGTAGGACATCATCTGCATATAGTGCAATTTTATTCTCGATCTTATTCACCTTTAACCCGCTGATGTCTTCATTCTGTCTGATCGCGGGTGCCAACGGTTCTATGGACAGGATATATAGCAGGGGTGCCAAAGGGCATCCCTGTCGCGTCCCATTTCTAATAGGGAACCAATTTGATTGAAACATATGTCCTGATACTTTTGCCTGCGGTTCCTTATATAGCGCCAATGTGCTCTCCTTAAAGAAACCCTCGATGCCGAAGGCCCCCAGTACTTCTTCCATGTACTTCCAGTTGACCCGATCGAAGGCCTTCTCGGCATCGAGGGTAACCACCGCAAAGGGAGACAAACTTTGATCTGCATGGTATAGGACATTCAGTAGTTTCCTAATATTATCAGATGTGCCCCTGCCCTCTACAAATCCACTCTGATCTATGTGTACAATATTAGGTATAATTTGTTTTAATCTGTCAGCCAGAATTCTTGAGTATATCTTAATATCTAGATTTATAAGAGAAATTGGTCTGTAGTTTGAAGTGTACGTAGGGTCCTTATCTGACTTAGGGATTGGTATGATAGTGGCCTGGAATAGTTCCGTTGGGATGGCTTTATGGTTAGCGAGATCTTCAAATGTTCTTAGTAAATATGGAGAGATTATGCCGCTTAGTTTTTTATAAAAAATTAAAGAAAAGCCATCTGGGCCTGGTGCTTTACCTGCTGTTAAAGCTTTAATGGTATTGCTAATCTCCTGAATGGAAAAGGGAGCATTAAGTTGGCTTAATTTCTCCCTTGATATGGTTGGTAAACTCAATTTCTCCAAAAACTGTTTTGTTTCACCCTCGGATGGCTCGTCAAATTTTATATTATATAAGTTTTTATAATAGTCTTCGAATGCTTTAGCAATTTGAGTTGGAGAGATCATTTTTTTGCTTCCAACGGTTATATAATTTATAGATTGAAGTTTATTTTTGTTTTTTAATTTATTTGAAAGACTTTTCCCTATTTTATTATTTCCGTAATACCATCTCTGTTTTAGAGTTAACATGGCTTTGTCAATCCTTTCTTGAGTTCTAATTAATATTTTTCCCCTAATCTCTTTAATGCCCTCCAGGATTTTATGGTCTATGGTAAATTTGTGTAGACGTTCTTGTTTTGCCAGCTCGATATAAAGCTCATTAAGCTCTTTTCCTTTCTGTTTTTTTATAATAGCACCCATTTTTATGAGGCATCCTCTAATATATGATTTAAAGGTACACCATAGCATGGCATTGGAGACGTCCCCTGAGTCGTTACTTTCAAAAAATTCTTTAGATTGAGTACGTAATGCGTCTACACTGATTTCTGATTTTAATAGATTTTCATTAAGTCTCCATTTATCTCTAGGTTTATATTCAGGGTTGTTTTTTATGACTAAACTTACAGGGGCATGGTCGGACCATGTTATTGGTCCAATTGACACTTTCTTAACTCGCTCCAGGATTTCAGGTTTTACCAAATAATAATCAATTCTAGTATATGTCTGGTGAACGTGTGAAAAAAACGTGTAATCTCTTGCGTCTGGATTAGACGTTCTCCAGGCATCATATAAACAGTTTTTTGCCATAATAGTCTGCATCTTTGATAAGCCTGTTCTTTGCTTACCATCTATGTAAGCGGACTTGCTTCTATTCCTGTCTGTTTTATCATCTATAGTGCAGTTAAAATCCCCCCCTATAATTAAGCTACCGGACGACACGCGGTCAATCTTTTGCATCAGATTTCCCAAAAACCTATATGGGGATTGGTTTGGAGCGTAGACGTTTACCAGGGTATACAAAATATCATTAATACGAACAATCACTATAAGGAACCTACCACCCGGGTCGGTCTCCTCGTGTATCAGCTCGTATTTTAATCTATCTGAAAAAAAGATTGCCACCCCTCTTTTCTTGCCCTTTCCCACCAGGTTGGATCTATGAACCACTGGGAATTTTTTATAGTTCCATAGTTTGGGCTTTAAGTTAGACCAGTGAGTTTCTTGGACGAAACCAATATCTGTTTTATTATCAGACAGTAATTTATACAGATATCCTCTTTTCTGACCTGAGTTTAAGCCCCTTGCGTTAATAGTTAGTATATTTAATGACATATTACCGCAGCTCACCCCACACCCTCCACCCCTCTATCCTCCCCTCACGTAGTATCCGACACACAACCTCATTCATACTCCCACCGGTCGGTCCTATAGATTTGGACCCCATAGTGGAACTCCAACTTTCTAATGCCTCATTCAAACCATAATATGAAGTACTCTGGGTAGTCTTCATATTTAACCCTGCTGCCGTCGCAGGACCCTGGACCAGGAGAGTGGGCCTTTTGTTCTTTGTTATGGTCCCTCTGACCTTCATATTGTTCTGCCCTTCTTTTCCCTCTTTCTCTTCTCTTTTATCTGCTTCCTTCCATCCCCTTCCCTTCTCCTTCCCTTTTTCTACCTTCTCCTTTTCTTTTCCCTTTCCCTTTCTTTTTATCAAGTCTATCTCTGGAGGCATAGTTGTATTCTTTCGTTATTATCCTGCACGAAATCTGTCCCCCCTCTATTATATATCTTCCCCTTTCTTTCCCCTTTTTTTTTTTTTCCTTCTTTCTTTTTCCCCTTTCTTTCCCTTCCTCTTCTTTTCTTTTCCTTTTCTCCCTTTTTTCTTCCCTTTTTTCCCCCTTTTTCTCTTTCTTTTTCTTTCTTTCCCTTTCCTTCCCCTCTTCTTTCTCTTTTTTTCTTTGTATTTCCTCAAGCAATTCTATCCTCCTGTTTTGTCTTCTAATACTCCTTTCCCTGGCTCTTGTCTTGATCTATAATCTCCCTTCTCCTCCTTTTATATAATTGAGAGCTTTTATCCATTGTGAAACTCGCTCATTCGTTCCTTTCTATACATATACGCATCAATCATTCCATTCTATACATATTCATTTTATAATGTGTCCATAAGTGTAGCTTATGCTTTATACTCATTATCCCTTATATTACTCTATATACAAATCATCATACTTGTGTCAATTGTGAAACTCGTTTCGTTCATTCCTTGCTATTCATATACGTTTTATAGTGTGTTTATAAGTGTAGCTTATATTTTATATTCATATCTCTTATATTGCTATATATACAAATCATCATTAACTTGTGTCGATTGTGAGACTCCCTTCATTCATTCCTTTCTACACATATACATTTTAGGGTGTAACGATAAGTGTAACTTATACTTTATGCTATTGATTAAGTGTGACTTATACTTTATGCTCATATTCCCTTACGTGAGTATATATACAAATCTACCTTTGTTACTCTATATGTGCTGTATGACAGTCTATAATTATATAGACTTCTTTATTTATATGCATTGTATGCCTGAGTGGGTGACTCCTACACCGTGCCAAAAAACCTTTTAAAACCTTTTCTAGTGAAAAAAAAAAAAAAAAAAAAAAAGGAGAGGGGAGAATTTGATTTGACTAAGGGATGAGTTCCAAACTTATCATCTTCTGTTTTAGTGCCAAGTTGTCTCTGAAAGTATATGGTTTATCCTTGAAGAAGACCATAATTGCCGTCGGAAACAGCCATTTGTATCTTATGTCCTTGTTCCTGAGGATAACCGTTTCTTCAGAAAAGGTTCTTCTTGCTTGTCTTGTCTTCTGAGATAGGTCCTGATAAACTTTTAAATGGCTCCATTCTTCCGTGTCAAGGATCCCGTTCCGTATCTTCTGCATTATTTGGTTTTTCATCCAAAAACTCGAGAAACAGACCATGACATCTCTTGGGTAGGATTTGTCGGTTCCATTAGGTCTAGCCAGCCTGTGGAATCTTTCCAAGGTCTCGGGGCCCAGCGTCTGTCTAGGTAGTATTTTAGAGAATAGACTGATCAAGTGCGAGTATAATTCTTCTTGTGAGATTGATTCCGGTATACCTCTGACTCTTACGTTGTTTCTCCTGGAACGATCTTCTAAGTCCGTCAGTTTCTTCTCAGTGTCCTGCAATCTCTTTTCTAGCTGTATATTCGATGTTTTAATTTGTTCGTATTCCTCTTGGATTTTTTGTAATATAATTGCCTGATTAGTAAGTTTTTCTGAGAGAGTAGCAATTTCTGCTCTAACCTCTTTAGAGTTGTTTTCAATATCCGCTTGAATCTTTTTGTATAAGTTGTCTAACATTTGAGTTAGCAGTTGTTGTGTCAATCCCTGCGAGTTTTTTGACAGATGTAGTGAGTCGTCCTCTGATATGTTTGATATTTGGAGGACGGAGAGCTGAGCGTTTTCTAGCGGTAGGGACTTGCGTTGCCTCTCTAGGTCTGTGCTAGGCACTTTAGGTGAATAAAATGTGCCTATTGTTGCCTTCTTTTTGTCCATGTTTTGGACTTTATCTTTATCTTTATCTTTTTTTGCAGGCATATGTGCTGGACTTCCAGTTTAGACTTTATGTTCCGCTGGAATTTGCTGCTAATGGGTATTTCCTATGTCGGTTTTAGCGAGTGTTCCTTTCCAAGTTGCTATACCGTGTATATCCCTTTAATTTATCTCTTATTTATCAGAATATACCGGGTATGTCCCTTTAAGTTATCTCTTGTTTGTCTCTTGTTTATCAAAATATGGAGTAAGGAGAGAAAAAAAAAAAAAAAAGAAGCAAAAGTCTTTCCTCTCCACTGCAGCACCAGTTAGCTGCAGTTAGCTGCCCCTTTAAATTAGCTCTGATTTCTCAGATGTAAATGTGGATGTGGAGTAGAGGTTTGGTGGCAAGCAGGAGACCAAATACGGTTTTTATCCACGGAGGTTAATTAATTAAATGGTTAATTCGTATACGCTGAGAGAATGTTACTCTGGCGAAGTCGTTCTTCTATATATATACACAAGTACCATCAAACTGTAGGTATATACTTATCGCACTCGGCGTGAGCAGCAGAAACAGCCCGGTAATAGACCCGTTTTGAACAAGATGAGGAACTTCAGGGGGGGGTGAGGATCAGTGACAGGTGAGTGCCCAAGAGTTACAGCTTTAATTTGTATCTCTATAGAGTTTTTAGCAAAACTTACGGCAAACCTGTAGAGGATTTCTCGGAGGAAGAGATGACAGGTGGGCAGGTGGATACCTCAGCTACAGCGTCACAATGTTGCATCTATGTTGCATCTATGTTGCCTCATTCCTCCGCAGCAGCTCACAGGATCCACGGCCGTCCTTAGCAGATAAACTGGGTGTCGGTGTACCGACCTTAGTCTCTCGGCAGGTTAGTAAGAGCTGCTCCGCCGCTCAGCCTGCAGCTTGTGCCACGCTACTTTCAGATTCTCGGCGTTCCAGCGTCCCGGCGCTCTCACCGCCCTGATTGCTCCGGCTGCTGCATTACCCTACTTCCTGGTCCGCGGGATCGCGGCTTACGTGCGCTCCGACGTCACACACTGCCCGCCCATAAATCACCCCAATTTCTAATGTTTTAGAAGAGAGAGGGACCTAGTGCAAGAATTTTTGCAGGGACCTCTAGTGCAAGCACGGCTAAAATGTAGATCCCCATACAACTCCCACAATTGCCAGTTGGGGATCACCATGTGCCCTTCCTTGCAAAGCTGTATTTGTGAGAAGTATTTGTGTTAGCATGTAATTATGTTTTTGTGTGTGTATGCATGTATTTGTGTGTAATGTGGGCATTCGAATGCAGTTGTGTGTTTGTATGTACTGTTGCGATATAAAAGCAGTGGTGTACTTGTGTTTGTGTTTGAATGTGCTTGTATATAGAGTTGGTGTTTGATTGCTGGATGTATGCAGATATGCACATACACACTGAAACACACACAGATACAAACACTGCCCAGGGCCGGTGCTTGGATTTTTAGGTACATAGGCGAAGATGCATTTTTCCGCCCCCCCAAAAAAAACATCTTCACCTATGTGCCTCTTAACCAGCCCCGCTCCCCTCCCCGACCAATAGTGGTCCCTTCCTGCCCCTTAGTGTTCTTCTCCCCTCCCCCCTCTTTTCCCTGTCTCTTGGTGTTTCTCTCCCATTCCCTCCCTGTCCCTTGGTGCACCCCACACCCCATTAGTGGTTACACTCCCCTTCCTGGTGTGCCTTCTACCTCTATTGTTGCATTGCCTAGCGGAGCAGATCCCCTAAAGGAGCTTCAGTTTTCTGTACCCGGCCGAACTGACAGGGAGTGCTCTCTCTGTGAGCACCTCCTGTCAGTCTGGCCAGGTACAGGAAACAGAAGCTCCTGTACTGCACTCTGCTCCGCTACACTCTGTACACACTGACAGTCACACGCTCAATGACAAACACACATACGTCACTGACAGACACAGACTCATTGACACTCATTGACAGACACACGGATAGTCACACACATACTCAATGACAAACATACTCTCACTGACTTGACAGACACACACTCATACACTGACAAACACACTCATCATACACTGACAGACACACTCCTAAACTCACATGCACACACACAGACGCACTCACTCACACACGCTGTCACTCATAGACGCACGCTGTCACTCACAGACGCACACTCTGTCACTCACAGACGCACACACTGTCACTCACAGACGCACACGCTGTCACTCACAGACGCACACGCTGTCACTCACAGACGCACACGCTGTCACTCACAGACGCACACGCTGTCACTCACAGACACACACACAGACACTCACAGACACACACGCTGTCACTCACAGACACACACACAGACACTCACAGACACACACTGTCACTCACAGACACACACACACACACACACAGACACTCACAGACACACACACGGTCACTCACATACACACACACAGACACTCACAGACACACACACTGTCACTCACAGACACAGACACTCACAGACACACACAAATACACTCACAGACACACACACTGTCACTCACAGACACACTCACAGACACACACACTGTCACTCACAGACACACACACTGTCACTCACAGACACACACAGACACTCACAGACACACACACTGTCAATCACAGACACACACACTGTCAATCACAGACACACACACTGTCAATCACAGACACACACACAGACACTCACAGACACACATCACATACATTCACTAATTATTTTAATAAATATACATTTTCCACCCAGCCTCCTTACCTGGAGAGCTGGTGTGGATGATGCATCCTTCCCTGGGGTCCTGCTGAGCGCCGTGCGGCTGTGCTGTGCGGAGATCAGACGCGGCAATGGAGCTCTAATCTCACCGCTCTGCTCCCTTGCACGCTGTCTGCTGATACCGCGGGAGCCGGAATATGACGTCATATTTCGGCTCCCGCGGTAATCAGCAGACAGCGCGCGAGGGAGCAGAGCGGTGAGATTAGAGCTCCCTCGCCGCGTCTGGTCTCCGCACAGCACAGCCGCGCCGGGGGCCGAGATGGTGGCTGGCAGGAGGGAGAGCTTCACTGAAATTTTGCGCCCCCAGAGCCCGTGCGCCCTAAGGCGGCCGCCTGTGCCGCCTTATGGACGCGCCGGCCCTGACACTGCCACATACACACATGGTCTACAAGACTTTATTTATGAGATGTCTCAGTCTACGAGACTCTCCTCTTCCCTGGTTCCTCTCCCATCTCTCCTACCGCTCTTTCAGTTTTCCTTTCTCTAGCTCTTACTCTTCTCCGCTACCCCTCTCTGTTGGTGTTCCCCAAGGTTCTGTCCTTGGTCCTCTACTCTTCTCAACCTGTACTGCCTCTCTTGGTAAACTCATCAGCTTCTGGTCCATGCTCTCCCTCCTCTCTGATCCTCCCCTTACTCCCTCTCCTGCAAGGCTCATTGGTAAGCTAGGATGAAGTGACTTATACTTACTTCCTCCCATAACCTCGGCTTCACATCTAAAAGGGTCCGTTTGTGCTGTCAAAAAGCACCTGACTGGCCCCTTATCCAGAGTAAGTAACCCAGTGGGCTGCCTCAGGTAGTTCTGCCACTGATTTAGTGTTCCATCTGTCCCTAGTTATATAGTCCCTCCCACCCAGAGTGTCCAATAAAAATTAGAAAATAAAGTTTTTTACTTACCTTTTTACAGTGCTGAGGCTCCCTTGATACTGAGTACACCTCCACCTCCCACGACGTGATAGAAGAGGCATGAACTCCCCCTGCAACATGTAAACCAATGCTCCTCATAGAGGAACATTGGGGACCTAATATGCATGCATGGCTGGCATTTATTAACTGGTTTCCTGTGGGGGCTTCATCAAGTTTTACTTGGTCAGTGCAGGGGAAGCACTTTTAGTGTAACAGCCACTGAACCTGTGTTTAACTGTTTAAGGAAAACATTGGCTTTTCTGCCATATGAGATGAAGTGATCTAAGTTACTTTAGTGGATCTTTAGATATAGAAATTCACATTCCTGTATTTAGTTCTCCAACTAAGCGCCTATATCTTGTCTCACTATCATTAACTGATACAAATTCTACCATTTTCTGTCATTGAACATGGTATGCTGATGTGAAGAACAATGTTATTTCCCCTCTAATGCATTGTGTGCCCTGGCTGTGCCAAGACATAACTGGATTGGGATATAAATGGCCAAGTATCTGATATATATTAAAAATAAATATATATATGTATATATATATTTGTGCTCGGAATCTCTATTATGTTAATGGAATGTAGAGGAGAAGCAAAGTTGGTTGAGGTGTGCCGAAACCAACGTACGAGTAGGCCTGTAAAAAAAAAAAAAGAGGGCCCACAAAGAGAAATGTGTAAAGGAGGGTGTAGGTGGGTGGGGTCAAAACAGCTTGAACGGCAAAGGTAAGTAGGGGGTAGGGTTTATAAAGGGTCATATCTCCTCCCACAAATTCAGACCAAATGGCCTTCCAACTTGTGCTCGGAATCTCTATTATGTTAATGGAATGTAGAGGAGAAGCAAAGTTGGTTGAGGTGTGCCGAAACCAACGTACGAGTAGGCCTGTAAATAAGAGGGCAAAAAGGAATTCAAAGTAAACACACTTTATTGCAAGTTTAAACTGCGAGATTTCTGAAAGTCTGCCTGAGCTCCCTTTCTGGTCGAGGGATGTAGGAGTTGTATATTGAGGATTTCCAGCGTCCCAGCCTCCTAATGATGTGTACCGGAGTGTTAGTGCTTGAAGCTGATGATGCTGCGCCGATGCGAAATGAGTGACCAGAGAAGGAAGCTGGGTTGTAGCCTAACCTTGACAATAGAATTCTGATGTGTGACATAAATTTAGCTGTGGTGAGTGGTTGTCCTTGGAGTAGAAGTAGTGGAGTATCTGGTAAGTGCGTGAGGTGAGAAACCAGGAGCATATCCAGAACATGTACAGGGCACCACAAATTCTCGGTAGGGAAGAGGGGAATGATAGTGGGATAGGCAGAGTGATTAGTTTTGGTAGAAGGCAAAGAGAGTAGAAAATGGTCGTCTACTTTCTTTAAGTGAGAAAGTTTGAGGCATCGTACTGTGTCTCCTTGATGTATCACGGTGAACTAGGTCTGAGGAAACTGTAGAAAGCCAAAAAAATGGTAGATTTCATGACTAAATTAGTATTATGGTCAAACGGGGATTTGTCCAATAAGTCGCTAAGAAGCCGGAATATTGGACCGTCTATTGGTAGCCTAGTCGTGCTAGGAGGGACTGTGACCTTGAAAAAGTTTTGAGCCTACTTTGGGAGGTGGGAGTGTATTGTAAAAAAGGCCGTGGAGGCTGAAATGAGGCCTCAGGAGAAACGTAAAATGTTTTAACCTTATTTACCTGATACCATGACACGGGATACTGGAACTACCTCCTGGAGTCTTCTTGCAGAAAGAGTAGTACAACCTAAAACATTTTCATTAAGTAAAAATAAGGAACCTGAGTATAGTATTACAATATAAACAGAGATTTGGAAATAAGAGCTACTGAAAAAGTGAGCGTGGAGCTTGATAACTTTAAGAGGTTTGATGGGGCTCAGCCCTTTGAGAGAGGAAAACAAACAAACCGTGAAGGGGATAACTGTTACTTTAAGAGAATACCCCTGGGAATATATACATAATTATATGTGACAATGAGTGGTGAAATAATGCCATTTAGAGTAAGGGAAAACGTAGGTAGAACCGTGAACATATGATATAAAATAATACATAGAGGAACATACTTAAATAGGAAAATTAAAATGCATAGAACCTCATGTGTTCGGCTACCGAATGTGCAAGAGAAATATAATAGGACCGCGTGTGTTAGATTTAATGAAATGAAATGCTAGTGACACAGCCGTTCGTATGTGTTTCGTCTAACATAAGTGAGAAACAGGCGAACGTAAGGTGAGTATATGCGTTCAGTAAAATTTTATTAACGAAAGAAAGAACGAAAAGCGTGTGTACTCTGCGGTCGGCTAAAAAACGCCCGAACGCAGAAGTACATGAACGGCGGATTTACACAAATGGGTAAGTAATATATCTAGGGAGCCTATCCCCGCGTTTTTAGGCCTGAACATGGGAAATAGCCGAACGCTATTTCCCACATTGATGCTTACGTTTGCGTGCCGGTCTTGTGACCGGAAGCTTGACAGCTGGGTAATGAGTAGGGAATACCGCGGGGCAGCCGGTGGATGAGCCCGGAAGTCTGCGGTAGGTGCTGCTGGAGGGAGACTGTTTGCTCGATGCAGGACTTGGCAGGAAATGCAGGTAACTATGGTGACAGTCAAAACAGCTTGAACGGCAAAGGTAAGTAGGGGGTAGGGTTTGTAAAGGGTCATACTCATAACTCCTCCCACAAATTCAGGCTAAATGGCCTTCTAACATAAATGAAAGAGAGCATCATGTGAAAAAGTTAACACAAGTTCTAGGGGATTTTTAATGTTTTATTGAGTGGAATAATTTCCAGAAAAGTGACAAATTTTGGTGGTTTTCTGAACCCACATGACCTCTCAACCTCCTGCCCCCTGGAACTAAAAGGAGGTAAAGATGGAGGTTTTATTAAATCTTATAGTAAACATCTGTTACATATAACTGGCTGAAGTGAATATCACACATGGTCCAGCACTCATGTCCGTGGGAAGAAATGAAAGTGTTTAGGGTTTCTTATGGTCACATTTCTAAGGACAACAATTAAAAGTAATATTAAAGTTCAATATAAACAGTCTAAGGATTATAAATGACAAATACGGCTTAGTAGTATACACAGTAAAAAAAAACAGAGTAATGAACTTAATTACATTTTTTTTTATTAAAACAGCCACTGAACTTTAAAAAAAAAACTAACATCTTGCTGTATAGATCGGAAGATCTTTTTAAGCACAACTTGGAAATTAGAAAAAATCCACGTTAGCATTTATTCACTGAATAATTGAAACAGCATTGAAAAATGTTGGCTAAAAATAAATTAAATTGAGGGGGGTTATTTAATAAACATCAAACTGTAGTAGGGATGTGCATGGGCAAAAAATTTGGTTTGGTTCGGAAATTCAGTTAAGTAAAAAAATGTGTTTGCTTTGGCAATTTATACGAATGGCATTTGGTTCGTTTCGGGACTTCAATTTCGGGACTTTGCAATTCGGCAATTCGGAACTTCGGCAATTCGGAACTTCTGTAATTCGGACCCTAACCCTAACCCCTAACCCTAAACCTAACCCTTAGTTTTGCCCCTAACCCTAAACCCTAACGCTAACCACTTGTTTTGCCACTTTTCAGAAATCCAAAGCACTTCGGCAATTCGGAGCTTCGGCAATTCGGCAATTCGGTTCGGTTCCGCACTTCGGAAATTCGGCACTTCAGCAATTCAAACTTCAAAACATTCGTAAGCATCCGAATGTCCGAATTTCACGAAATTCGTCCGAATGTGCATTCTAAACGAAATTAATTGCACATGCCTAAACTGTAGTGAGCTGGTAGCCAAATTGTAAAATGAAGCCAATGATAGCTGGTTTGGTAACATTCTCCATGTTGGGGATATTTTAGTCTAAATTCTACTCCCAGAGAATTGTCAGGAATTTACTAGAGATTTTTTGTCGCTATTTTGACCTACAATTTGGAGTCTCCGACAAATTCTGTTTTAAACCCTATAGATGTCAGGTGTTTACTGAAGAATCATATGCAAAGGAGTAGTATTTAAAAGAATTGCACATTCTAGGCAGATTTATTATTTAAACTCCGATCAAACATTTCATGTGGTTAAGACTGATATGTTTGCAATTCGTTTTTTTGTTGTTTTTGCAGATTTAAAAGATCTGATCAATTTACCATTGCACACAGTTTACTAAATAATACCCTTTATTCAATTAGAGAAAAGGTGAATCTACAAAATACTATAAAACAATGGTCTAAAAAGCCAGTTAGGTGCCACAAGTAGCATTTCTAAGAACCGTGGCTTGCTGGCTCCTGGGATTTGTTTTTCGACACTTGCTGTGCTGAGCTGCTTTGTCAACATTTCAAACGAATATTCTATAATGCGAAAGCTTTTAGAGAAAGTTATCTGTATGGGGTAAATCAAACAAAATACTTTGCAGTCACCCATCTTGTTCTTAGACCTTGGTTATATAATCTCTGAAGTGATGGTTCTTAAATATTGGGGTTAAGACCCAAAACCAGTGTTAATTTTGGCAGCAAATGTCAATTTAGTTTTAGTCATAGTCTTTTGACTAAAAATCTACTTGAGTCGTATTTTAGTCATCTGAAATATTTCAGTTTTAGTCTAGTTTTAGGCGACTATATATTCCGTAGATTTTAGTCGACACATCTATAATCTAGTGAGTTAAGTTAAAGCCTCTGTCTGTCTCTTTTGCCTCTTCCCTAGCCCCTCTTTGTCTCTTTGTGCCCCTCTCTGTGTCTCTCTCCCAAGCCGTGGTCTGTCTCTTTTGCCACGTCCACAGTCCATCTGTGCAGTGTTAATTTTGGTTGCAAGTTTCAATTCAGTTTTAGTTATAGTCTTTTGACTAGAAAGCCATTTTATTTTTAGTCATATTTTAGTCATCTGAATTGTTTTAGTTTAGTTTTAGTCGACTAAATTAAAAAAATTTTAGTCAACTAAAATTTGACTAAAATTGTTAGTCAACAAAAATAACACTGCCCAAAACTGGATCTTCATGTTATTTCCGTGGATCACCATTGGAGGGAAAAGACGCATTAGATAGGGTCAGTTTATGGGTAACTACTGAGAATAAATTGGTTACTGACTCTAGGAAACAGGCGAGTACAGAGGAGGATTGTCCCCAGGCCATTTGCAGACAGGTTTTTTGGTCTGCAGCCTCAAAGCATCTTTATTCTGCTGATTAAAAATAACTAAAGGTCTATTGGCATATCTGTTAGCAGAATTCTGGAGGCAGTAACTTGCTCTCACAACACTGTGTGGGTCTGTGCTTGGGCGAGTGACCCCCAATGTCAATGCCCTCCAGGGTTGGACTGGCCTACTGGGATACTTCCCAGTTGCTTGAAGTATCTGGAAGTGACTGGACTGACAGACGATGATGACTATTTATGATGCGGAGGTGTTTGTAAGTGGTTGTGGGATGAGAGGAGATATTGGTGTCAATGGAGTCACAGGAAATAGTTGATCGGCTAGCTATTCTCTGTCACAATGTACGGCTTAGACTGGTGGAGGCTGCAGTTATATATGTCACACCTCACAACCCCAGGAGCCGCCATTTTGCAAACCCATATATTGCCTGCGTATTGTGAGTAGGACCAATCATATCTCGATTTAGCAGGCTCATTTGTCAAATAATCAATTTATTTGCATCCGATCCCCAGGCTTAACAGTGACAGTGTTGGACATTTTACTGAAGGACACTACTCAAAGACTTTTATTTTGGACACTTTGCACTTTAACCAGCTGTTTCTGGTAAAGTATAGTGTTTTTATACATCTTCATCAATAAATCTATCTTTTGGAATACTTTTGGATATTTTACTATTCCATCAAGTACTGACATCAGGATTTTGGCTGCACAAGGTCTGGACAACCTTTGAATGGTCCAAAGGAACATACCAAGAGAGTCATATGAGGGTATGACTCCATCCTTGTGAGTGTAACTACCTTTACTTTCTCCCAGTACATTTTATTGTATAGACATACTACGCTATTGTGCATATATCTCTATTTTACAGATTACCTCAGATTCAAGTGGTTCCACCTATTGCTTTGTATGTATGTTATTTGTTTTTATGGTGGTGTAGGGGATACCACATATTAGGTGTTTTGAGCTGCATACTTTCTGTCTTTCCCACAGAGTGTATTATTATTTTGTTTTATTAACAGTGACAGCTATTCCCTGCTGGGAAAAGTCTAACAAAGGTGTTTTGCAGAATTGAATTTGCCACATATTTCATGAAATTGGGTTGCAAAGGTAATTTTTTGTGAAATGTCTCCAGGCTAAAACCATGATGTAACTACTGCTACAAAATATATAATGCATAACTAAATTTTTCTAGGACATTCCTCATTAAAATGAAATATTACATAATAAAATTATTTAATTTTTAACAAAAAACATTTTAGCTAAACTTTGCTTTTTCTTGGGGACCGTACATCAATAAAGAGTTCAAAGATCCATTAGTGTTTTCTGTATAGAAGAAAGCTCCGGGGTACTCTGCAAATCGTAGGCTCTGATTGGTTGTTGACATCACATGCTCTCAGTGTGAAGATGGCCCCCTCCAAACTGAATCACTAGCAGAACTTTAAGTGGTAATTTCATCTTAATTTAATATTGCTTGGCTAAATGAAAATATTTATCGGTGAGGATTACTGTTTTAAAATTAAATGTATTTTTAATGACAGATAATGTTTAAGCCTTTCAATATGAATGGTCCCATAGGTAAAAACTATTTAACACACATCATTATTTACTATCCCTAGGGATCAAGTAAAATTAAATTTTACGGTAAAGTATGTGAAACAACTTTCTATTACATTGATATATTTATTACATTGATATATACCAAAAAATAGATTCAGTCCTGTAATGCTTTGTGAAAAGTAAGTCAAACACACTGAACTCCATTTTATTCTCACCTCTTAAAGGCCACTATTAACCCTTTCCTTTCCAGCTCGGTGCAAAGCCTTTAAACTCTGCTCTAGTACTGCTCTACACTTCGTGGATAATTTTTTTTTTTTAGATGACCAGTTTTGGACCCACTCTTTATTCTTTAAATATGGACGGTGAATGGGACAAGCACATTTGTGGTTCCAGTGCCCTTGTCTAACCCATTTGGCCCTAGGCATCTGCCTAAGGTCACATACTGGTTAATGCTGATCTGATCATAGTACTGACTCCAGTGCTCTGGTAATATTACAGAGTAATTGTGCACACTACAGTAGCACTATTCATTTTACGGATTCATGTTTTTAAAAGGCTGTATGTGCTGTCTGTTGTCATTGTGCCAACATGCATTCATAATATTCACATTATTCCAGAGATGTGACAGTACTCCTTTAAACATTTAACTTTTATGGGTAGTTCTAGAGTACATAGTGCATACTTCCCAAGTTTCCCTATTTAGGAAGGACAATCCCTATTTTGGCCCCAAATCCCTCTTTCCTAATGTCCCTCTTTTGTAAGAGCTCCATATTGTTGGTGTGTCTGAGTGTATGACAGAGCTCCACAGCAATAATAAAATAATAGTAATTTGTTTTTAAACTACAATAAATAAGTCAATAAAAATTTCTCAGAACAGCCCCATCCCTTGTCACTCTTGCACTCATACCCCTAAAGTGTCTCTCTTTTTCCATTTGAAATGTTGGGAGATACAATAGTGCAACATCATCTTATATATATTATGCAGAGTATTATTAATAGATTAACTTAATACACGTTAGCTTATTTAGCACTATTTGTCTCCCACATTTGGATTTAGTGTAGGACCCACCGATATTGGGGTACTGTGTAGTAGTGGTGAGCTTAACACAATAAGGCCATTTGGTGGAACTGAATCCCCATATTTTGTCTTCTTAGATAGGCGAATTAAGTAGCCTTATGAGATTATTAGTGTATTTTTATGTGTGCGCCGTAATTCCATCTGTATCATGTATGAATATTGGTCACTACGGCAGCACCATTTATGTAGAATGAATTTTTCAGGTGTGCCCTTCATCCTTCTTGTCTTTCTCATATATATATATATAGTATGTCAGAAATATAGTATAGTAGAAATAACTGTACCAAGACTGTATACACAGCTCATGACTTTTCTAAGAGTCTTCCAGGAACGAATTAAGCTGTATAATGCAATACATTAACTTGGGCTCTCCCTAAGTTATAAGGGTAATCCATGCGTGGACCCTGTGCTCACTGTGCCCATGGGCGTGGGAACCGGGGGGGGATGGGGGTGACGCATCCCCCCCAGCAAATTATGCGGGGGGGACAGTTTATGGAGAATTCCCCCCCAGCTCCGCCATCCCCCCTCATGCTGCAGCCGCCCGAGCGCTCTGTAGAGAGCCTCAGGCGGCTGAAACTTTGCCCGGGCTGGTGCGTCCATGAGGGCGCACCGCCCGGGCGCAGCATGAGGAGAGGGGCTGACAGGAGGGAAGTGCTCAGCGCTCCCTCCTGTCACTCCCTCACTGTAGCGTGGCTGAGCCCTGTATGGTCCGCGGGTACAGGGAGCATCTGTCTCCTGTACCCGGCCGGGCTAACAGGAAGTGAACACTGAGTCAGTGTGCACTTCCTTTTAGTCCGGCCAGGTACAGGAAACAAAATCTCCCTGTACCCGCGGACCATACAGGGCTCGGCCACGCTACAACAGAGGTAGGGGAGGGTGGGGGGATAAATTGATGGGGGAGGAGAGAGAAATTGACAGGGGTGAGGGAGGAGGAGGAAGAAATTGAAGGGGAGAGGAAGAAATTGACAGGGGGAGGGAGGGGTAGGAAGAAATTGAAGGGGGGAGGAAGAAATTGACAGGGGGAGGGAGGGGGAGGAAGAAATTGAAGTGGGGGAGAAAGAAATTGAAGGGGGGGAGGAAGAAATTGACAGGAGGGAGGGAGAGGAAGAAATTGAAGGGGGGGAGGAAGAAATTGACAGGAGGGAGGGAGAGGAAGAAATTGAAGGGGGGAGGAAGAAATTGACAGGGGGAGGGAGGGAGAGGAAGAAATTGAAGGGGGGAGGAAGAAATTGACAGGGGGGAGGGAGGGGAAGGAAGAAATTGAAGGGGAGGGAGGAAGAAATTGACAAGGGGGATGGAGGGAGGGAGGGGGAGGAAGAAATTGACAGGGGGCGGGAGGGGTAGGAAGAAATTGAAGGGGGGAGGAAGAAATTGACAGGGGGAGGGAGGGGGAGGAAGAAATTGAAGTGGGGGAGGGAGGGGGAGGAAGAAATTGAAGGGGGGAGGAAGAAATTGACAAGGGGGAGGGAGGGAGGGGGAGGAAGAAATTGACAGGGGGTGGGAGAAAGAAATTGACAGGGATGGGGGTGGGAGAAAGAAATTGACAGGGATGGGGGTGAGGAAGAAATTGACAGGGATGGGGGTGGGAGAAAGAAATTGACAGGGATGGGGGTGAGGAAGAAATTGACAGGGATGGGGGAGGAAGAAATTGACAGGGAGGGAGGGAGGAAGAAATTGACAGGGAGGGATGGAGGAAAAAATTGACAGGGATGGGGGGAGGAAGAAATTGACAGGGAGGGAGGGAGAAAGAAATTGACAGGGAGGGGAATTGACGGGGGAAGGAGGGGGAATGAGAGTGGGGAGGGGGAGGGGAGAAGAGAGTGACAAGGGAGGGGAGTAGAATAGAGTGACAAGGAGGGGGTAGAAGAGAGTGACAAGGGAGGGGGGAGAAGAGAGTGACAAGGGAGGGGGGAGAAGAATGTGACAAGGGAGGGGGGAGAAGAATGTGACAAGGGAGGGGGAAAAGAATGTGACAAGGGAGGGGGGAGAAGAGAGTGACAAGGGAGGGAGAGTGGGGAGAAGAGAGTGACAAGGGAGGGAGGGGGGAGAAGAGAGTGACAAGGGAGGGAGAGTGGGGAGAAGAGAGTGACAAGGGAGGGGGGAGAGATTGACATCCATCACACACACACAATCACACACAATGCACCCCTTACACACAAAGACAATGCACCCCTTGCACACAGAAAAACACACAATGCATTACACACACAATGAATTAGACACACACACACAAACAATGCAACCCTTACACACAATGCATCCCTTACACACACAGAAACACACAATGCATTTCTTACACACACTCAATGCACCCCTTACACACACTCAATGCACCCCTTACACACACGCACACTGCATCCCGTACATACAAAGAAACACACCTTGCAGCCCTTACACGTACAAACACAGATTCACACAATGCATTCCTTACACACATATCAGGACATCCCCTACACACTCCACCCCCTGTGAACAATTGGTGGAACAGGAAGGTGGACCCTGGGACCCAGACCTTGAGCTGTGTAAAGGGCCCCCAAAAAATGGAGCTGCTTCCCGTTCTCCCAGAACATTGATTTTTGTGACCACAGTTACAAACAGCCTCCAGAGAGCCTGTTCTACACCAGACCAGTGGAGCCAGACTGCAGCTAGAGCCCATCATCATCCTCATCTGGTTGTAGGATTTACCTCACATTAAAGAAACACTATAGTCCCCAGAAGCACTGCAGCTTAATGTAGTGGTTCTGGTGTCTATAGCCTGTCCCTGCAGGCTTTTTAATGTAAACACGGCGGCACTGCAGCACTGGCGTTAGTTAACATGGCAGATCATATGGGTGGGGCATTGTGATGTCACATGGGGGGGGCAGAAACTTTACTTTTGCCTAGGTCAGCAAAAATCCTTGCACCGGCCCTGGCAGGGTGTCACGTGACTACCCGACGCTCAGTCTGACACTGCGCCTGCCGGACGTCCAGAGGTCCCCCTGCTATGTCAGGTAAAAGGGGGGACAAAGTTAGAAAAATAATTGGAAGGGTTTAGGGGGGCTACTAATATGGATGGGGGAGGGGTAGGTAGAAAAATAATTGCAAAGGGTTAGGGGGGCTACTAATAAGGATTGGGGGAGAGGGGTAGGTAGAAAAATAATTGGAAGGGTTTGGGGGGGCTACTAATATGGATGGGAGGAGGGGGGAGGTAGAAAAATTATTGGAAGGGGTTAGGGGAGTACTAATATGAATGGAAGGGGTAGGGTGGGTTCTAATATGCATGGAAGGGGTTAGGGGGTACCAGGTCCAGATTAAGAGCCCAGTGGGCCTGGTGCTGACAATTATGATGGGCCTAATTACAAAATCTTATTGACCAAAAACACTAAAACAGTCCTATCTCCTAAGCGTCATGTATCTGATGGAGATGGTGCTGGATGGAAACTCATAGGATGAAGCTATGAGAAAACACATACCCTATGCTAATCTCACGCTTTCATCTTTCAAGAAAACCTATACCCCCTAACAGCGAGGCCAGTAAAGCAGTTAGTCTATGAATGGGGTAAAAGGGTGGGCCACTGACACAAATCACATAACAAGAACTGCCGAAAGGGGCAAACATACACAAAAAGGGGGCATGTCTGTGTCCCCATGTCTCCCAGTCCCTTAATGTCTGTGTCCCCATGTATCCCAATGTCCCCATGTCACTAGGGGACATTGAGAGACATTGGGAGACATGGGGACACTGAGATTCTAGGGAACTCTGGGAGACCTTGGAACACTGAGACTCTTGGGGACATTGGGAGACATGGGGACACTGAGACACTGTGATACATAGGGGACACTGTGGTATATAGGGGACACTGGAGACTTGATAAAGACTTGGGTACAGGACAGGTCAAAACATTGCGGTGTCCAATAAACCTGCTTAAATCTATCAGTGTGTGCCTGAGATTATTTTCTTTTTTACTAGGGAACACTGAGATACTTGGGGGCACTGTGAGACATGGGAACACTGGGAGACTAGGGGATTCTGAGAGACAATGTAATATATAGGGAACACTGTGATATATAGGGGACACTGGAGACTTGATAAAGACCTGGGTACAGGTCAAAACAATGAGGTGTCCAATAAACCTGCTTAAATCTATCAGTGTGTGCCTGAGATTTTTTTCTTTTATACTAAGGGACACTGAGACACTTGGGGGCACTGTGGGACATGGGAACACTGGAAGATTAGGGGATTCTGAGAGACTAGGGACACTGGCTGGGAGACATTGGGACACTGGGAGTGCCCCATATCTCCCAAGTCTCGAAGTTGCCCAGTTTCCCCATGTCTCCCTGTGTATCCCAGTGTCTCCATGTCTCTGTGTCCCCTAGTGTCTCATTGTCTCCATGTCGCCAAGTGTCCCCTAGTGTTTGTATCCCCATGTCTCCTAGTGTCCCTTAGAGTCTGTCTCCCCATGTCTCCCAGTGTCCCAATGTTACTAGGACACTAGGGGACATTGAGAGACATTGGGACACTGAGTCTTGGGGACACTGAGACACTGGGTCAGACATGGGGACACTGAGATACATGGGGCACTGAGAGACTAGGGCACTCTAGGAGACTAGGGACACAGACACTATGGACACTAAGCCACACCAGGCACACTGGGAGACATGGGGACACTGGGAGACATGGGGACACTGAGACACTAGAGACACTGGCTGGGAGACATGGGGACACTGAGAGACAAGAGGCCCCTGTGGGACATGGCTGCCACTGTGTCCCTAGTGTCTGAGGGTTCCCTTGTTCCCCATTGTCCCTATATCTCCCAGTGTCCCAATGTCTCAGCGTCCCCAAGTCTCTCACCGTCCCCAAGTCTCGCAGGCTCAAAACTGCTGTCTGGATACTCTGTGCTGCTCCCCCGCGGATCAGTGAGTAGAGAGGCAGGGAGGGAGATGCTGTAACTTCTTATCGCTGCCTCTCCACACAAACAGCGACCCCTACTGGCTGGCGCTGGTATTGCAGAATAATCTCTGTTTATACTGAGACAGACATTTGTGTTGCCGGTATTACTGCAATACCGGCACCGGCCAGGCAGCCTCAAATACCTGAGAAATACCTGGCAACCATAAGAAATACTTCTGAGAAATACCTGGCAACCCTAAGAGTAGTGTGTGTGTAAAAAACAAACAAAAAAAACTTTTTTTTTTTTTTTTTAAATCAGTGGGCCTATTCCATGGGCCTGGGCCTGGAGCTGCAGCTCCATCAGCCCCTATGTTAATCCGGCCCTGGGGGGTACTAATATGCAGGGAAGGGGTTAGGGGGGTACTTATATGCATGGAAGGGGTAGGTGGGTTAATATGCGTCGAAGGGGTAGGTGGGGTTCTTTTGTGCATGGAAGGGGTAGGGGTGGTTCTAATATTCATGGGAGGGGTAGGGGTGGTTCTAATATTCATGGAAGGGGTAGGTGGGGTTCTAATATAAATGGAAGGGGTAGAGACGGGTAGTAAAATGTATGGAATGCATTTCTGACAGTGTCACTGAATGGCAGTTAGGAAATGTGGTCACCCTAAGTCAGGGGCAGTATTACATAATCTGTATATGCATAAAAAAAATAGAAAAAGTAATCTGCAAAGTACAAAATGTTTGTGTCTTATGTCGTGCTAAAAATTAAGCTAGGAATATGCATATTTTTTAATTTTTTTAAAATAATTTTTAGAATAATGATAGACATTTTATTTCTTACATTTGTGATGATTCTTTTTTCCTCTCTATATTCAAGGGACACTATAGTCACCAGAACCACATCATCTAAACGTAGTAGTTCTGGTGTCTATACAGGGAGTGCAGAATTATTAGGCAAGTTGTATTTTTGAGGATTAATTTTATTATTGAACAACAACCATGTTCTCAATGAACCCCAAAAACTCATTAATATCAAAGCTGAATATTTTTGGAAGTAGTTTTTAGTTTGTTTTTAGTTATAGTTATTTTAGGGGGATATCTGTGTGTGCAGGTGACTATTACTGTGCATAATTATTAGGCAACTTAACAAAAAACAAATATATACCCATTTCAATTATTTATGTTTACCAGTGAAACCAATATAACATCTCAACATTCACAAATATACATTTCTGACATTCAAAAACATAACAAAAACAAATCAATGACCAATATAGCCACCTTTCTTTGCAAGGACACTCAAAAGCCTGCCATCCATGGATTCTGTCAGTGTTTTGATCTGTTCACCATCAACATTGCGTGCAGCAGCAACCACAGCCTCCCAGACACTGTTCAGAGAGGTGTACTGTTTTCCCTCCTTGTAAATCTCACATTTGATGATGGACCACAGGTTCTCAATGGGGTTCAGATCAGGTGAACAAGGAGGCCATGTCATTAGATTTTCTTCTTTTATACCCTTTCTTGCCAGCCACGCTGTTGAGTACTTGGACGCATGTGATGGAGCATTGTCCTGCATGAAAATCATGTTTTTCTTGAAGGATGCAGACTTCTTCCTGTACCACTGCTTGAAGAAGGTGTCTTCCAGAAACTGGCAGTAGGACTGGGAGTTGAGCTTGACTCCATCCTCAACCCGAAAAGGCCCCACAAGCTCATCTTTGATGTTACCAGCCCAAACCAGTACTCCACCTCCACCTTGCTGGCGTCTGAGTCGGACTGGAGCTCTCTGCCCTTTACCAATCCATCCATCTGGCCCATCAAGACTCACTCTCATTTCATCAGTCCATAAAACCTTAGAAAAATCAGTCTTGAGATATTTCTTGGCCCCGTCTTGACGTTTCAGCTTGTGTGTCTTGTTCAGTGCTGGTCGTCTTTCAGCCTTTCTTACCTTGGCCATGTCTCTGAGTATTGCACACCTTGTGCTTTTGGGCACTCCAGTGATGTTGCAGCTCTGAAATATGGCCAAACTGGTGGCAAGTGGCATCTTGGCAGCTGCGCGCTTGACTTTTCTCAGTTCATGGGCAGTTATTTTGCGCCTTGGTTTCTCCACACGCTTCTTGCGACCCTGTTGACTATTTTGAATGAAACGCTTGATTGTTCGATGATCACGCTTCAGAAGCTTTGCAATTTTAAGAGTGCTGCATCCCTCTGCAAGATATCTCACTATTTTTGACTTTTCTGAGCCTGTCAAGTCCTTCTTTTGACCCATTTTGCCAAAGGAAAGGAAGTTGCCTAATAATTATGCACACCTGATATAGGGTGTTGATGTCATTAGACCACACCCCTTCTCATTACAGAGATGCACATCATCTAATATGCTTAATTGATAGTAGGCTTTCGAGCCTATACAGCTTGGAGTAAGACAACATGCATAAAGAGGATGATGTGGTCAAAATACTCATTTGCCTAATAATTCTGCACTCCCTGTAGCATGTCTTTGCAGGCTTTTTAATGTAAGCACTGCCATTTCGTAAAAGGCAGTATTTACATTACTGCTGAGGAATACCTCTAGTGGACACTCAGGAATGCCGCCCTATGAAGTATCTGCGCATGTGCGGCAAAGCTGCGCATGCGCACCAGAGAGCAATGACGCTTCTTAATAGAAGCGTTTTATTGATCCCTGCTCGCACCCTCCTATTTCGTCATTTTGACGAAATAGTGGGCGCGGCATCAGGAGGATCCCGGCGCTGTATCCGGGTAAGTAAAACCCCTTCCCTGTAGTGACCCTTTAATGTTATTATTTAATCATTTATATAGCGACTGCAAATTCCGTAGAGCTGTACAATGGGATAAACAACTCCAGGTTTACGGAATAAGAATATACCCGGCGAGTAAAAATGCTATCCCCCCCAGATTTTTTTGGGTTCCTATGACCATGATTGTGCCTAGAGGGGTATCAGCTACACCTAACTGATGAGGCCTAAAAGGGACCAAAAGATTGTCCGGGGTTCCAGCATCGTGCAGAAAGGACTTTCTTGCATTTCAGTTTTGGACTGCGCTTGTGGATGGGACCATATGGGCTGACATAGAAATGGTATAGGTTTTCTCTGTATTGGTACAAGTGAACACAGACTAATTTAAAACTTGATTTATTGAAGGACACGCTATTGAGTTTCTCTAAGCTTTTGTCTGTTCTCAGGGTTCCTATATTTTCGTTTTTTGTTGCAAAGCAGTATCGGATGTTTCTGCTCTATAATAGGATATATATGAATATTATACTTAATTTTGATGTTAGTGGTAAGATCTTAAACAGGGAACCAAATTTGCTTAAACCAGCAATGATTAACTGATTTAAACAGTGTCAAAAGGAAGATTGAAATTGCTGATTAACTGAAATAATAAAATCAATCATTGAAACAAAACAATAAAATAATTTGTGGAAATGAGATAGAACATTTGGATAATTGAAACCGCTACCTCGCTAACGCATCACTTTGTTTTCTTTTTCAGGTTTTCGAAGTCACGACACCTTCACTTGTATATGCCTGCTGTCATGGCGTTCCTTGCCGCTATCACTTCCATCGTCTACTACCATAACATCGAGACGTCAAATTTTCCAAAGTTATTAATAAGTACGTTCCAAACTAAGAATAGTGTTTGCGTGCCTTATCTGCCCCTGACGTGACTGAAAGAATGAGAACAAATATCTGTCTGAGTCCGTGATGTCCTCATCTGCTTGTGTTGGTTGATAGGATCTGACTTTATTCAAAACGTATTCACTAAGTAATGAATTGTCATTGTCACATGCTGTTTTTTTTAGATTGAGTATTTCTCACCTAGAGGCAGCTGGGGGCTCATCAAAATGTATTGTTTAAGCAATAAAAATTGCATACGTGTACTTTATAAAATGATAGACTTATATTACAATACTGCCTAGAGAGATATCAGCTATGCCTCACTGAAGATGCCTAACAAGGTTGAATCGATCGTCTGGGGTTGCTATGTCTCTCGTGCAGAGGAAACTTGCTGGCATTTCGGATCTGGACTGCCCGTATGGGTGGGACCAGTCTGATATGCTTCAGATATGTTCCCTCTGTAATGGCACAAGATGAGCTAAAACCAGCTTGAGATCTGAGCGGGGACTCACCAAAGGGCAGGCTATTTCAGCTGCTGTCCGTTCTCAGTACACTCTTGCGCCCTGCTCTTTATATTACAATACTACCTCATGTTTTCAGTTTTTAACAAACGTCCTTTAAAATTAAAATGGTTGCTCTACAGGTAATCTCATTGAAGTCTACAAACTTAGTGATTAGAGGCTGATGTAATACTGTGCATGGAGGAGTAGGTGCTAATAAGGGTCTTTTCAAAACCTACAGGGTTATTTCACTAAAGAGAGAATTCAAAGTGAATTTAAAAACATACATGTATTTCTGATACCATAGTTAAAAAAAACCACAGCTTAGGTTGTCATCTACCCTTACCTCAGGTTAGAAAGGTGATTTACCCACTTTTTACAGCGCTGTGTGGGACTGCTCACGTCTGGCCCGCCCCTGAGCCGCCACATTGCCTGACAGTCAGAACTGATGATCTTAGCCAATCACAGTTAAATTGATCTCAGCCAAAGAGATGGGTAGGGGTGGAGCCAAACTCCACCCTAAGCCAATTAGCATCTCCTCATAGAGATGAATTAAATCAGTGCATCTCTATGGGGAAAGTTAAGCATGTTTTGAAAACTGCCCTTTAGAGGGACACTGTACTCACTATAATCATTTCATCTCTTTGAATTGGTTATGATGCCTGGAATCTCCTGGCACTGTCTCTCCATACAATGTTAAACCATTTTAGAGCAGTTTAACACTAAATAAGGGATCAAGGCCACCCACAGTCCGGCCTCTTCTGGAGGTGTGGCCAAGGCAGAGATTACACACTTCCTTGAAGTCATACCCTTCATACCGTTAGTTGGAGCTCTGATAAACTAAAAACAGACAGCTGACACTCTAAGCCAATCATTGCTGCTCATGCTAGTACTTCCTCATTCGCCTGAGCAGCACAGAGGGGAGGGGCTGCTGGGGACTAATTTAGCATTGAAACATAAAAATATGAAAAACTGTTTAATGCTGAATGAAGTTATGGAACTTGGGAACTCGACACTATAATCAGTTTAATGAAATGAAGCAGATACAGTGCCTACAGTGTCCCTTTAAGTAAAATTTAAAAAAGGACACACCCTTCAAACAGAGAGTACTTCAATAAGCTAAACTGCTTTAGGAGTCTGGAGTGTTCCTTTAAATCCTAATGCAGGTGTATTTATATGGTAACTTCTGGCTAACTAAAACTCAAAAAAACCCTTAAGCAGTCCATGTCCAGGAAAACTCAACTGAAAGATTATGTCAGTTGTATTTAAGGAAGACAGGGAAAATAATAGAGAATTAACATATTAATGACACTCTCCTGATTGAGTGATAACCACTAGTAGATGAAAAAAAAATAATTTTAAAGCTTCTCAGTTGCGGTTCATTTTTTTCTCCCACATAAACCCTATTCCAGTGATAATTAGCAACCTATTCAGGCCTATTAATAGCACCAAGATAATGGCAAAAACGAAACAGCGACATTTACTTCTCAATACGTTATTTGGATCATACAATTTACATCTGACAATAATTTACTGAATTAGTATAAAAGACAATTAAAAATTATGACTTTCTATTTTCCCAGCGATTCTTTTATATTTGAGCCATTGTGAGCTCGAAGCAATGCATAGGCTTGGAACGGGTTAAATAGACTGTAACACATTCTATCCAATCAGATGTCACACTGACTGGATGTCCCCTGAGACCAGGAATAATTGCAGAAAATCTCCATTGAAATCATCAGCACCTGCACTATACAGATACAGGGGGAAATCTGATCAAAGCATTGTTAGCCATGGCAGGAGTCAGACTGACTGTGTTTTCATCCTTTTAAAACAAAATTGGAAACAAGTTTCACTAGAGATGTTCTTTAAGTAATTAAAACTCTGTTATAACCTTATACACATCCTGAGCATTAGTGATGTACCGAACTGTTCGCTGGCGAATAGTTCGCCACGGTGGGCGAACACATGCGTGGTTCGATCCGCCGCCTATTCGTCATCATTGAGTAAACTTTGACCCTGTGCCTCATGGTCAGCAGACACATTCCAGCAAATTAGCAGCAGACCCTCCCTTCCAGACCCTCCCACCTCCTGTACAGCATCCATTTTAGATTCATTCTGAAGCTGCATTCTTAGATAGAGGAGGGAAAGTGTAGCTGCTGCTCATTAGATAGGGAAATTGATAGCTAGGCTAGGGTATTCAGTGTCCACTACAGTCCTGAAGGACTCATCTGATCTCTGCTGTAAGGACAGCACCCCCAAAAAGCCCTTTTTAGGGCTAGAACATCAGTCTGCTTTTTTTTTTCTTTTTTCTTTCTGTGTAATGTAATTGCAGTTGCCTGACTGCCAGCTTCTGTGTCAGGCTCACAGTGCATACTGTGCCCACTTGCCCAGTGCCACCACTCATATCTGGTGTCACAATAGCTTGCATTTAAAAACAATTTTTTTTTCACTGTAATAGATTGAATAGCAGTTATTGTCTGCAAGCGTCTGGGTGTCAGGCCTTCAGCGTGTACTCTGCCAACTTCTGCCAGTCCCCTTTGCCACTCATATCTGGTGTCACAATAGCGTGCCTTTAACCCCTTAAGGACCAAACTTCTGGAATAAAATGGAATCATGACGTGTCACACACGTCATGTGTCCTTAAGGGGTTAAAAAGAAAAAAAGTTTTTCACTGTAAGCTAATAGCAGTCAGTGTCCTTCAAGCGGGTGTGTCAGGCCTTCAGCGTGTACTCTGCCAACCTCTGCCAGTCCACTTTGCCAATCATATCTGGTGTCACAATAGCGTTCCTTTAAAAAGAAAAGCATTTTTCACTGTAAGCTAATAGCAGTCAGTGTCCTTCAAGCGGGTGTCAGGCCTTCAGCGTGTACTCTGCCAACCTCTGCTAGTCCACTTTGCCACTCATATCTGGTGTCACAATAGCGTGCCTTTAAAAAGAAAAATGTTTTTCACTGTAAGCTAATAGCAGTCAGTGTCCTTCAAGCGGGTGTCAGGCCTTCAGCGTGTACTCTGCCAACCTCTTCCAGTCCACTTTGCCACTCATATCTAGTGTCACAATAGCGTGCCTTTAAAAAGAAAAAAAGTTTTTCATTGTAAGCTAATAGCAGTCAGTGTCCTTCAAGCGGGTGTGTCAGGCCGTCAGCGTGTACTCTGCCAACCTCTGCCAGTCCACTTTGCCACTCATATCTGGTGTCACAATAGCGTGCCTTTAAAAAGAAAAAAAAGTTTTTCACTGTAAGCTAATAGCAGTCAGTGTCCTTCAAGCGGGTGTCAGGCCTTCAGCGTGTACTCTGCCAACCTCTGCCAGTGTACTTTGCCACTAATATCTGGTGTCACAATAGCGTGCCTTTAAAAAGAAAAAAAGTTTTTCACTGTAAGCTAATTGCAGTCAGTGTCCTTCAAGCGGGTGTCAGGCCTTCAGCGTGTACTCTGCCAACCTCTGCCAGTGTACTTTGCCACTCATATCTGGTGTCACAATAGCGTGCCTTTAAAAAGAAAAAAAGTTTTTCACTGTAAGCGAATAGCAGTCAGTGTCCTTCAAGCGGGTGTCAGGCCTTCAGCGTGTACTCTGCCAACCTCTGCCAGTGTACTTTGCTACTCATATCTGATGTCACAATAGCGTGCCTTTAAAAAGAAAAACAGTTTTTCACTGTAAGCTAATAGCAGTCAGTGTCCTTCAAGCGGGTGTCAGGCCTTCAGCGTGTACTCTGCCAACCTCTGCCAGTGTACTTTGCCACTCATATCTGATGTCACAATAGCGTGCCTTTAAAAATAAAAAAAGTTATTCACTGTAAGCTAATAGCAGTCAGTGTCCTTCAGTCGGGTGTCAGGCCTTCAGTGTGTACTCTTCCAACCTCTGCCAGTGTACTTTGCCACTCATATCTGGTGTCACAATAGCGTGCCTTTAAAAAGAAAAAAAGTTTTTCACTGTAAGCTAATAGCAGTCAGTGTCCTTCAAGCGGATGTGTCAGGCCTTCAGCGTGTACTCTGCCAACCTCTGCCAGTCCACTTTGCCAATCATATCTGGTGTCACAATAGCGTTCCTTTAAAAAGAAAAAATGTTTTTCACTGTAAGCTAATAGCAGTCAGTGTCCTTCAAGCGGGTGTCAGGCCTTCAGCGTGTACTCTGCCAACCTCTGCCAGTCCACTTTGCCACTCATATCTAGTGTCACAATAGCGTGCCTTTAAAAAGAAAAAAAAGTTTTTCACTGTAAGCTAATAGCAGTCAGTGTCCTTCAAGCGGGTGTCAGGCCTTCAGCGTGTACTCTGCCAACCTCTGCAAGTACACATTGCCACTCATATCTGGTGTCACTATAGCGTGCATTTAAAACCAAAAAACCTTTTTCACTGTTATAGATTGAATAGCAGTTACTTGTCTTCAAGCGGGTGTCAGGCCTACAGCGTGTACTCTGCCAACCTCTGCCAGTGTACTTTGCCACTCATATCTGGTGTCACAATAGCGTGCCTTTAAAAAGAAAAAAAGTTTTTCACTGTAAGCTAATAGCAGTCAGTGTCCTTCAAGCGGATGTGTCAGGCCTTCAGCGTGTACTCTGCCAACCTCTGCCAGTCCACTTTGCCAATCATATCTGGTGTCACAATAGCGTTCCTTTAAAAAGAAAAACATTTTTCACTGTAAGCTAATAGCAGTCAGTGTCCTTCAAGCGGGTGTCAGGCCTTCAGCGTGTACTCTGCCAACCTCTGCTAGTCCACTTTGCCACTCATATCTGGTGTCACAATAGCGTGCCTTTAAAAAGAAAAAATGTTTTTCACTGTAAGCTAATAGCAGTCAGTGTCCTTCAAGCGGGTGTCAGGCCTTCAGCGTGTACTCTGCCAACCTCTGCCAGTCCACTTTGCCACTCATATCTAGTGTCACAATAGCGTGCCTTTAAAAATAAAAAAAGTTTTTCATTGTAAGCTAATAGCAGTCAGTGTCCTTCAAGCGGGTGTGTCAGGCCTTCAGCGTGTACTCTGCCAACCTCTGCCAGTCCACTTTGCCACTCATATCTGGTGTCACAATAGCGTGCCTTTAAAAAGAAAAAAAAGTTTTTCACTGTAAGCTAATAGCAGTCAGTGTCCTTCAAGCGGGTGTCAGGCCTTCAGCGTGTACTCTGCCAACCTCTGCAAGTACAGATTGCCACTCATATCTGGTGTCACTATAGCGTGCATTTAAAACCAAAAAACCTTTTTCACTGTTATAGATTGAATAGCAGTTACTTGTCTTCAAGCGGGTGTCAGGCCTACAGCGTGTACTCTACTAACCTTTGCCAGTGCACATTGCCACTCATATCTGGTCTCACAGTAGCTTGCACGGATAGTACCACTAATCCAAAAAAAAATTACAGGCAGAGGCAGGCCACCCCGCAGGGGCCGTCGTGGTCATGGTGCTGTGATTCCCTTTTGCCCTAGAATAATGCCCAATTTTCAGAGGCCATGTACCCTGAACTTGAAAAGTTCTGAGGACATAGTTGACTGGCTAACACAGGACACCCAATCTTCTACAGCTTCCGCTCGGAACCTTGACGCACCATCCTCCTCCAGCTTAGCTTCAGGCACCTCTCAAGATACCACTCACCCGCCTGCCGCCACCACCAACACTAGCACCACAGCCGCTTCACTTTATCTGTCAGAGGAGTTATTTACACATCCGTTTGAAGAAATGAGTGATGCGCAACCATTATTGCCAGAGGATGTAGATAACAGGGATATGTCTCAGTCAGGCAGCATTACACACATGAACTTACGGTGTGATGATGATGATGTTGTACCCGCTGCTGCTTCCTTTGCTGAGTTGTCAGATACAAGTGAAGCGGTTGATGATGACGATGATTGACATACCTGACAACACAGGGAGAAAGTGCAGAGAATTTAATTCGCATGCACTATATTTGACTCTGTAACTCTCCAAGACAACATAAAACCTGTACATGGGGGGTACTGTTTTACTCGGGAGACTTCGCTGAACTCACATATTAGTGTTTCAAATTGGTAAATTGTATTACAACGATGATATTTTAAGTAAAAGTTAAGTTTTTTGCATTTTTTACAAACAAACGGCACTTTTATGGACTATATTATTGTTGTAATATGTTTTACTGTTTTAAAACACTAATATTTGTGTTTAGTGAAGTCTCCCGAGAATAACAGTACCTCCCATGTACAGGTTTCATGGTGTTTTGGAAAGTTAGAGAGTCACATATAAGGCTTGCATTTCATTTTTTTGACATTGAAATTTGCCAGATTGGTTATGTTGCCTTTGAGAGCGTATGGTAGCCCAGGAATGAGAATTACCCCCATGATGGCATACCATTTGCAAAAGTAGACAACCCAAGGTATTGCAAGTGGGGTATGTCCAGTCTTTCTTAGTAGCCACTTAGTCACAAACACTGGCCAAATATTCGATTTTTGCTTTTTTAACACAAAAACAAATATGAACGCTAACTTTGGCCAGTGTTTGTGACTAAGTGGCTACTAAAAAAGACTGGACATACCCCACTTGCAATACCTTTGGTTGTCTACTTGTTTAAATGGTATGCCATTATGGGGGTAATTCTCAATCCTGGGCTACCACACCGTCTCAAAGGTAACATTACCAATCTGGCAAATTTCTATTTGAAAATGGAACGTTCTATATTTGACCCTGTAACTTTCCAAAACACCATAAAACCTGTTAATGGGGGATACTGTTGTACTCGTGAGACATCGCTGATTACAAATATGTGCATTTGTGTGCAGTAAAACCTAACAGTATTATGACATTCACAGCTAAAATGTCAGACGGAAATACAAATTTAAAAAAAAATCTTATTTTCTCACATTTTTTTTTTATTTTATTCATAATGAATTATGTTCCATATATGAATATCTAATGATAAAGTAAAGCCCTGTTTCTCCTGAACAAAATGATATATAATAAGTGTGGGTGCATATAATATGAAAGAGGGGAACTACGGGTGAACAGACATATAGCGTAAATTCCAGTTTTTGTTTACGTTTTGTTTTGATCAGAACGTGCACTATTGACTCCGTCCTGAAGGGGTTAACTCATCACAAATCATTGTTTAGTAAATAAGTGTAGCAGAAATATATCTGACCTGCATTTGTGAGTCTTTCTATCTCCCTGATATTTAGTGATATGCTATTATAATACGACACAGCTTTAAATTGCATTTTCTTTATCTAGAAGCAGTGTGTTTCTGGCATATACTTGTGTTTTACCCAGTTCTGAATGCAGAACTATAAAAGGACAGCCAGCGGGAGATTAATTAGAATGACAGGTCGCTATCGTCACTTTCTTCCAATTGCTTTTATCAATAAATAATGAGGTTCTGTATATTAGAGTGTGATAAAAAAAATATTTATATATTAGTATTCATAAAGCAAGCTTAAAGTAATTTAGACTAAGATATTATATTTATTGCAGCATATTGAAATTCACAAGTATACTCTTGATTTACATCAATAAATGTTACACTTAGAATAAATATGTTTGCTTATAGAATCTATATAGTAATTAGAAAAGTGTGCCACTGAAAATAGAAAAAGACTTTACAAAGTGTGTATTGAAATTAGGCATTAAGAATGTGTTAATAGTTTCTTGAATTTGTAATGAACTTGTCATCCTTTATGGACATTTGCTGAAATCGCCCCCCAAATCACAGAGATGTAAACCTCCTGTGTGACGCTGACACACTGGCTTGATTGCCATCCAAGAACAGGGTGAGGTCAGTCATTCGGCTCCCATATTCCCTAGCCAGTGCTAGCAGCATCTCTGTAGAGTTTCCATATCATCCACAATTCCACAGCGCTGGAATTGTGATTGCTATGTGTGGAGAGCAGAAGGAATTATTGTATGCTCTCCCTCCCTGTCAATTCTTCGGCATACAGACTACATTGAACTATTGACTTAAATGTGGGTGAAATACCTATTTTTAGGTATTCCTAACAAAACAGTTAAAACAGTGCATTCTGCATTGTGCAGCAGGAAATGCCAGCAGAATGCTTGGTTGTATAGGGAGAGGTATTAGCAGTAGAAAGAGGGAAGTGCTCATGCCATTGTACAGAACACTGGTGAGACCTCACTTGGAGTATTGTACGCAGTACTGGAGACCGTGTCTTCAGAAGGATATTGATACTTTAGAGAGAGTTCAGAGAAGGGCTACTAAACTGGTTCATGGATTGCAGGATAAAACTTACCAGGAAAGGTTAAAGGAACTTAACATGTATAGCTTGGAGGAAAGACGAGACAGGGGGGATATGATAGAAACATTTAAATACATAAATACAGTAAAGGAGGAGACTGTATTTAAAAGAAGAAAAACTACCACAACAAGAGGACATAGTCTTAAATTAGAAGGGCAAAGGTATAAAAAATAATATCCGGAAGTATTACTTTACTGAGAGGGTAGTGGATGCATGGAATAGACTTCTACCTGAAGTGATAGAGGTTAACACAGTAAAGGAGTTTAAGCATGCGTTGGATAGGCATAAGGCTATCCTAACTATAAGATAAGGCCAGGGACTAATGAAAGTATTTGAAAAAAATGGGCAGACTAGATGGGCCGAATGGTTCTTATCTGCCGTCACATTCTATGTTTCTATTTTAATGTGTAGATAGAATTTTATGCTCTCTGAAAAGATCATATGTTCTCTCTAGCACGACAGGTACCCTTTGAGAAGAACTCTCGTGTTTGAGACAAGCATTTTTTTAAAAATCAAACACCTAAAAATAACTTCTTTGTCTTATTTATTTGTACATATCAGAGTTCAGTTTTATATATATTTTGAAGCACTAAAATGCACACACTTAGAACTACTCAGCTTTAAAAAAAAAAAAAAACATGGCATGGACATGGCATTTTATGCAAATGAATACACTTTTCCTATAATCCTCTGGTACATTTAGTTTTTTGCAAGCTTGAGTTAAATGCTCCATTTTGCCACAATTGTGTCCTCTGTTATCCACGTTTCATACTCTAGAAACAAATATTCACAAGACGTTGAATCCTTACCACCAGTATTTTATTATTTTATTATTTAGTAGCTACAGGTTACCAAATGATGTAATTAGTGGACTGTCTGCCCTCATATATAATCATGGTTTACATATTGGAGAAAAAATTATTTTGTTAATTTTTAATGAGTTCACACCAATCTATTTTCTTCATGATGGCACAATGCCGTTGGCCGATTTAGAAAAAGATTAAAGTTAGATTAGAATTCAGTACAGAACAAATTGCTTTAAACTCACCGCAAATGGATTTGTAATCTGCATTCGTGAGGCTTTGGATTTTGTTTGGCTGTTAGAATTTGCATTTCAATAAGTGCTCAGTGCAGTATCCTGGCTCCCTCCCAAATCAGACACATTTAAATGTTTGTTGTAAACAAATCTGACTCTCTGAGTTAGCCAACAGAATTACACGCTGCCATGAATTGCGTATAGAGATGCCTATGTCAGATTTTTAGGGTTAGAATTTTACATGATTCTCCAAATTACGCTCTGAACACAAATATAGAGCATTACATAACATCTGCTTTTTCTAAAAATATTGTGGCAGGGAATGGAAGAAAATAAATATCCTGGCACACCTGAGGTTTCTTCTAAAAGGCAGTCTTTTTATTTGGAA
Source organism: Pelobates fuscus (assembly GCF_036172605.1). NCBI lineage: Eukaryota > Metazoa > Chordata > Amphibia > Anura > Pelobatidae > Pelobates > Pelobates fuscus. The sequence goes on along the minus strand of NC_086328.1, from coordinate 110,665,337 downwards.
CAAGAAAGTGGAGACAACGTTTTGGCTCCTTTCTGAGCCTTTATCAAGTGTGTATTTTTTTGCATTCAAATATAGTGACAGGAAGCACACTAAATAAATTCTATAAACTGGATACCATTGTCTTTGAGGTGTGGTGACATTGTTGTCTTGGAAAAAATATTGATGTTGAATTTTCACTGACAATGAGTTGGGGACCAATTTATTTATTGAAACCAGCTCCTTCTGCACCGGTTGGGTCAGAAGTCGGGTGCAGGTACAAAGCCTGTTAGCAGGTAGCGAGTTAAAAATGAAGTAAAAATATATTTTAAAAAAGAAGAGGGAGACCCTATAAGGGAGAAGCCCACCATGCCACACACGTGTATAGAGATGTCAGGGTTAAAACGAAAACAAGCTGAGGTCTGCAGCTCCCTACTAACTGTGTGGGAACCAGCTCATTCCAATAAATCATGTATGGTGTGGTAAGGGGTAGTAAAACTGGGCTGGAGGGTTCTCAGTAAGTCAGTCTTGTTTATTTCATTAAAGAGCTAGTATATTTCCACTGCTTATGGAAAAAAACTGTGTGACAATCTTGACATTGCGTCTAATACTGTAAAGAGATTATTGCGTCAAATAACAAACCGTATCCAAGCATGGTAGAGACATTTCAGCTTCCTGACCTACCTAAAACATTTGGAATGAATGAGTCCCTTAAAGAGTCAATGCATGTCCTTGGTGCAGACTTTAACGTCCCATGATGCCTCTGATGCATGCATGCTCGTTTAAATATCTAATGGAGAAATTACCTATGTTAAGTCATTTTCTTTTTAAAACAGCAAGTCCTAATGGCGTTAATTTCTTTCTTATGATAACCTTTCCTGTGAATGAGCTGAAAACTCCAGTTTTAATTTTGTATGTATCCTCTCCTGGTTTTCAGGTATAATTAAATAGAGAAACTTTCGCTGAAAAGCATTTTCTTGTTTCTGTTACACAATACAAATGTTACAAGATTCATTTATCATCTTTGGCTAGTTATATGCCGTAGGGTTTATGCACTAATTCAGGAATTGTGCAGAACTGTTACAGGAACACTCCAGACCCCTAAACCACTTGAGATTGTTGAAATGTTTTATGTGTTGAAAATCTGTCCTCTTTTTTTCATTGTACGAAAAGGGGAGATTTCAATAGAAAGTAGCACTTTCATAAATTAACCTTGTTATGCCCCCTGACTGTAAAACATACAACCGGTCCTGTTACTTCCTGGATTGTCTAGCTCAGTGGAACTAAATTCTAGACGCAGCAATGGCCCAGAGCACCTGTCTTGCAAAGACTTCTCATTGAGCTGCATTGGGAAGTTTGCTATTGGACAGCCACAGAAAGTCTGGGCGGGGTAAGAAAGGGCAGGCTTGTAAAGGCGACAACAAGAGATCTGTAGCTTTTTGAAACAGACATGAGATGTGCTGTTTTAGATGTACTCACAAGGAAAAATACATAACTAAATGCATACATATTTTATTGGGTCATATCTACTAAACTGTATTTTTTTTTTTTTTTTTGGACTGTGGAGTATCCACTTAAGGCAACATTTTAGGATAAAAATTCACATACTGGAAAAAAACTTAGTTGGGGAATTTTTCCAGTTCAGTTATTCTGGTCTAATATGTGCAATTCCCACAATTTCCGGTAAAGTCAGTTTACCTTATGTGTGGATTTAGTGACTCAGTAACAAGCTTGCATTAGCCTTTCACAGAACACAATAGAATTTTGTGACAGACATTTGCTCCCCTTTTTGTATCCACGTTTCCAGTTAGCAGGTTGTGTGCTTATTTCACATCATTACCCCTTACTGCGTGACTTTATATTAATCTCCGTGATGGCAGATGACTCGTCATTGGTTGGAGCTCAATCTTAACGGTTCAATTGGCTAATGCATCTCCTAATGACTTTGCTAGATTCACTGATAAATTACCAGCTCACATTACTGCTACAGTCATCCGTTTTACCGCACTGCACCTTAACCCTTGCAGTGCCCGTGGTGGGTGAGTGGGGGTGCTTTTAATGCTTTTGATGCTTTCCCTTCTATTAATGCGAGTTAACCTGCTTATTATAGGTGCTTGTACTAATTTGTCTTCAAGCCCAAGAATGAATGTGACGAAATGTTCTATTATTGAGCTAGTTGTTTTTTGTTTTTTTTGTTTTTTTTCTGCAAATCCTTCAGAAATAATATATATATATTGTGAATAAAAAAAAGACAGACAAAACATTTTTTTTTGTTTTAATGATAGTGCTGTCTATTGGTTAGGTGGGATGCTGCCTATAAGTTGGCAACTTCAAGTTGTAACGACAATGAAATCATATACATACCCACAGAATTGATCAATAATTGGTGTTCCTTGTAAGCATTTATTTTTGTGAAAAATGCAGCAAAGCAACAGTTAAGAAGTAAAAGTGCAGATACTCCCTGTAAGATCTTGGGTGTTCCTAGACAATTCCCCAGGCAGTTGGCTGGACTTTTGTTATCTGTAGCAAAAATGGTTGCCAAATCCCCAGTGTCTTTCTTTAAAACATATTACTTCAATGTGGTGTTGGGCAGAGCACGAAAAGTTCCATTGTGGGCATGTAGCATTAACATGGTGTAAGACAAGACTAGGTTGGTGTTTCCCTGTGATCCCCGATGAAGCGATGAATTCATTGCTTTCCTTCATACGCCATAGTAATAAAGAGTATCACATTTTCTATACTCTCCATCAGCATGTACAAGTGAGACGTTTCCAGAAAAAACAGGTACATTAACTACAAAAAAAAGCCATGAACAACTTCTTCCATCCTAACTGTAAACTTCTTTACTACTTGTTTTGTACTTTTTTTTTTATATTGGACTGTTTATGTTAATCAGTTAATGGATGCTTTGAATGTTAACTCAGGCCTTGATTTCTTAGCTGAAAATACTTTAAATATGTTGCCTAGTGTTTATCTAATGAGAGTATAATAATTTTCTGTTTTCTCTCTTTGCAGCACTGCTAGTATATTGGATGTTAGCCTTTGTAACCAAAACTATCAAATTTGTCAAGTTTTGTGATAACGAAGTTGGATTTTACCAGCTGCGATTTTGTCTCACCGGATTATTAGCCATTCTTTATGGGTTGCTTTTAGCTGTAGAAATGAATGTCATCAGGTTAAGGGTAAGTTGTGTTTCTTATTTTATAATGCTGTAGAAATTGTTACAACTTTATGAATAACAATTAACAATTAAGTCTGTCTAACTTAAAGGTATGCAATGACCAAAAAGCCTCAGTTGAGTTGTCATGCTTCCTTCTCCATCAGTGTTCCTACCAAGCATTTTTGGAAGTGATTCAGTTCTAAAAAAAAAATACGCATAATTCTAGATAGGAACAAAATGTGAGAATTCAATAAAAATAGTCAGGAATCCAAATGAATTTCAAATTTTATACCCAAAAAACGAAACTGGAAGCATAGCTGGCATGGATAATTTTTCAGTTTCATTTCTATTTTGGCCTTAAATGTGAAATTCTCTTTGAATTCACTTTGAATTCTTAACAACTCTCATTTTAGTAAATAGCCCTGATGTTGTTTTTTTTTTGTTTTGTTTGTTTTTAAGATGCATTTCTTAGTGTTTCACGGCTGGACAATTCACAAAGCAGGTTTTTATGTACAGATCATTTCTCAAGAGTGTTCATCTGTAAAATAAAAAATAGAACATAATGCAATAAGGTAAATTATAATTCCATAAAGTCCTACCAATTGGTGAGTATAACTCTCTGACCTCACTACAGGTGTGATTAGGTATGGAGCTTCTGCTGATAAGTTACATTGTCCACAAGGCTTGTAAATTATCACTTTACTGAGATAAAGCACAGCAATGAGCACCTGTGTTGTTCTATGAATGTATTCCCAACATTTATTTACTCAGCAATAAAACTACACTTGTTTTTTTTTACATCTGTGGGGTTATATGTATATTTGGAGCAGATTCTTAGATTATTGGTTGGCCATTATGTGTTTGTAGACACAAAACAGAATTTAGAAGGAAAACAGGACAGTTTGCATGAATTACAAGTATCTTACAGATTTCGTTACCAAGAAAAAGATACATTAACCACATTTTTTATATGAGAACTTTTTTTACAATGGTCTCAGAACAGTTTCTTATTTGTTGCTCCATGTGTTTTCCATTCTAAAGTGTATGTGTTCTCTAAACTGATTACCCTTTATCCATGTGGAATATAGATATATTTAAAGCACTTAGCGAAATTGCTGTATCTGCACTGTATATGGATGTAATGGTTTTACTGCTCATTAAATGAGGATGGAAAGTATTTAAAGACCATTTACGAGTGTAAGCTAGAGACGTTGAGATCTCTAAACGCAGGACCATTGGCTTGGAATTAGATTTCCTATATCTAAAGGACATATACTTTCAATGACTCTAACAGGCTTGTATAACTGCCATTAATAACTACTTTTTCAAAGTACTTACTTTTCAAGACATTTTATATGTTATTTTGAAAGGTTTTCCACTGAACCGCTTATGCCAATATCCAATGCCTCATTTTAATACCAACTGGTATATAATGTTTCCAAACTGTAGAAAAACATTTGTAATAAAATGTTATTTTACAATTTTTTTAGACAGGAACTAGGGCTGCCCGGTGCAGAAAACAAGAAAATAACTATATCGGATATATGAGGATATTAGAAATGCAGTGTAAATTGAAGACTTGTAAGTCCAAACATTTGGGGTTATTCACTAAATTGGAATCTGCTGAGAATTTAAAAGGGAATTCCATGGCCAAAAATAACTGATTTTCAGTTTTGCAGTTCATCTGTTTTGTCCTTAAAATGTGCAGCTTCTTCATCAATCCACAACATATCAACAGGTTAGCAAATAAACCCCAACTGGATATGCATTTTAATTTTGATGAAGAATATGGTATTTTTGACCCAGAATTAAGTGTAACTAGAACACATTTTATATTCACTTTTCTGAAAGCCTTCCTGATAACCAAGTAAGGAGTAAAATTAATTTCAATAGCTGACTTTGGTCTTTAATATTTTGTGATACACTTAAAATGCTTTAATGAAAAATATTTGAATATCTTGATATATTGATATACATTTTTATATGTGTGATATCATTTTTGATATTTTATTATTTTGCAAAATTTTATTTCAAATGTTAATCTATTAAATCATTTTAAAAGCTTGTGCAGAAATATTAAATCATGGCCTTTTTTTAATGAAAGCAGATGGTCTGCTGGTCAATTCAATATTGAACTAACTAGCTTTACCCTGCCACCATTTACACCAAACAAGCCTGGTTTAATTAAAAGTAAGATTACTCAATAAAGACCAATTGATATACACATGGGAGTCACGTCCTTCATATGGTTCTTAATGAGCTATAGTACATCTCATTAAAGGTACACTGTTGACCTCTAAAGCACTGAAATGATTTATATGTGAAGAGTGTGTCCTCTTTTTTCATTTTAAAAAAGTGCAAATTTCAATAGAAATTGTCACTGTTATAAATGAACCTTGTTCCACCCCCTGGCTGTCAATGAGACAACCAGGTTCTGTTACTTCCTGGTTTATATTACTCAGTGGAACTAAACTCAAGAGGCAACAATTGCTCAGAGCACCTGCCTTGCAAAGACTTCTCATTGAGCTGCATTGGAGAGTCTGTGATTGGACAGCCACATAACGTCTGGGCGGAGTTAGAGGGGGAGAGCTTACAAGGGCTGCAGACAATAGATCTGCAGCTTTTGCAAGTTGTTTATTGATATACCCCTACTGAAAAAGTGCATACTTAATCGCATGCATGTTTTCATTAGGGGAATATTTACTAAACAGTGATTTGCTTTTTACTTTGGCAGTGGAGTGTCCCTTCAAGAAGGTTGAAGGCAGATGTGCAAGCAGAACTGATTGACTTTTAGTGTCTAATTGAAGGTTAGTATCTGATTAACTGTTAGTGTCTTAGTGTTAAAAAGCCAAGTCATTACAGAAGCAGATACCGACTGATAAAGCCATGGATTGAGGCGAAATGCAGTTGGGAGACTGAAGAACCAGAGGAATTTGTTTGTATGTTCATAATCTTTAATTGTTTATTTTAATTTGTTTTCATTTGTTTCAATAAGTGTGTATTGCTAAATTTTACACACTGCCTGGTGGACTTCAAATTTTTATCTGCTTCCATTATTTAAGAAGGGTTGTGTTCCTGTATTGAGACACACAAGTGTTGTTACACCTAGAGCCAGGCTGCATTGGCTCTTGGTAAGGTGAACGGGATTTATACTGTATATAACTCTCTGCTGGCTATTGGAGCAAAGACAGTAGAAGGTCTGTGTCATCAGAGGGCACACTTGCCTTTTTTATTTTTTAAATATGTGTCTCCAGTATGTGTTACAGATATTGTAGATGGAAGAAGAAGGATGTAGGTGTCTGTGAAATTGTCTGTCTTGCAGTAAAAGGATACAGTGCGCTTATAACGTATTGCCTAGAGAAGCTGTGCTGTAAAATCTGATGGATATTTTTAGGGAAACGTGAAATAAAGTAATATATAAAAAAAAAATATGGACTGTAATGACAAATAGGATGGGTGAATGTTCAATTTTTTAAGATAAAATTTAAATCACTTCATTGTTGGTTTTATTTCTTTTTTCACATATTTTGGGTTAACATCAGCATCTGAAGAGATGTGTAGAACCTTCTTGTCTTGGCCCCTTTTTTGTCTTAGATTGCTATGTCACTGTTAGAATGTTACAATGAAAGGGATACTCTACTGCCCAAATTAAAAAAAGAAAACAACAACACTGTTTAGTAGATATACACCCAATGATTTTCATTGGGGTATATATAAAGAAAAGCCTGAAAAACAGCAGATCTCTTGTATGCTGCCTTTGCAAGCCCTCCCCTTCTAACACCCCTACCCCAGACTTTCTTTGGTTATCCAATCACAGACTCCCCATTGAAAAGTCTCATTGAAAAGTCTTTGTAAGTCAGGTGCTCTGAGCATTTGTTGCCTCTAGAGTTTAGCTCCACTGAGCTAACCAAACGATGAGGTAACAGGACCGGGAGTCTGACTGACAGCCGGGGTGGGGGGGTTGTAACAAATTTAATTTATTAATGTGCCACATTCTTCACACATAAATCACTTCAGCAAGCTAAAGCTTTAGGTTTTTAAAATGTTCCTTTAGGAACACTCCCATGATAACCTATGTTTATTTAGGAGGTCTTAAATTGTTTGGCAATGGTTTAACCCTGAAGTTGAGGTCTCCAGCGCCTGGAACGTCTATCTTCCACCTTCCATTCCTCTCTGTAGTGCAGGAAGTGTCCAGAAAGGTTAACCATTCAGTTCTTTATAGGATGGGAGTGCCTACTGACACTTTCATCCTATCAATGGGTCCCCAGTTTATGATTTAGTACGTACTATTTTTCTCAATGCTGCCCATTGTTTGTGAGCATCAACTGACTTACACAGCCTGCCCACCTAACCTTTCCACGCACTCCCTGCACTGCAGTGAGGAATGGAAACTGGAAGGCAGAAGTGTTGGCCGCCAACAGCTTAAATTGCTATGTAGGTAGGAGTGTTACTTTAAAAGGACAGATAACATTTCTCAGTTTGGAGAACTTTTATCACAGAGTCATAATCTTCTCACCTTGCAATGTGACAGCAGCTATTTCCATCCCCTCGCTACCTGACAGGTAATAATAATTGGAAGCATGTGTGTGACAGTAATTTTATAACATGACAGGAGGCTTCGTATTTGCTTAAGTCTCTCTTTACTAGAACTCCACAGCAGCACAGAAAAACAACCAATCAGAAAAAAGTTAGGTACTATAAAACTCCCCTCCCCATGCATCATTTCCTCTTTCTTTGCTGCTCCGCATCAGTACAGGTCAGAGTACCTCTGCCTCCTGCTTATAGTGGGTGGCTTTGGGTCTTATTATGCTTTCTTTAGGTTATCATTATATCTATCTTGTGTGTTTTTGTATTTTGTCATTTTTATTATATTGATATCATATTTTATTTATTATATATATTGCTTGTATATATTTTTTGCTATGTTTTTTGTTATAGCCTTTATCCTTTTTTATGTTTTCTTTGCAGATTATTCATAGTATTTTCGTTGTTTTATTTACTGATTTTGCTTCAGGTCTTCCCCCCTTTCCTACTCATTCCCCCTGTGTCTTTGGGGATGTTTTTTCCCGGAGATGTGGTGTTTTTTGGGGGGGTCCCCCTGCGGTTTTCTTTCCCCCTCCCTCCACCCTCTCCCTGGCGCCATTTTATTAGTTTCCCCCCCCTTCTGGGGCTGCGGGCGCTCCGCTCGGGATGTCAGGAGACTAGCCGCTTGGCTGCCTCCTCTGACTCCCTGAACTCTGGTGTGAGCCAGCCGGCGCCCGGGGTTTTTCTCGCGGTCAGACGCGAGTACCCCGCGACCGGTCCGCTCACACACGTGGCCGCCTTGCCGCGGCCGGGTTCCTCTCAGCCACGTGGATCCGACCGGCTAGAGAAGGGGCGCCTGCTCGCGGCCCCTCCTCCCTCCACGGTCGGAGCTTGGCGTTTTGCTGCCCTGCTGGGATCCCCCGGCGGATCTCAGCAGGTCTACCTGTTTTCTACACATGACTATATTTTACATACAGTGTATATCTGGCTGTGAGCCTTATGGTTTTTTATATCACCTTTCTTTGCATATGAGGCTTATGTGTTCTATGACAGTTGTTTATTTTATTGCTAGGTGTTTTACTGTGTGTGTGTATGTCACTGTTTTTCTGTCAGTGTATGTCACTGTTTTCTGTCAGTATATGTCACTGTTTTCTGTGTGTATTTCACTGTTTACTGTCAGTGTATGCCACTGTTTACTGTCGGTGTATGTCACTTTTTTCCGTCAGTGTAGGTCACTTTTTTTCTATCAGTGTATGTCGCTGTCTGCTGAGAGTGTATGTCACTGTCTGCTGAGAGTGTATGTCTCCGTCTGCTGAGAGTGTATGTCTCCGTCTGCTGAGAGTGTATGTCTCCGTCTGCGGAGAGTGTACGTCACTGTTTACTGAGAGTGTACGTCACTGTTTACTGAGAGTGTGCGTCACTGTTTTCTGAGAGTGTGCGTCACGGGAGAGTGTACGTCGCAGTTTGCCGAGAGTGTACGTCGCAGTTTGCCGAGAGTGTACGTCGCAGTTTGCCAACAGTGTACGTCGCAGTTTGCCGACAGTGTACGTCGCGGTTTGCTGACAGTGTACGTCGCGGTTTGCTGAGAGCGTACGCCGCAGTTTGCTGACGGTGTGTATCACGGATTTCTGCGTGTTTTACTGTTGGCGTATATTGCAGATTGCAGTGTGTCTTACCGACAGTGCATGTCACATTTTTCTGTGAGTTTTGCTGATAGTGTAGGTCGTGGGATACTGCGAGTTTTACTGACAGCGTATATCACAGATTGCTGTGAGTTTGGCTGACTGTCTATATCTCAGGATACTGTGGGTTGTTTGCTGACAGTGTCTGTCACGGTTTCCTGCGAGTTACAGGTATTAGGATCTAGGATTCATGTGCTTCATAGTATAATTTTCGGGTCCAGCCATGGGGTCTCAGAGGAGATTTTTCTGGTACGAATTCACCGTCCATGGCATAGATATAAGGTTACCAGACCTGGATCTGGCTCACACTGGCTTGGGAAGACCAGTCTGCACTGCTACTTTATATATTTTTAGAGATGAGGATGGTATCTATATTAATGATGAAACATCAACAGATCTGTGTGAGCAGGTGCATTCCGCTTCACAGTAAGGAGCGTATCGCTCAATGCATCTTACTTTCATGGACTTGGTAATCACTCACACAACTTCCGCTTATACCCAATGCAGCTGGGATACCGCTATTTGCCGACTGGGCATTTAGGGACTGCCCGGCCCGGTTCAAGTTATTCACACGGCACTACGCTGTCTAAATGGGTTGATGTCTGGGGGCCTATGTCAGAGTGCTCTGAAGGTCTGCAATTTTTTGGGGAACTCTACCCCAGCTTAGAGGTCCCCATTACTCATGCAAGGCTCATGGTAAAGCGCCGCGGAATTGGATGGCGCTATATAAATAACACATAATCATATGATATAATATACAACCCAGGATTGGCCTGCTATGTCTGTGCCCATAAGAACGGCCTGCTATGTCTGTGCCCATAAGATTGGCCTGCTATGTCTGTGCCCATAAGATTGGCCTGCTATGTCTGTGCCCATAAGATTGGCCTGCTATATCTGTGCCCATAAGATTGGCCTGCTATGTCTGTGCCCATAAGATTGGCCTGCTATGTCTGTGCCCATAAGATTGGCCTGCTATGTCTGTGCCCATAAGATTGGCCTGCTATGTCTGTGCCCATAAGATTGGCCTGCTATGTCTGTGCCCATAAGATTGGCCTGCTATGTCTGTGCCCATAAGAATGGCCTGCTGTGCCCATAAGAATGGCCTGCTACGTCTGTGCCCATAAGAATGGCCTGCTAGGTCTGTGCCCATAAGAACGGCCTGCTAGGTCTGTGCCCCATTTATTGGCCTCCTAGGTCGGTGCCTATTTGTATGGCCTACTATGTCGGTGCCTATTTGCTTGCCCAACTATCCTGCGTCCATTAGTTTGGCCTGCTGGGCCCGCTCTATTGGTGCCGAACCCCCTTTTGGCCGCGGGCCTGGGGGAATATCACTGAGGAGAAGCCAGTGCCCACCAGTGACACGGAAATAGGCAGGTGTCCGGACAAGCACCATTGCCATACTATCCAAGAGGACACCAATATACGGCCATCTGGATAAGGTAGGTAGGGTGAAGGCCCTAAACCTCAGACCTGAAGGGCAAGTTTTATTACGAAGACCCCGGACACACATCCGCGGTTTGCGCCAGTCCAGCGAGGGCACATCTCCAAGGAGAACTTTGCACAGGCAAGGACCGGTGCTCAGTCACCTACAGGAGAACGCGGTTTTTCCTTGTCTTTATCAACTACTCCGTATCTGCCTCCCGGTATCCATATAGCTATCGGTAGTTATTCCTCCGTTAGGTTAGCTCCTGGCCCTGTGCAGTGGGGCTTACTTGTCTTGCCTTCCGGCCTGCTATTTGCCTTCTAGCTGAGATAGAATTTGCGTTTTTTACTCATATCTACGTTATTGTTGTCTTTTTCGTTTTTCATGGCTTCCTTTTCCTTTCGCTCGGGTCGTCGAGAGGCCTGACTTGACCTCCTCCGACCTCCCGGGTGCTCGTGGATTGCGGAGAACGTCTCCTGCTTTCCTCAGACTACCAACGGTCCGCCTGGAACCCGCGCGCGCGCACGGGATCCGGTCGGTCAGTTGATAGTTTTTCCATCGTTTTTCCCGTGGATTACCCTCAGCCTTATGCTGATACTCGTATTTGGTGTACCCTATAGTTGGTCACCCTGAGTCTCTAGGGACTCTAGCTTGGATCACAGGAGGGTGCGGCCCTCCATCACTTCGATCCGAGGACATTTTATCTTCTGGAGCAGAGAGCGAACCCCTCTCAGATACGGAACCGGACACTGAGTTGTTCTTTGAGGACGCACCTCTCCCTCGACCTCGGCCAGAGACTGAGCTGGATACGGGGGTCATGCTTGGAGGAAACATTCTCATAGAGAGGAACGGTCACGGATGCAGACTCTACTGTTTGGTTATTTACGGGTACGGCCCGCTCAGACTATCAGCCGGACGTTAGCACGTTATTTGACCTCATTAGTAGAGAGCGCGGCTCTCTCATACACTCGACGCCATACGGTGCCATCCATTTGTTCATCACACAGGCTTGTACCTGTGCTAGACATCGATGACTACATGGAGGGGCGTCCCTCCTGCATTCAAGTGGATCTGACGTCCGTGCTACTGATTCCGATATAGAGGACTGCCTGGTCATGCAAGATATCCATATTTAGACTGGATTCCTCTAGTCTATCTCCTGCAACGGAGGGATATTCTCACAGAGGTATAACGAGGGGTGACCCCCACTTATCTATACACATTCCTGGAGATGGTTCGGCTATCGGATGGAACTCAGGTATTATGTGAGTGCAGGTTTGGGTATATTCGGCACCATAGAAAGCAGAGGATTGCTTTCTGTTTTTGGATATCCAGACCATTGTAACAACTGCTCAGACAGTTTTCTCCCATTTTTAGGTGGCGGGAGATACGGGGACCTACATGGAGCAAACGGGCTCTGCCTTGCTCGGGTAACACGATTAAGGAGGGCCTATTACCCGCTCTGAAGGTGAAAACCGTACATATGGTTCACATGGTAAGACCGGGAAACCCGGTTTGTCTCGACCTCCCCGGTCATCAGATCTTGGGATAAGATGGCAGGACTGCCCCGTCTCCTCGAAACGCATACCTGGTGATCAGGGTTCGGAGATGGAGGACCCTCCATCTATACTCTAGTTATTCCTCACGGGAGCCATTTTGTTGGATTCACGCTACCCTACTTTTCAACTATCGTCGAGGAGACCTACGGGACCTTATGGTGGTACCTGGTATACCCAGACTTCTACACAGACATCTTTCACTCTTGGACGAGGGCATTTCTGGATGGAAATCTGCGTTCCTGTTTGCTCTTCCCATTCCTTTGAAGATTTCTGGGATTCCCTATTCCCAGAATGGTCGACCTCCGTTCCTCCACTCAAGTTCAGTTCGGAACCCTGAATGGACGTCTTTTGGAGCCCTTTCTCTACGGCGTCCGAGGTTTTACACAGTCCGTTTGGACTATTGGAATCACTTAGTATACGGCTGGTTTGGACACACTCTCATTGTGTGTGTTATGAATTTATGCTCGGATGAGACATCCCACCGGGTAGGACAGGAAGGTACGAAGATCCTCCTCGGTTTCCATTGCGATTTTGGTGGTGGTCTCCGGTGCATTCCTTGAGATTGGAGATCTCCCTGCAAGGCCGCATCACCGAATGGCCCTGGCACGATCGGAGGAGCCGCCTTACGGATCATGAGTTGAGACTTGGTGTCAGTTTTCTTCTCGCGACCCTAAGTCCTAGTTCGGATTTCGAAGCTATACAACTACAGGAATGTGGCTAATAGGTCAGCTTGCCAGCTCATGGACCGACTTCTAGGAAACAGGTTGCTACACCAGGTGCAATGGATTTACCGGCGGTGGGTGCCTTTTTCCGTATTTGAGATACTTCGTCGGTTGGCATCTCCTTTGACCCGTCGGCTGTCATTTATCGTATTTGGAATGTCCAATTAGGATTACTCTGATATTTCCTGGAATAATTACCAGCGACACAAACAGCGTTGGATTGGTGAACTGAGCTTTCAAACAGCAAATACGAAGCCTCCTGTCATGTTATAAAATTGTAGATTATGCTAGCTTTAGTGTACCTATAATCTTAATTTTATTAATGACAGGAGGCGAGTATTTCCCACCCATTCTTGTCCCTCCCTTGTTTTATGTTATAGTTTAGATTATCAGGTACGTATGCAACTCTGTTTGTTGTCTCTGCTACCTGTCGCTTGTTCCTTATGTCTGGTTTTTTCCATTAATAGGGTTGGGATATTTACATATTAGGTTAATTTGGTTGCTACATTGGGTACCTACATGTTTATTCAGAGTACATTTCATTGGATAATCAACCTGTTCGATTCTGTTTTTTATCTCGTTTCAGTTTACAGTCCATCTACACTATCTAGTTTGACGGTTGCACTTGGATGGTGGACATCGTTATATTCATCGTATCTAGGACTTCGTTTCTTCCCCATGATGTTCTCTGCCTTTTATTCTGTTTTGTCGCAGCTTGAAAGAGGAAATGATGCATGGGGAGGGGAGTTTTATAGTACCTAACTTTTTTCTGATTGGTTGTTTTTCTGTGCTGCTGTGGAGTTCTAGTAAAGAGAGACTTAAGCAAATACTCGCCTCCTGTCATTAATAAAATTAAGATTATAGGTACACTAAAGCTAGCATAATCTACAATTATTCATAATTGCATCATTTGTACATTCATGCTGCATATGCAATAACCGTCTGTCTGCGCACAGCAACGCAGGAAAAGTTTAATAATATTACTTGAGGCTGAAAGCTGAAAAAATAGCATATTGGATTAATAATAAAAAAAAAAAAATGATGACACTGATTTTTTTTATTGTCCTACTTCGGGGAGGGTAAAGGGCATCAATGACATTCCTCCCAGCAATTTAAATGTTAAAAAACATGACCATTTCATGTTTGTGGTTGTGGCTGGAGCTGTGGCCAGGGGTAGGGTGATTGCCGGACATTTTACATGGCATCGTGACACTTTCTGAAAATATAATATAGAACAAGATCAATCGTCTAATTTCAACTGATTGTTTTTGTAGACATAGCAGTTATTTTGCAATTCTAAATGCCCATCTGACACTGCTCCTCCTGCAAGTCGTACAATCTGTCTGTTATATTTTTACAGCTCCTTTCATCTCCTCGTTTACTAATTGTGAGATCTTGGTCTGCCAGCAGCACAGGGAACTAGTGGGCTGTGCTGATAATGCTGCTTCTTTTCATTCTTTGCCCATTGTGTGTTACAGAGATATGTCTTCTATAAATACCCCAAAGAGGTGAAACCTCCGGAGGACCTGCAGGACTTGGGAGTTCGTTTCTTACAGCCTTTTGTCAATCTCCTATCTAAAGGAACGTACTGGTGGATGAACACGTTCATAAAGACAGCTCACAAAAAGCCAATTGATTTAAAAGCAATAGGCAAACTACCCATAGCCATGCGGGCAGTCACTAATTACATTCTCCTTAATGAGGCATTCCAAGCTCAAAGGGTAAGCTATTGACTAGGCACGAGATGTGTAACTACTGTGTCGTTAATTCTCTCTGGGAGCCCTTAGGGCTTATTCTCACATATGCCGATAGGATGTATCAATATGTATTAGAGTCTTAGCTGCTCTCTGAACACACTCTTTACTCTTCACCTGCTCCTGGTGAAGTCTGGATTGACAACATTCTTCTATATCATAATATCAGCATGTAATAAAGCTTCATTTTAGCGGACCATTATTGATAGGGTTTTTAAGGGACACAATAGTCATCAGAACAACTACAGCTTATTGTATATGTTCTGGTGAGTGTAATCATTCCCTTCAGGCTTTTTGCTGTAAACGCTGTCTTTTCAGAGAAAATGCAGTGTTTAGGTTACAGCCTAGTGATAACTCCACTGGCCACTCCTCAGATGGCTGCTAGAGGTGCTTCCTGGGGCAGTGTTGCACAGTGAGCAGCACTGTCATTCACTCTCTCCGCCCTCTGCATGCAGACACTGAACTTTCCTCATAGAGATGCATTGATTCAATTAATCTCTATGAGGCAATGCTATTTGACTTGTGCTGCCTCTGCCCCTGATCTGCCTCTTTGACAGTCTCAGCCAATCTTATGGGAAAGCATTGTGATTGGCTCAGAACAACACGTCTGGTTATGTCAGCCATGCAGGCAGTTTCAGTGGCAGAGCCAGCAGCTTCAGACCTGAATGCAAGTAAGATTTTACTATATTTAGGGAGGCAAGAGGGGGTTAGAGGGGCCAGGAGGCTAGATAGGGGTTTTAACACTATAGGGTCAGGAATACATGTTTGTGTTCCTGACCCTACAGTGTTCCTTTAACCCCTTAAGGACACATGACATGTGTGACATGTCATGATTCCCTTTTATTCCAGAAGTTTGGTGCTTAAGGGGTTAAAGATCAGCTCCACCCATTCCCCACTCAGTTTATACAAGTCCCATCTACAGTGTACTCAGTATGTTTATAATAACAGAAAGGAGTAAAACAGCAACATTGATTCTAGTTTTCTCCCATCAGGGTTCCTACTATTGAAGGGGTAAATATACTGGTTGATACTTATCAAAGAAAAACAAAACTGTAACAAGTGTTTGCAAAAGCTACTCTTAGAGCAGTGACTAAATTCAATGTTTCAATGCTACACAGTCTGTTATTGTAATCTCCATTGTGCATGCTGAACTCTCTGGTTAATGAGAACTTAATGATGTATTTATCACAGCAGTGAGTGGGATGTAGCAGAAATATAACCCTAATGCCGGATAAGTACACAGGAGGACCACTCGTGACATTGTAGTATAATTATACTGTAAACCATTACAAGATATATGGAGTCACTAGTGAATGCACCCACGTAAAACCACAGTGTGCTACATATTGTTATTTACTACTGTTAAAAGCAGTTAACCCCTCTAGCCTGACCTTTTTGAAACCTCAGATTGATTTTACTTATTAGTTGAGTGGAATAGATATCTGCACATCTCAAATAATCTTTAAATCCTTTACAGTGTTATCATTTACTGCTTCCACTGGAAGGTTATTTCAGGTATCTACTAATTTTCTATAACACTGTTACGCTTTACTACAGAGGCGCCCAAAAGGTAGATCCCCAGACGTTCTAAAACTACAACTCTCATAATTCTTTGCATGCCTTCAGAATGACAAAGCATCATTGCTATTCCAGGTATCTTCTACCTTTCCTGTATTATCATTATCCTTCAATACTTTAATTTATGGGCTATTTGCCAGGTATCTACTAACCTTTAATGTAAATGTTAACCTTTACTACATCCACTGGAAGGCTGTTCCAGGTATCTACTACCCTTTAATGTAAATGTTAACCTTTGCTACATCCACTGGAAGGCTGTTCCAGGTATCTTCTACCATTTCTGTATCACCATTAGCCTTTAATACTTCCATTCAGAGACTATTCCAGGTATCTGCTACCCTTCCTACTTCACTCCGAGCTTAAAATGGTTTCACAGAAAAGTTAGAGATATAAATACAACTTCTTTATAGCAGAACTCCTCAGTCTTCCATTCTCTAACTTTAAACCATGACATCTCATTCTCTGGATTTATGTAATATCTTAATTTATATGGAGGCTTTCATCATATCCCCCTCTGTAATGTCTCTTCCAAGACTCATAGATTGAAGCCTTTACTGGTGTAAAAGAAGAAGACATACTTAGTTGTTAGTTTGGTTTCTGCCCACAAAAGATGTTTTAGGGGAACTCTCCATTTATCTACCAACATAACGCATCACTTTGTTACTGTGCCTTCAACTGGCAAGGTCTTGTGTGCATGATAAATCTCTATAGAGACACTATGGTTATGAAAAGGCACAAATTGTGGGAATGCTGTGGTCTTTGCTGAAGGCAATATGATGTTCCTATCTCACCTGCTGTGTGCTTTAAAGTGTGCTGAATTGTTTGCCAACCCATCTCTTTGTAGAGTTGACCTGATCAATAGTAACATGATAGAATGTATCCTTGAAGTTACATTTTTATAGCTATTACATTTACCCAAGAGTTTCCCTATGTGTCGACTGCTCCCAGAACCCTCTGCTAATTAGCATGCATGCTAGAACAATGCAAATATTCCGCTAAGATCAATTTCCGTTCTTCTTACAGAGTAAAACATCCCCATGTCCTGCAGGGTCCAGGTCTATCTGGTGTGCTCTGGGCCATGCTTTTGGGAGACCTCTGATTCTTAGCAGTATTTTCCGTATCCTGGCAGATATTTTGGGCTTTGCTGGTCCTCTCTGCATTTCTGGGATTGTCCACCACCTCAGCCTGGAAAATAAAACTTTCCATACACGGGTAAGTGGATGCTTTCTGCTCAGTTTCACTGTGAACATGTAATCAATGAACAAAAGAGGTTTGAAGGAAAACTATTTTATTAAATAATAACAAATCTCCTGCCAAGCCAGACTAATACGTCCTTGGCCTTTATCGTCCAGCTGTCGTTGTGAGAGGATCCTGGGAAAACCGGGCCATAAAGACATTTGGATGGCCAAGGCCAGAACTCTGCAGAGATTAGGTTGATTATAGTTCATGAAACTTATTGAATTACAGTGATAACTTTCCAAGAGTCCAGAAGACATCAGCTGACATGTTTATAAGTTTTCAACAGAGAAAACCACCACTTACCTCCATTTCTAAACAGGTCATTGTGGGGGGGTGTCTGTGACACTAGTGGCTAGTGCTTAAATGTGTCAATACTTAAACTGTCATGTTTTAAGTTTTTTCTATATTATATTTACATATCACTAAATTTAACAAATATTTATATTTTTATGTGAGAAAAATAAAGTTGTGTAGAATCCTAAACTTGTTTGTCCTGCAACTGTGTGCCTTTGTCTTAGCTTCTTGCCAAATTTTGTTGCAAACTCTGTCCTCTGCTCCTGGCAGTCAGCATAAAGAGAGCATATAGAGAAGAGAAGAAATGAAACCATGTTTCTAATTCAGAAAGGCAAGAAGTAGTGTACCTGGGGGAGTGATGCACTGTTAGTACACCAAATTAATGTCTAAGTCTACAAAGAGAGGTCGATCAGACAAAGTATTCTACTAATAAAATAATAAAATTTTATTGCCACATATAATTACAGAGAAAACCAAAAGTGCTAATGTACATACAAAAGAAATACGTAAGTCTAAAAATAGGTGCTAAAAGAACCGTTACTTATGATAAGAGTAGCCTAAATACTATAGAGACAAAATATTGCAATAGCACAGACTAAAATAGTCAGTTTAGCACTGCGTATGAAATCTGCTGGTAAAGATATACAAAAAGATTTCTTTATATCAATTCCCACAGACTGTCTCTGCTGGTATAACCTCCCTCACTGCATATGGAGGGATCCGAGTAATCTAATTAGTGCGAGGGGTACTAGATAACTGTATGAAAGAACACTAGAATAAGTGTACTAAAAAGATGCAGGTGCACCAATCTATTCTTAGTTGCAATCTAGCGCCACTCAGCAAGCATAGCCTTCTAAGCCCAATAGGTACCTAGTAGGGCTATGAAAGAACTATCGGTATAAATGAACTGACTATTTTAGTCTGTGCTATTGCAATATTTTGTCTCTATAGTATTTAGGCTACTCTTATCATAAGTAACGGTTCTTTTAGCACCTATTTTTAAACTCACGTATTTCTCTTGTATGTACATTAGCACTTTTGGTTTTCTCTGTAATTATATGTGGCAATAAAATTTAATTATTTTATTAGTAGAATACTTTGTCTGATCGACCTCTCTTTGTAGACTTAGACATTCATTTGGTGTACTTACAGTGCATCACTCCCCCAGGTACACTACTTCTTGCCTTTCTATGTTATATTTGGGGTTACCCCCCATTCTTTCAGTGTATCTGATTTGGCTCTATTTGTTTCTCCTTTCACTCATGTTTCTAATGCTCTTCTTTATTTGATTGTGCCTTGTCCGAACTGTCATTGTGCTGTCATTTGCTAAATCTGTAATATACATTTAAAAGAAAACAGAGCATTAAACAAAAGAGGTTAACATAGGTTAGGTCATTTCAATATTTTATTACATAACGTAATTTTCAGAGAAGTTAATTTAATATTTCTGGATAAGCTTTTCAAATTATTTCATATTTCTGATCAATTTTTTTTAATGATTTGATACTTTGAAAAATATTTTAATAGTTTTTTATTTTTTATTATATTTATATAGGATATATTTTTGATATTTCAATATTTTGGGAAAATATATTTTAAACGTTTATCCAAAACTATTCAATCATTTGAAATACTTATCTGAAAATATTAAATCAAGGTCAATATCAGCTGCTCTGAGTATTTACCTTTTGGGTTCCTAATTCTGTTTGTGAAAGGGAGACTTCACACACTGTACATCTGCTTATTTAATCTGTTGTTAATGTTGTGTTTCTTTGACAATTAGTGTTTATTAGACCTAATTACAAGAATGCAGAAACACTGCAAGTAGGACAAACAAATAGAATGGTACAAAGACAGGAAAAAATAAATACGTAATTACTACTTTATAAAATGCTGTGTTTCTATAACCCTATACAGACCATGGGAAGGTTATGATTTAAGAGTTCTCCTGTCCTTGTTTTCCAGCATATTGTCAATTCTGTTCAAAAACTACTCTCTCCGACGAAATGACATCTTCCCGACTCCCTGAAATAGGGGTAGCAACTAATTGAGGACCTCCCAGAGGACTCTGACATGAGCTAGGGAACCCCGCACAATGCCATACTACTCGGGACTGACGTACCCCCCCCCCCCTTTCCTCCCCATTATTTTCCAGCTAACTCTCTACCTTCTCTCTTATTCTGAGTTCAGTTACCTTTTTCTCGTTTTCACCTTCACCATATCACAATATTAGCCACAAAGTTTTACATAATGTACGACATCACACGCTACAGCATAGAGAGATAAATAATAACAGCAAAGAGTGCATCGCCCTGGTGAATACAGAGCACGCCCTATTGAAGGGGGTAACCACGGGAACAACCTAGTTACATAAGGCACCCCTACCATACTGTACCAATGGAGAAGGTTGTCAAAGAGACGAACACACAGGACGAGTGGCTTAATACAGTTTAGCATATACTCTGGTATTATATCTTCTATTAAGATTTATAACTGGAAAAAACCTTGACGGGTAACTAGACAAGCCTACCACTACTGTTAAGCTGCATATGTTAGGAGTTGTCAATTGTTTTACAGTGTTTCAATATATCACAATTTTTTAGGCTTTTGCATAAGCCATGTTGCCTATGTTATTTAACTATCCTTGTCAAGATGAATAAATCAAGCAATTAAAAAAAAAAAAAAAAAACTACTACACTGATCACATAATGCAAGGACTAACCAGGGATTATTTCTCTGACAAGCTCTATATTGCTCTTTGGCAATAATGATGTGAACATAACAAAAAAAAAAACTTTTGCAATAATTATATCATTAATAACAGTCTGAAGGTGAAACTCAAGTGCTCAGTTACAGGCATTTTTCCATATGATGATTATTGTAATATACTATTATATAGAATCTATATAATTTGATGTTTTATTTTTGTTAATTGTTCCCAGAAATATTATTTGCTGCTATCACAGTCCCAAATGCAAATCTGTAGCTTGCAATGTAGATAATCTACAATAAGATCCCAAGTATTTCCCAGCTTCCTATTACATATCTCCAGCCTTCGAGGGACGTGTCGCCGGCATTGTGCCTGGTTACAGTTTTCCCCAATGTCAGTTGATCTAAATAAGGGGACATATGGTCCCAGAGCTCAGTCACCGTAAGAGACTAAATCTAAAGTAGATCTTTATATGTTATCTGCAAGGCAACAATATAATTTATTTACTATAATATCTTTACTTCCAGATATTATAGATGTGGCAAGACTCGGCCTCTTTGTATTGTCATTGACACTCTTGAAAGTGACAGCTTCCTCTAGATAGGAGGAAAATTATCATTTCCCAATGTCCATTTTATTTAATACTAAGCTGCTGTAGTGATCTGAGCAGTTATATCCTATTCTCTCCATCATTTCTTACTGTATGGATGTGGTGTATGCCAAACCTAGTGGACAGACAGGTAAAGCTCACTTATCCCAGTCTCAAAGTATTTTATTTCTTACTTTGGATATTCTCAATGGCCACATGAACCTAAACTGTACATTTTCTCTCATAAATTTCTGTTAGAAAGTCTGTACTGTAACAACTTGCATTTGGGGTGTTGTGAATTGTGGGGTGAAAGAGGTCATAGCGAGAGCAAGAGACAGAGATTTAACAGGGGACACGGGTGGGGGATCTAAGACAATAATTGGAACCCAGATGGGGATTAGGTGAAGAATGGAAGAACAAAAGCAGGGGTGTAGGACAATAATAGAAACCCGGATGGGGATGATGAGAAGAATGGAAGAACCAGAGCGGTGTTGTAGGACTATACTGTGCATAAAGGAAATGAGGAGGATGAAAAGAATGAGGAACTCAGCTGAAAAAGATGGAAGACCAAGATGGAAATTTGTAAAAGAATAATGGCTGTCTGTCAGGATTACTGTATGATCCAGCACGTAGAACTGTATAGCACTAATGACAAATAAGTAACGTATTACCGGTCCTTAGAATGGCCGGATTTAACGTACATAGAATAGTCAAAATATTAGCCGAGGTCAGGGAACACAGAAAGGGACGCAGCGATGAGGAAAGCCAAGAGTCAGGATACCAGAATATAGAGAAGTCAAAAAACAAACCAAAGTCAAAAACTAGTGGAAAACTATAATCAGGAACGCGCTCTCGGACAACCACATGAGAAACCAAGTTTTTATACCCATTCTCCCTTTCCCATTGGTCAGACCGGCATTTTGGCTCCAAAATGTGCCTGTGTGGTAAACACGCGCGCGCACCCGCGGTCACGTGCGCACCCGTGGTCACGTGCGTGCGCGCAGGGTTATTTCTGCCTGTGGATGTGCAGCGGCCGGCGCCAGACTGTATGCTGAGACAGTCAGGAGTGCAAGCTTCCGGCCGCTGAGCACCAGGTTCAGATGGATATGTGACACTGTCTTATGGAGAGACAGAGGAAAATGTTGGAGGTATAGAGAAACTGTTGAAGATACGAGAGAGCTGTGGTGGAATTAAGCTGAAAAAGTCTAAGGGGATTGGAGAGTAGAGAAAGGAACGGGGGTTAATGGGGGGATGGGAGAGCAGTAATAATTTTAATGTCCTGGTTTTCATGAATGTTAGGTTGTATGTAGACTTGTGCACAAATTCATTTCAGCTGGTACGAATTAACCCAATTAATTTGATACATTCAGTATTTACCTGTGGAAACTTGTTCATTGATTAATACTCCACAGGTAAATCTTGGGCAGATCGATATGTTTGACTTTAGATTAAAAGGAGTTTAATTAATTTGTACCAACTGAAAAGAAATGATGTTCAAATATAGTGGTGTGTGCCCTTCAAAAATAATTTTTCAGTAATAAAATTCACACAGTTAGGCAGGAAGTACCCTTAATATAAGATGTATACGCCGTCAGCATTTAGTATGAAGAATCCAGCTCCCACTGTGATTTGTGACGCGCTACGGAATTATGTCCAATATCGCCATTGATTTTATAAAGAATGTAATTAGGAAGTTTATCACTGACAGAGCCATTGTCTATTAGCGACTTTATTAGTGTGATCCATAACATTATTATTGCATCAGAATGTGAGTGATGACCTTTCCAGCTGTCAGACGGCTTCTTTGAATTATTTATCTGTTGAATAAGGAACACTGAATGCAAATGGCTTGTATAATATGACGATAAGAATGTAATGTGTCTGAGGAGATCTTGTATATGTGTGTAATTAGATTTATATTGATAAAGAGTATGTATATACACACGCTACACATATATTATCTAGAATTTAATGTCTCAGCAATCAGTAGTCTGAGTCTTCTATTTTATAAATAGCTGTGACTATTTCACTGATGCTGGTTCTTGTATGCTTTTATACAATCTATATTCTCTCATTTTTGCAATACATAACAATGCTTCAGTCTTGCCATGCATGGATGGTGGTTCAATGGATGGATCAATGAATGATGAATGGATAGATGGGTCAGTGGATGGATATATGGATGGGTGGGTAATTGGATGTAAAGGTGAATGGATGGATGACTGGATGGATCAATAGATGATGAATGGATAGATGGGTCACTGGATGGATATATGTATGGGTGGGTCATTGGATGGAAAGGTGAATGGATGGATGGGTTAACAGATGAGTGGATGGATGCATTGTTGGAAGGATGGAAATATGGATGGTTGAATGGATGGATCGATGGATCAGTGGATGGGTGGGTAGATTCATGAATGGATGGGTTGATGGATGGTTCAATGGATGAGTGCATGGATGGATGGATGGGTCAGTGGATGAATGGATGGGTAGATGGATGGATGGGTCAGTGGATGGATGGATGGGTCAGTGGATAGATGGATGGATGGATGGGTCAATGGATGGATTGATAGATTTATGAATGGATGGATAGGTTGACGGATGAATGGATAGATTAATGGATGAATGTTTGGATAGATTAATGGATTGGTGGGTGGCTGGATGGGTAGATAGATGGATGTTTGGATTGATCAATAGGTGTTATTTGTTGCATGTGTTTGTTTCCTGTAATTCCAAGTTTATACCAATAGGACATTTCAGTTAATATAAAGCAGAGAACAAAGATCCATGGAATTCCAAATGTGTATAATAATACAATTATCAAACTGTTTTCTTTTTTGACCTTCTTTTACAGGCTGTTTTTTTTGGTGTTCACTTCATTTCATCCCAAGAATTCCTTGCCAATGCCTACGTCCTTGCTGTCCTCTTGTTTTTTGCCCTCTTGTTGCAAAGAACATTTCTTCAAGCTTCCTATTATGTTGCCATTGAAACAGGAATCAATTTGCGAGGAGCAATACAGGTAAGAGAAAATCAACCTGTCTGTTTAGCTTTCCTCTGTTCTTTTCTCAACCACCTGCCTTTATTTGTACGCTGGCGAGAAAGTGAGCGTATTGCATTTACAGAGCAATTTATTACATATTGTGAACCCTTAAAAATTATATTTAAAATGTTTGCTTTCATCCACAAAAGAAAAGAAAAAAATAGTTCAAATACTGTATATTTCTTGGTGTTGTATTACATTTTTTTTTTTTTTTAATTTATCACTCTGTATTCATAGCACCTGCTATGTTAGTTATGTTCTATAAATCCTGCTGAGTTTTGGAACACCGTGTGTCAACTGTGGAGACCTTATCTTCAAAGTTGAACATTTATATCCATCTGTCAACAACCCTTCTCGGCACTGAGCTCACAGCTTCTCAGCAAGATATAGTGTTGAAAAAAACGCACACATAGGTTTATTTGCTAAGTAATAAAAACACAGGAACATACAGGAATTAGGAAGTCCGGATTAATGCATTTCACACCATACAATGTCTCTTGGTTCCATAGTTTTCCTGATTTTTTTTCAATAATCACAAGAATTTTGGAGAAATAAGAAGTGAATTTTAGGACAAAGTGGTTGAATTTAACAAATTCTCCAATCACATAATTTCCAAAATTTCTATATTTTTTTTACAAGTCGAGAAAAATACAAAATTGAATACTCTGTCTACAATTTAGACTCAAGCTAAAAAAAAACAAAACAAAAAAACTTTTTTGTATCAAAAGACAATTATATTGCTTCCTGTGTATAATAAACCTTGCTAAAGCTAAGTGTAATTTTGATAACCTTTTACATATGCGTTTGCTGGAAAGGCATGAAACCATTATTAGAAGGATCTGGAGTGAGTCGGCAAAATAACATCCCGTATGTGTTTCCTATCTTAACCCCTTGATTCTAAACCCCATCCCAAAAACCTGTGCACTCTTTAGAAACGACTCTTGTCCAATGCCCTTGAATAAAGTTGGGATTTAATATTCCTAAGACCATTGTAGATGTTCAGATAGGTTCATTGTGTGTATAATATAGAGTGTTTTCATCAATAGACTTTGATGGTACTTCAACATTCTTTAGGAGACTGCATTAGCCTGTCAATTAAGACACTGTAATCATGTCCATTGCTTTATATAAATTCCCACAAGAAATTTCCAATGCGGAACACTTGACATTGCTTTTCTCTACTTGAAAAAGGCTTATGTTGCCAAACACAACTGTTTTATTTGTTGAGAATCGATGGTTCCCACGGAGAATAGAGCCCCACGATTCTGTTTGTTGAGTGTTCAAGTATTGACTTCAAATCAATATGGAATCATAACATCAGGTTAAAGTGGAGCCATCACAAATGATGAAAACGTGTTTGCTATAGTGGAAGATATTTTTTATTCAGATCAAACTCTGCCTTTTCAACAAAGCTCATGAAGAACAAGTTCTACAGAAACGAATGCTTGTTTCACTTGTTATACACATGGTTGACAATAATATTTAAACCAGCATAAATACATCATTAGTCCACACAATAATGGCAGACACAATAATATTTATTTTAATTCTGGCAAATGCTGTGGTGTTTATTTTTTATAAGAGGGGCATACAAAACATTCATACTTATCCATAACAAACGTATCCATAACAAACAACGTAATTTTTTTTTTGTAATACTCATTCCTTAACCAGTCAGTGTTTTAGGTCCTGACTGCCCTATTTAAAAAAACAAAACAAAAAAACAAACAAACAACAAAAACAATAAACATTCATCCTGGATACATTACCACTAAGGATGACTTAGCCCCTGTTTAACCCAAACACCATGAACAATTAGAAAGGTAATAAATAACTAATTAAAAAAGAAAGGGGGAGGGAGGTTGGGGGTCTACACACCGCAGTACATCGTTATCTTCACTTCTTCAAGACTTCCATGCTCAATTTTTATAATTATTTTTCCACTGTCCTGGCTCACTTTAAAGATCCAACAACCCCAACATGGCGTCTCTACATGGCAGCTGTTCGGACTTCGACGACGGAATGTCGGATGAAACGGAGGGGGAGTACTTACCAGTACCACAGAGGCAATCGCCGGCACGACAGGTACCCCCGCCGCCCACAGAGACTTCCACGCGGGTCACGATGGAAGCAATCAGCAAGCTAATGGCGGACCACCACCAGAAAATTTCAACAGAGGTGGCCACAATTCGTGACGACCTGCGCGGACTGTCAAGCAGACTGGGAGTCGTAGAACGTACTTCCAACACCCAGGCAGACCAAATCAAAGAGCTGCAGCGGGCGGTCATAGAGCTTAAACAACACAGTCTCCTCACGGAACGCAAGCTTAACGCCCAGGAAGATAAGCGGCGCCAGAACAACTTGAAAATCAGGGGAGTAGCTGTGGGCATTACAGAAGCTGAACTACCACACTTTACCAGGCGGCTTCTAACGGCACTCCTGACCCCCAAAACGGCCAAAGCGACCCAACTAACGGGCATATTTCGCTTGCCGAAACCAGCCAAGGCACCAACTACAGCCACTGGAGACCTGGTGCTCCAATTCTTAAACCGCAGAGACAAAGCTGCAGTAATAGCAGCCACCAGAGGTCAGCCAACCTATCACTTCGAGGAGATGGAACTCTCCTTTTATGCGGACCTCTTTGAGGTGGAGGAGGTCGCTGAGACCATTCACCTCCTTACTGCGCACACATCAACTGCAGTACCGATGGGGCCCAGCCAACACACTGCTTGTCGCCAAAGGGGACGTAACACATGTGATACACGACCTACATGAAGCTGCAGCAGCACTAAGAGGCCTAGATCTCCCCTCGGACTCCCTCAGACAAGAGGCACCTACTTACTCTCGAGGCCTAGACCCCGTACATGCAGCGGTATTCCAGCCCAGACAGAGAGCCGCGGAGACCTATGCAGCGGCCACATCTTGAATCTTTTACCGCACGGGACTCGCCAACACCAGGCATGGGCTGAACGGCCCGCCACGTTGCCCTCCAAAAATACTTCAGACCTGGACTGGAACGAACTCTTGCTAAAGGGACATACCTGGTATCCGACATCTCACTCAGGCCAAAGGCGGACTAAGCCTCCACTCCAGCACGGTCCCTAACTGACAAAGATGGGTATGCCGCGAAACGCTCCTCACACTTACAGCCTATCCATTCTATAGGACTTAACCAGAGATTAATTACTGTTGTTTTTAACGTTATAGATTTCATTTATATTTGGTTAACCACTGGCAGTCTACCCCTAATTGCATGTAATTAATACCATTTCAGCCTACCCTAGCAACGCTAGACCACCACGGTAATCAGTGGAGTGCAAATAATGCATGCAAACGGTCTATACTATTATTGTAGGCGAACATTAGGAGCCAACGGTCTATACACACACTATGTGCAAATATTTTATACACCTGCTCTGTGCAACCGATATATTCAATTATGTTATGCAGACATCCTACGCAATCGTTATAAGTAAATATTATGTGCACACGGTCAAAGCGATTACTACATGCAAATATCTTAAGCGACTGGTACAAGCAAATGTTTTAGGCAAACATTCTATCCAATCGTTATAGGCAACTATTGTGTGCACATGGTCTGAGCAATAACTATATGTAAATATCTTATGCAACCGTCCTATGCAACAGATATAGGCAACTACTTTCAGCAAACATTCTATGCAATCGTTCTATGCAACTAATATGTGCAACCGTTCTATACAATCGTTGTATGCAAACGTTCTGTGCAATTATTCTCCACAAATGTTACCTGAAAATGCGATAAGCATTTATGCATACAAGCATCTATGTAAAGGTTATGTAAATGTTAGGGATACATATGCAGGCCTGCCCGAATAGCGGGTAACTGAACATCCAATTTTTACACACCAACAGGTATAGCTGGGAAAAGCTAAATGAGCTATCACAAAGCATATAAACAAGCGACTACGAGGTAACTCATCTGGCTTGTAACCTGGCATATAGACCTACCTACACGAGTACAGCCATCCTAACATGGTAAAGCACAACTCGGTTTTTAATTTCTTCGTCTGCATTTACTTTTACTATTAACCTTAAAAATGCAGGTTCTAACGTACTCTTGACCACCGGACAAAAATAAAACGTACACGTCCCTGGATTTCGGCAGCATGTTTAGCTTGTGACACCACGACTATATTGGGATGGTGAAAATAGCGTAGAGAGGAATTACTTGTTCTATTTACATTCATTTTTACTCTACAGTTCTAATGGTATGGTCTAGCTTGAACAGTATATATAAAGTATGACTTCACAGTGAAAATGTAAAATTAGTCCAATATACCAGGAATGGAGGCGAATATGACTTAGAGACCTTCTCCTTACTTGTCAAATTCACTTACTAGTAGCATTTACTCTGCTATACTCACGCTAGACGAACGGCTAGCAAATGCTTGGATTGGATGTTATTTTAATCATGCCATATTAATGCTCCCATATGTCGACTAAATTGTTAACTTCTATACGCATCTAGACTAATGCACTGACAACTTGCATGTTTTTTATTACCTCGCTATGTTTAAGCTTTCTGCGAAAAGCTAGTTCTCTGTTTATAAAAAAAAAGTGCAGTACATCTTGACAAAGCTTGTATTCAACACTGCACGTCTAAAATAAAGAATTAAAAAAATAAAATAAAGATCCAACCAATTTCTAAGTATCCTTAAGTCCATGCAGGGCTTCTACATTCTGCTTAAATACTTCTCTGCCCAGACCTGCTTCTGGATGATATGCAGTAATGTGACTGGGTAATTTGAAGGTATACATTTTTATTATCATTTTATATATATATATATATATATATTTTTTTTTTTTTTTTTTTTTGATGCATTACCTAAAATAAAGTAAAAAGAGGGATTTAATTTTACCCCCATAGTTTAGCTTTAAACATAAGATTTGTCTGTACCATGTAAACTATTTCACTGATGAAGCAATTGTTAGACCTGCAGTAACATCAAAATCCCCCATTCATTACAAGCCATTATAAATGTTGACAGACACGAACGGGATGGTTTTCAAGGCTGCCCTGATTTATATGGACATGGGAACTTGTGCAGAGTGCTTGAAACAATAAAAAGGTAGCTGTCTAAACTAGTAAAATATAGCAATATTATGCCATTACGTAAGTGAAGTGTAAAACACTAAATTACACCAACTAGTACAGACAATAATAAAAATGAAAAAAACATTCTTAAACAAGGAGAAGGGAGCAGACTAATAAATGAGAATTTCACAATTATTTTACCCCTCATATTTTTAAGGTAATAAAATGACTCTCCGCAAATAGATCACACGTCAAAATACAAATTGATTAGAATACAGAACAATAACATGTACAAAAAAGTATATTATATTCTTAAGGTAAATAGTAGTTTGTTAATCAGAATAAATTAACATTATTGAATTGTATGCTACCGTACAATCATTTAATCCTAAGTAACATAATGCAACACACCACCTAAAATTTTAATTTAGATAAAGATATCACTACCATGAATCTAATATAGTGTATTATTAAAAGGTTGAGTAATATATAAACTATTCAAAGTAGATCTTTATTGTAAAGGTAGCCATCGAGATGTCTAGAATGGGTGTGTGGTTTCTCCAAACCCTAACACCTTGGCTGAGTTTGGTAGGTCTTGGCTAAAACACTATGTTCTAAAGGAATCTTGCGTCTAGTCTAGAACACTTTGTTATAGAGGAATCTTGGGTCATCTATGAATACTGTGTTCTGAAGGAATCTCGGGTCTTGGCTAGAACACTTTGTTCTAGAAGAATCTTAGGTCTTGGCTACAGGACTTTGTTCTAAAATATTCACTGACCGCACAGCACCTCCATGTCCGTCATCAGATCTTCAGGCAATAGCTGTGGATGCCAGATACCTAGAATGTTGGCTACTGGCTGCACTGCTACTTCGACCAGTGTCTTCCAGCAGGATGACACAAGAATAGGTGCCAGGATTACACGTATCTTCCCAGGCCTGTGTGTTTTCCTATCCATCATTCCATTAACTTCCTCAACTCCTAGTTCTAATCCTACCCTTAACACACTAAAGGAGGATTTCAAGATGTGTGTCAGCTTTGGCAAGCAATTCGATTCATTCGTGTCATCATTCGTTTTTCATTCATCTTGTCACTGCACCATATTGCCCACTCTTTATTTAATCAAATCAACTTGCTACGGAAAATTTAGATGAATCACGATTCAACCAAAAGCCATGTAGCTTCTCTAATTGTGTCTTCTTGATGTGTTTTTTTTTCAACCCCTAATATTGAGGAGATTTTCTTAAAATGTAACCCCTTAGAACCCTGGGATTAGGTAAATCCCTTTATATAATGACATGGCTGCCAATCTATAACGTGTCCAATTGACAAAAAATTTTAATCAGGAGAACATGAATTACTATTAGGAGTGTCTCAGCAAATATATAAAGTTACAATGAGGATTTTTTTTGCTTTATTTGTGGGTGAATGTGGAGACTATTTTTGTAATACTTATGTTTCCTGTAGTGTTAAATTTTTTTCATGTTTTTTTCTAGACAAAAATATACAACAAAATTATGCATCTTTCCACTTCCAACATGTCTATGGGAGAAATGACTTCCGGACAGATCTGTAACCTTGTAGCAATAGACACCAATCAACTCATGTGGTTTTTCTTCCTATGTCCAAATCTTTGGGCAATGCCTGTACAGGTAAGAATAAATTGATTGTTATATTAATATGATATAAGATTTCTTTAAATGTGTTTTTTTTTTTTTTTATTAAAAAGCCAGCAATCTTTATTGTATAAAAATATTATGAATTTTCCAAACAGGCACTACCAATCCAATTAAAATTCATCTGGAGAGAATCTATTCTAACCATTTTATAAATGATTACAGTGTGTATAACATTCATTTTATATAATAAAATGCCATAATGTAACAGATTATAAAGTATAAAATACGTACAATTTATGTAACCTAACTAGATAATTCATTTAAAAAAATCAAAACTATATGTATCACAAATTTGCTTTATTCTATTTGTGTTTTCCTAAAAATTTATTTGTTGGGCTCCCTAAACAGTAATTTTAAAGAAGATTTACTTGCCTCTAGTTACATGCCATGCCGTCATCAATGACGATGATTTTAGCCAATCCAATGCTTCCCCATAGAGAAACATTGGGGTTCTACTGTGCATGTGCCTCCTCTTACATTGCCGAGGCTGCTGGTTGCACTAGAACTACTTCATTAAACTGGAGAGTGTTGTGTGCTTAGTCCTTTATGCCACTTGGCTGTTGTCCTACAAAAGCATCATTGTTGTAATAAAACCTCTGTTTCGCAGACAGTGGTTCTAACTAAAGGGTGAAACTGGAGAATTCAAAGTGACTTTTAAAGGAGGAAATAAACAAACTGTGTTGGACATTTATTTTAAAATGTTGCCATATTTAGCCTAAAATTTCATATTCTCAGTGAATCCCAACAAACCTTGGGATTAACTCTTTTATTTTGTAATTCTTATTGGAGTTTTGAGAATCAATATAACTAGCAAAACAATAGTGAGTAGTAGGTAAAGTAATTTTCTGACAAAACATGACTGTTGAATAGACTACTTTTTTGTCTATGAATTCTTATTTTGATCAGTTTTAATAAGCAATTTAAAGGCCCAACTTAGTGGTAAAATTATACTTACATACTGTATGCAGTGGTGTATCCTGGTTTTGTGCTGCCCTAGGCATGACAAAACTCAGTCACTACCCCTCCACCCCCCGCCACACCACCCTTCCCCCCTGCCCCGTCTTCAGACACACACACTCACTCACTCACACACACACAGACACACACACTCACTCACTAACAGACACACAAACACACACACACACACACACTAACACACGCACACACTCACTCACATTAACACACTCACTTTTTTTTTTAACCACCCCAGCCTCCTTACCTTTGAGATTTCTGGGGGGGGGGTTCTCCCTTTCCCTGGGGTCCAGTGGGGCTGCTGGGCAGGCAGGCGGGTGGCGCTGGCGAGGGAGCACTTTCCCCTGAGCTCTCTGCTCAGCTCCCTCGCGCGCCGCAGAGTGATGCCGGGAGCCGGCCGCCCGCCCAGATTTTTAGTTAGCCGCGAGGCTAACAAGACATTTTCCCTGGAAAATGCCACCCAAGGCTAATGCCTTGTTTGCCTCGCGGCTAATACATTCCTGACTGTACGTTAGGCTAAAGTAGCTTATTATTTCACCTCTTATCAGCTACATGTCTTCCCTTGTATGCCCAAGTTCCTTTTTCAAATGCATTATCAGAACGAGTTCAACATCGGCAAAAAAAATAAAAATAAAAAAAAATTCCTGCCCTTAAAGGGAAATTGTCCCTTATCTGGTAATTACACAACTAAATACAACATTGAAAATCACACATAACTTGTGTCATTCATTTTTTTAAGGCTGATGCTCTGTTATTAATTAATGTTCTGTTGTCTATTATATTTATATTAAAGCTCTAGCACATTCCGTCACACTCCAGTTCAGTCCTGGCACAGCCATGGCACAGGGCATTGGAGGAGGAGAAACGGAAACATTTTTTCAATTCCCCACCTCTCCGTATGCTTTCTCTATGCTGACTGCCAGGTGCAAAGAGCAGAGCTTGTAACGATGATTGACAGGGAGCTAAGATGGTGGCACCCAGTAGCAGGATAAAGAGTTGTGGATTTCTACATATAATTTTATATTTTTCACATCTCACGAATACAAATTTGTAACATCCAAGGGTAAAGTAAACATAATATTAGAAATCCAGTAAAATGGCAGCTCCCCTTTTAAAATTGTGTATACAATAAGTAGAACCTTCTAGCGCCATCCATTAAAACCACTAAACACAAAAACATGACTCACCCATTAGCTTCTGACATTGTCAGTACAATGTATAGACTGCTCTATATAGGACGCAGCAACTATTGTTTGTCTCCAAGTGGCTCAAATATTTACAGAGATTTGCTGCGGAGGGTAATTACTGTGCACAAAAGACAAATGTCAGCTGTATGTCCTGAGGGATTACATTTTAATATCTAGAAGTATTCAGGCCCTCCAGCACACCAGTATACTGAGAATTGTGTGAACAATGGGAAACTCTCCCGAGACCTATTTACATATTCATATTAATGCTCATTGAAACTTTTTTTTAATAAACCCCTAGTTAGTGTTAATTTATTTGTCAGCATTTAGTCAATGTTAGCTGTAATAACTATATGTGATCAATGTCTCCATGTAGATGTTCTTTAATCCTCTATGTATTTGATTCCCTCATGTGGCTGAAAGCTCTATGAATTATCACACGCGCTGTGTTTTGATATCCTCTGAGCTGCTGTATGTGGCTAATCTCACCCTATGTGCTTTCAAATTATCTTAGCTACATCCCGAAGCTACTGTATATGGCTAATGTGTCTGCATATTTACTCTCAAATTCTCTTAGCTACATCCATAAGCTACTGTATAGGGCTATACAGTTGTAATGGATCACCTGGCACCCCGACTGGGTACCTCCGTTATTGGATGCTCCTAGCGCTTCCTGAGGGCTCCAAGCACTCCAGCCGACACCATAACCACCGTAGACTCCTTCCGAGAGCAAGACAGGAACAAGCTCTTAAAAGAGCTTAGAAGTGATTATCCAAGGGAGCATGCAGAGCATAGCAATCCCTTGTAGTGATATAGCAATTCCCCCAATGAGAGACAGGACTCTAGATTGAGGGCGAAGAAGAACTCTGGTTTAATGACACACACTCTGCTTTTATGCAAGGGAGACGCCCACAGACAATTATGGATTACCCAATCACACACTGGTTACAACCCACAGATTCCATCCCCTTAGCCTGAGAGGTAACACAATTAGCCGTACAGTTTAAAACATGCTTTTTACCCAACTTTCATAACTCTAAAACTATACATCCAATATTAATAAAAGTCATATTATTAATCAGCACATTCCAAATACAAACATACCAAAAAATCATTCGAATCCGTTCAGCCGTTCGGGAGATAGATATAAGTCACTTTTGACTGACCGCAAGCACATTTTCATGCCCAAATCAGTTCCATGGATTTGGGCTGTGCGGTCGGTCTATTTTACACTGAGAAAATGACTAAGTCCCATTTGAACGAGCGTTCGAATCTTCGAACGGGACTTAGTCTCCAGCCGCAGTGTCGAAGTGGAGTAGAAGGTACGGGTCAGCGGTGTTCATGCAATTGGGTAGCCGAAAACAGTTCCATAGATTTGGCTGCACACACCGCTGACCGCGTTCAAATTAATCAAAATGGCCGCCGCCACATGTTTTGCATTGATATTCTATTGGAGATTTTAGTGTTCGGAGTGTTACTGTGATGCTCACTGTCCAAAGTGCTGAATGTGGCTGATGATTATGTGGTTTTAATATGATCAATGTATTAATTGATATTGTTTGAGCTGCTGTATGTGGCTCATGAGCATTTGCACCATAGGAGAAGAGGAGGCAAGTGAAATTTGCCTTTTGTTTGCTATAAATGGGGCTTACGAGTAACAGTGCTTGCTGTTATGCACATTATGGATTTGCCCCCTTTTGTGCAGACATCTCTAATGTCTCTGATATGCATGAGTATGTAGCTAATGTTTACATGTAGTTTCCCCCG
Organism: Pelobates fuscus; assembly: GCF_036172605.1. NCBI lineage: Eukaryota > Metazoa > Chordata > Amphibia > Anura > Pelobatidae > Pelobates > Pelobates fuscus. The sequence goes on along the minus strand of NC_086328.1, from coordinate 110,630,407 downwards.
ATACTCTCTGAATTGAAGTTCTGGGTGGGCGAAGATTCAGAAGGGGCCAATACATTGCGTTACCTTTACCTTCAACCAAATAAAGTACTAACCCAAATTGACCCAAAAGAATTAAATGAAGGATAAGTAGAACAATTTGACTCTACGTTTCAGTTTGACTGGCTCCCTTAAAAAAACACTCCAAGCACAAAACCACTTCAGCTATTGGGTTTATGGGGTAAAGAGTGCCCTGGTACCCCCTCTTTGTAAGCAATCAAGCTGTTTAGAATTCCAATGCTTTGATGTCTTACCTGGTGGTGCCGCATCCAGTACTGGAAGCTCCTATGGAGCAAAACCCTGCAGTGGGTTCATTGGCTGAGAGCTTCGGGCAATGAGGTAAGTGCTGCCCAGCAGGGCTTAGCTCAGGCAGAAATGTTCTAGCTCTCTGTCAGAAGTAGTGAAGACAGGGAGCAGTGCCCAGTACTGTTCTAAAACGTACTTACAAAATCTACTTACAACGGGCAGGCGCAAGGGCAACATAACTCCTACAACGATCTGTATTGATTAAGGTGCTTGGAGTGTCCCTTTAAAGTCCCTTGTGTATAACTTAGGTGCATTAGTCATCCAGTCAAGCTTCCTGCAGTAAAACTGAAGTAGTACTTTATGAACACTCGTTAATTGGAAGCTGATTTGTATTGGATGTGTTGCTGCCTTTGCAAAGGCTAGCGTAATTATAGACTATGTACAGATTTATAGTGCAACATGTATAGAATACACTGCATGCTATGTGTGAACTGTCTTACCTCTGAGCCCTGTTATAAATGGGATTTTATATTCTTTGAGTGTGCTGTGTCATGTGAATATGGGGGACGATTTAGAAATATAATGCAGTGGGTCTTATTCATTAACAAGTGAGTTGTAAATATGCTGCTTTGGTCCAGGTTTACAACTCACTTGTTAATGAATAAGACCCACTGCATTATATTTCTAATATTCTTAAAGGGACACTATAGTCACCCAGACCACTTCAGCTCAATTAAGTGGTCTGGGTGCCAGGTCCCCCAGGTTTTAACCCTTCAGATGTAAACACAGCAGTTTCAGAGACTGGACTGTTTGAATGCTCTTGACGCGCATGCGCACTCAGCTCTACTAGGGAGCTGACGTTGGCGAAGGAGGAGAGGTCACCAGCACCGAGGGAGCCCGACGCTGGGTTAAAGTAAGTAGCTAAAGGGGTTTTAACCCCTTCAGCCCAGCGGGAGGGAGGCCCTGAGGGTGGGGGGGTGGGGGGTCCCTAAGGAGTATATAGTGTCAGGAAAATTAGTTTGTTTTCCTGACACTATAGTGATCCCATAAGGAAAAAATAAATAGTGCTCCTCTCTGACACACGTTTTTGAAAGTCACTTTTATTAAATGTGATTTTTTTGGACTATATGTCGTTTAAAATGTAGGTTAACACTATAATATAATATGTACTTACAAATTACATTCTATTAAATGTAAATTAATTAAATCCATTGGGCAAACTGTGACTGTGAAGGTGTGAAGAAAAGGTAACTACTGTATTTTATATGTTCGTGTTTGTACGATTACAAGATACCACAAATATATAAATACATTTCCGTGTTATGGAAAAAAATATATATTTAAAAAAATTGAAATAAAAAAGTAAGAATGATATCTGTATAATAAAGTGTATAACGGAACCAGCGCTTATGAATTAGAATAACAATATACCTCTTGGTCAATAAATTAATATAGCTGCTAAATAGTGATGTCGCGAACATAAAATTTTCCGTTCGCAAACTGCGAACGCGAACTTCCGCAAATGTTCGCGAACGGGCGAACCGGGCGAACCGCCATAGACTTCAATAGGCAGGCGAATTTTAAAACCCACAGGGACGCTTTCTGGCCACAATAGTTGTTTCAAGGGGACTAACACCTGGACTGTGGCATGCCGGAGGGGGATCCATTGCAAAACTCCCATGAAAAATTACATAGTTGATGCAGAGTCTGGTTTTAATCCATAAAGGGCCATAAATCACCTAACATTCCTAAATTGTTTGGAATAACGTGCTTTAAAACATCAGGTATGATGTTGTATCGATCAGGTAGTGTAAGGGTTATGCCCGCTTCACAGTGACAGACCAAACTCCCCGTTTAACGCACCGCAAACAGTCCATTTGCACAACCGCAAACTCCCCATTTGCACAAGGTTGGATACCAAGCTAGCCATGTCCCGTTCCTTGTCCTCACTGATGTCATTGAAGGTCTCTTCCTCCACCCAGCCACGTACAACACCAAGGGTCTCCGAAAGGTGACAACAAGCCCCTTGGGATGCCTGCTGTGTTTGGTCTTCCACCTCCTCAAAGCCACCTTCCTCCTCTAACTCCTCTTCTTCAGACTCCTCTCTCTGCGTTGCCTCTCTCTGCGTTATTATGAGGTGTGTTAAGTAGTACTATTTCTATCAGTTTAATGCCTGTTACATCCCCTATCAGGGGACGTGTATATGGCATCGATTTTAGGAACCGGGAGATGGAAAAAGATGCTCGGTCGGTCCTCCTACTTTCAAATTCGGGGCACTGCGCGTGCAATCTAATGTGCCACCAGATAGGAGTGGTGTGTTAAGTAGTACTATTCTTCTCAGTTTAATCCCTGTTACGTCCCCTATCAGGGGACGTGTATATGGCATCGATTTTAGGAACCGGGAGATGGAAAAAGATGCTTGGTTGGTCCTCGTACTTCAAATTTGGGGCACTGCGCATGTAATCTAATGTGCCACCAGATAGGAGTGGTGTGTTAAGTAGTCCCCCTCATCAGGCCTTTTTTAGTCAAATTTATTGCCCACTGTCAGTCCCTTCGGGATCCATCCCTCAGGGATCTTAATAAAGGTGAGGTAATCTAGACTTTTTTGACCTAGGCGACTTCTCTTCTCAGTGACAATACCTCCTGCTGCACTGAAGGTCCTTTCTGACAGGACACTTGAAGCGTGGCAGGCCAGAAGTTCTATCGCAATTTGGGATAGCTCAGGCCACAAGTCAAGCCTGCACACCCAGTAGTCAAGGGGTTCATCGCTCCTCAGAGTGTCGATATCTGCAGTTAAGGCAAGGTAGTCTGCTACCTGTCGGTTGAGTCGTTCTCTGAGGGTGGACCCCGAAGGGCTGTGGCGATGCGTAAGACTTAAAAAGCTCTGCATGTCCTCCATCAACAATACGTCTGTAAAGTGTCCTGTCCTTGCCGGCGTGGTCGTGGGAGGAGGAGGATTACTTTCACCTCTTCCCCTGTTAGATTCCCATTGTGCTGTGACATCACCCTTATACGCTGTGTAAAGCATACTTTTTAATTTATTTTGGAACTGCTGCATCCTTTCCGAATGCGGTAATTTGGTAACATTTCAGGCACTTTCTGCTTATACCGGGGGTCTAGTAGCGTGGACACCCAGTACAGGTCGTTTTCCTTAAGCCTGACTGCTATTATTTCACAGTCAAAAAAGTGTTGTTTTTTTTTAAATGTACACTACTGTTACACCAGATATGAGTTGCACTGGTGTGACACTGTGCCCTGGCAGGCCCTGAAATGCACACGTGTGAAGGAAACTGACTGCTATTATTTCACAGTCAAATTTCTAGTTTTTTTTTAAATGTACACTACTGTTACACCAGATATGAGTTGCACTGGTGTGACACTGTGCCCTGGCAGGCCCTGAAACGCACACGTGTGAAGGAAACTAATATAGGTAGACAGAGTGATAAACCGTGCCCTATAAAGTGAATATACAGTGCTGATAGTGCAAACAAAGATATATATATACTTATATATCTGATGACATCTGTGACTCCAAAGTATCTTTGAAAAAAACAGAAAAATATACACAAATAGTGCAATATGTAGCAGCAATATTTAATGTTAAATAAAGTGTGTAAAGTGCGCACTCACAATTGATTGAGCTAAGGAAGAGCTCTGCTGATAAACGCCTGGACGGTACAATCCCCGTCTGTGGATATATATGGATCTGCAGTTCTTATCCTCCAGTATATATGGGGAGACACAATAGAAAACCTTACGGTGTTGTATGCACAAGCATAAATAAAAGGAATAAAACTATAGGTACTTTATTATATATATATATATATATATAGTAAAAGCAGTTTTGGCTATAACAGTAGCAGTAACAATACTTAATAACACATAACACAACAACAGATATGAGTTGCACTGGTGTGACACTGTGCCCTGGGAGGCCCTGAAACGCACACATGTGAAGAAAACTGACTGCTATTATATTACAGTCAAATTTTTTTTTTTTTTTTTTTTAAATGCAAGCTATTGTGACACCAGATATGAGTGGTGGCACTGGGAAAGTGGGCACAGTATACGCTGTGAGCCTGACACACACGCTGGCAGGCAGGCAACTGCAATTAGATTAGATTTTTTTTTTTTATTAAGTTGCTAGTGTTCATTTAGTCAAAGCAAGCAGTTTACACAAATAGAACGCAGAACCTCAGGCCCAAGCAAAATTCATTCACCAGCAGTGCTTAATACATGAATTTGCTTTTAATACTCTTTTGAAGCATAGAATTTCCCTTAAATAGCTGTAGGGGAAGAATTGTCAGACTGGGTTACCATTTGACATTACTCGTACATCATTATACAGCCTAGAGAAATAGTCTAAATTTACTGTGTTTGTTATAGGAAAGACAACTTAATGTAACTTCACTTTTTCCTCTAAATAACCAATTAAAATTCAACTACTAGCAATAAAATTAGAGAAACACCTGGACTTCACTGACCTAGACCTGTCCGATACTTTGTTGCATCAGTCATTAATTTCTAACTAAACTTGGTGCATTTGATTTCAAAGGAATTGTGATTCATCTGAATTTTTTTTTTTTTTTGTAAATATCTTTTTATTGAAACATAAAAGTGTCTTGGGGATCAGTCAATAAAACAGTAAGGGACTCGCTGGCCCTAAATACACGTATATCAAATAGAGAGATGCAAAGAAAGATATATGTTTGTAAGTTCACCGAGTGATAGTTATTTAATTTTTTTATATATACTTCAGTAATAACATGTTGGCATATGCAGGTACCGATCACAACAGGCAATCGGGGAAAGTAGGTGAGATATGCAGATCTCGAAACAGGTCATGAAAGAATAATATTACGATTCATTCGGATTTTGGGTGATCAGAAAATCGTTTTAATTCCGTAACTGAAAATCACCAGATGAGAGAATCACAAAATGAACACGCCTTTCACTTGTTTTGTGATTCAGAGTTATGTCCGTGGCACAAAAAAAAAAGATTTATAGATGGAAAAAATAATTTCCACTAAAAAAAATCACCTCTAAATGTTGATCAAGTGAGAAGGAACCAGTAGAGGGGGGAGAAAAGGAGGTGTAAGAAAATGTACTTTTATATATTTTATATTTAAAGGACCACTATAGGCACCCAGACCACTTCAGCTTCCACTAAGGGTTTATCCAGCCTCTAGTGGCTGTCTCACTGACAGCCGCTAGGGGCGTTTCCGTGATTCTCACTGTGAGAAGACGCTGGACATCCTTAGGAAAGCTTTGAGTAATGCTTTCATACTGGCTGTTTAAATGTGCGCTCTGCACTTGCCGCACATGCGCATTCGGATCTGACGTCGGCAGGTTGTGGAGAGTTCCCCAGCACAGAGGGAGCCCGGCGCTGGATAAAGGTAAGTGGCTGAAGGGGTTTTAACCCCTTTAGCCCTGCGGGAGGCGGGCCCTGAGAGTGGCGGGGACCTAATGACCCTATAGTGCCAAGAAAACTAGTTTTATATTGCTTATATTTAATCTTTTCACTGCTCTTGCTGTTTCCCCTGTTTCACTTGATTTGTTAGCTAAATGTGGTGCGAAAATGCTCCTATTCGTGTACTGCATAATATATACATAATATTTATATTTTGCAATACCCTAGTTCGTAGGTGCAATTTTGCACATTTTGGTTTGTGAAAATTTTTTTTTCCTAAAATTATTAATTTTTCCTGGCAAATCGATTTGGACGAACCTATATATTTGTTTTGCACAAGCACAATTCTTACATTATCACAACAGCTTTAACAAAAGCTTTGTGAGGCTTAGTCAATAAACTGGTATATAATGGACAATTGATAAAAGAAGTGTAAATTTCAGGTAAACAAATTGATGAACTGAAAAACATTTTTATCTTATAGGAATATTCACTAAACTCTGAATTGTAGAACATTTTAAATAAATGGCAATATTAAGGTTAAGTAGCCAAGTTGTTAGTGTAGCAGATAATTTTTTCCAGATCAACTTATTTTTGCCTCAGTTTTGACAATCAGATTTAATTCTCTACTATTCAAGTTTAATGAACAGTCCGACTGGTTAATATTCCTAAAATCTACCAATTCTTTATCAATTCTTCATAGCACCGGTTTTATTGGTATGCTCTGAATGTTTGCATGAAAAGTGATTTTCAAACATGTTTTAGGTGACATATTCGATACCATAAATAGTGTAAACAGAATAATATGTTATAGCTATTACATCACCCATAATATATAATTGAACACCAAGATATTAGATTAATTTGTTTTTCAGTGTTTTACACATAAAAAGAAAACGCCAAAAATAGTGTGGCCTCGGTGTCCTATCAAACTATTTTATACAACCTTTTACATCTAAGTATCTGATTTAGCATCATAGTACATAAATATACACAATGATACGTGGGATCTTCAGTGAGAAGTTATTGACACAAAGGCAAAGTTAATGACAGGGAATATGATTAATGATAGTGGTCTGTGCAGCTCGGACAAAACTTATGACCCCTCAAGTTGATCAAATGAAGCCTGGCTCCCATTGCTTAACGCCAGGTGCGGACAGGCTGACTTTTAGTCCCACAGAAACACTATGTGCCTTGAAAGGGGTATTAATTATGTTTATTGTCTGATGTGCCAATAACCCTGAGCTTGCATTCTGCACCCGAGGTTCTAGGAAGTAAGGAGTGGGCGTATGGCGGAGAATGAGCTTTGATTGCTGTAGAAAGTTAATTTAGCAATTTGGATTTTTTTGTAAGGGGAGGACGGTGGAATTTGAAACTTCAAAATTCAGTTTAACCCCTTAAGGACACATGACATGTGTGACATGTCATGGTTCTCTTTTATTCCAGAAGTTTGGTCCTTAAGGGGTTAAAGGGACACTATAGTCATCAAAACAACTTTACCTTAATAAAGCAGTTTGGTATATAGATCATACCTCTGTAGTTTTACTGCTCAATTCACTGCCATTTAGGAGTTAAATCACTTTTGTTTCTGTTAATGCAGCCCTAGCTACATCTCCCCTGGCTGTGATTGACAAAATAGTTTCATTTTCAATAGATGTAACTAAAGTTAAAAGATTTTATCTCCAGATTTGTAAATTGAACTTGAATTACATACAAGAGGCTCCTGCTGGGTCTAGCAAGCTATTAACAGAGCAGGAGATGAGACATTCTAAGTTAAACAGAATTTAAAATAAAGGAAGTGTAAACATTAGCTGACTCTTTACAGGAAGTGTTTAGGAAGGCCATGCAAGTCACATGCAGGGAGGGGTGTCTAGGGTTGTATAAACAAAGTGATTTAACTCCTAAATGGCCAAAAATTGAGCAGTGAGTACAGTTTTTAAATTTTACAAGGCACTAGCACTATTTAATGTGTCACCATGGTAAAATTAGTGTAGGTCTAACAATATTGGGGTACTGTGGTGATTGTGGGATTAAAACGAAATAGCCATAACTGAATCCCCATATTTGTTTGGTGAAATAAGTGATATTAAGTAGCCTTGTAAAATGGAAAACTGTATTTTTGTGCCTGCGCTGTTCCTTAATCTGTATTTGGTTTAAATTTTACAAACAGCACTATAATTGCTGAGAAATTAATGTTCCTCGTATGCCCCAAATTCCCATATTTTCTGAATATGAAACTTCAGACTGGAATTAAACCATTCATTTTAAATGCATCTGAAGTGAGCTCTTAACCTAACTAAGACGTTGCTCAGCCAATAAATGAAGATTACTTACAGGGTTATTCACAAAAGTGAGGATTTAAAGTGAATTCAAAGTGAATTTCAAATTAAAAGTGACACTATGGTCCCCAGAACCACTATATCTTAATGTAGTAATCTGGTGTCTATAGCCTGTCCCTGCAGGCTTTTCAATGTTAACACTGCATTTCAGAGAACATGTAAAATCCTTATGTAAATGCAAGTATCCCCTGATGGCAGAACCATTGCTAATTATCAAAAAATAACAATTTTACTATTAGTGCTTATGACGAAAATTGACGCAGTTGTGCCAGCATTTCATATGCCCCATTGGGCAGTTTCTAGTTGGTAATTGAGTAACACACTAAATCAGAATGTATTGTTTTTTTCCCCACTTTTTCAGATCATCATCGGAATAATTCTTCTATATTACATACTGGGGATGAGTGCCTTGATTGGTGCTGTTGTTATTATTGTACTGGCACCTGTTCAGTATTTTGTAGCCACAAAGCTTTCACAAGCTCAGAGAAGCACATTGGTAAGTAACAATATTATATCATTATTTTACAGATGGTGTAATCATTGAATTATGAAATTACCATTTTATTCATTTGGTCGAATGACCTCACACATTGTTATTTTGATTTTCAATTGCTTGGAACAGATTAGGTTTGAATTCAATTATTCAGATTGAATTCTGATGATACAGAAAATGAATTTCTTACAAAGAGCATATTATATTTACAAGTCACAGAAGATGACAGAGGGACATCAATTCTTAGAATTAGGTTTTCTCGGGATACAGTGTTAGTAATTAAAAAAAATATATATAGTATAAAAATGGTAATATATTAAATGGATGTAAAAATTTACACTAGAATTTATAATCCCTCCCTGATTAATCTGCATATGAAAAAAAAATGTTCTAAAGGTTGTTGTTCATTGGAATTAAATCACATTTATATATATATATATATATATATATATATATATATATATATATATATATATATATATATATATAATAAAGATAGTGAAATAAGGCTTGCACTCACGGTCTTTTCTCCTTTGTAAAATTTCTTTCTTTATTCCATTTCTTGTTAAAACATAATCATAGTCATAATCAACGTTTCAGCCATCGTTTGTGGCTTTCATCAGGATCAGTTCAATATGAGCTCTCAGTGCATGTGGTCAGAAACATTAGTAATAAGCGCAAATCTTGTAAATGCAAAGTTGGCCGGGGTGTGCCGTAACCAGGGGCGTATTAGCCGCGAGGCAAACAAGGCATTTGCCTTGGGCGGCATTTTCCAGGGGGCGGCAAAAAAAGCCGCCCCCAAATGCCCAAGGCAAATGTCTTGTTAGCCTTGCGGCTAACAGACATGCTGGGCTGCTGCTTGGCGGTCGGGCGGCGCTGCTGGGCGGGCGGCGAGGGAGCACTTCCTCTGAGCTGTCTGCTCAGCTCCCTCGCGCGGCGCACAGTGAGGCTGGAAGCCGGAATATGACGTCATATTCCGGCTCCGCCTCCCAGCCTCACTGTGCGGCGCGCGAGGGAGCTGAGCAGACAGCTCAGAGGAAGTGCTCCCTCGCCGCCCGCCCAGCAGCGTCGCCCGACCGCCAAGCAGCAGCGCCGCCCGACCGCCCAGCAGCCACTGGACCACCAGGGAAAAAAGAAGCCCCCCCCCCCAGCATTCCCAAAGGTAAGGAGGCTGGGGGGGTTAAAGTAAAAAAAAAAGCCACTGGACCACCAGGGAAAAAAAGAAGCCCCCCCCCAGCATTCCCAAAGGTAAGGAGGCTGGGGGGGTTAAAGTAAAAAAAAAAGCCACTGGACCACCAGGGAAAAAAGAAGCCCCCCCCCCCAGCATTCCCAAAGGTAAGGAGGCTGGGGGGGTTAAAGTAAAAAAAAAAGCCACTGGACCACCAGGGAAAAAAGAAGCCCCCCCCAGCATTCCCAAAGGTAAGGAGGCTGGGGGGGTTAAAGTAAAAAAAAAAAGCCACTGGACCACCAGGGAAAAAAGAAGCCCCCCCCCCCAGCATTCCCAAAGGTAAGGAGGCTGGGGGGGGTTAAAGTAAAAAAAAAAGCCACTGGACCACCAGGGAAAAAAGAAGCCCCCCCCCCCCAGCATTCCCAAAGGTAAGGAGGCTGGGGGGGTTAAAGTAAAAAAAAAGCCACTGGACCACCAGGGAAAAAAGAAGCCCCCCCCCAGCATTCCCAAAGGTAAGGAGGCTGGGGGGGTTAAAGTAAAAAAAAAAGCCACTGGACCACCAGGGAAAAAAGAAGCCCCCCCCCCCCCCCCCCAGCATTCCCAAAGGTAAGGAGGCTGGGGGGGTTAAAGTAAAAAAAAAAAAAAAGTGTTAATGTGAGTGTCTGTTAGTGAGTGTGTGTGTGTGTGTGTGTGTCTGTTAGTGAGTGTGTGTGTGTGTGTCTGTTAGTGTGTTTGCCTGTGAGTGTGTGTGTATGCTAGTGAGTGTGTGTGTCTGCTAGTTTGTGTCTGCTAGTGAGTGTGTGTGTCTGCTAGTTTGTGTCTGCTAGTGAGTGAGTGTGTGTCTGTTAGTGTGTGTGAGTTTGTCTATTAGTGTGTGTGTTTCTGTTAGCGAGTGTGTGTTTCTGTTAGCTAGTGTATGCGTATCTGTCAGTGAATGTGTGTGTGTGTATTTAGAATGCGGGGCGGGGTAAAGGTTGGGTGGGGGTGGCGCGCGGGGGGGAGGGGGGGGCGCCTGAGTTTTGTTCTGCCTAGGGCAGCACAAAACCAGGATACACCACTGGCCGTAACCACCGTACGGGTACGCCTATAATAAAAGACGGCAAAAGGTATCAAAGAAAAACACACTTTATTGCAGCAAATTTACAGTGCCAAACTTTTAAAAGCTGTCCTCATTTCTTTCTCTGGATGAGGAATATATCGATTTCCAACTCCCCAATCTTTTGATAATATGCACCGGGGTGTCAGTGCTGGAAGCGGCGGAAGCTGCCGCTATTCTAAATATCGTATGTATACGTGTGTTTACGTGGGGGGAGTCTTTAAAATATTTCTAATGTAGAAAATGTAATGCTAAGTCTATCTGTCTGGTTACAAATATGTGTCTGTACGTCCATCCATTGTACAGCGCTGTGGAATATGTTGGCGCTCTATAAATAATAATAATAATATGTGACTATAAAGTCACGTACAGTAAATAAAGGTGCCTGGAGAAAACAGGGCACTTATACATCACAGCTCTGTGTAGGCTGCAATGTTTACATGATTACTTGACATGCAAATAAGGAATGATATGCAGAACATACAACCAATGAAAAAGAGGCAGTGAGGAAAACTGATAATATATTTACAAGGTATATTTACAAATGTTTTCGTGAAATTATATTTCAATTCATTGTATCTTAAAGCCACGTCTAAGGCATTTATCAATCAATACAAAGATTTATGGGGCATGTTTCATTAGTGAAGATTAAATTCATGTCTGATCGATATGTTAATATAATGACTTCCTGAGAAATAATAACATTTAATGTGATAGACTAACATTTTTAATAACAAGCTGGGCATTTGTTCCATTGCAGGAATATTCCAACGAACGGCTTAAGAAGACAAACGAAATGCTTCGAGGCATAAAACTACTTAAACTATATTCCTGGGAACATATTTTCCATAGCAGTGTCGAAGAAACGAGGCAAAAAGAAATGACCAGTCTAAAAGCATTCGCATTGTATACATCCATATCTAGTGAGTAACTTAATTTTCTCCCAATGACTTGGGGATGTCCGATTTTAAGGCACTTACTCCATTCTGCCAGACATAGCCTTTAAAATAATTCTTAAATTAATCCTGGCATCTAAATGGGAACTTATATATACCTAAAAGCGCCATTTTCACCATAGCCTTAGTACCAGCACACCACGTGTTAAAAACTGCCTATGCATCCTGTAGATTAGGGGTGCCCAAAAGTTAGATCCCCAAATGTTGTAGAACTACAACTCCCATGATGCTTTGCGTGCCTTTAGAATTACAAAGCATTATGGAAGCTGTGTTTTTTAAAACATCTGGCGATCTACCTTTTGGGCGCCCATGCCCAGTTTTAAAAGCAATCCAGAGTTGTTGTTTTTTGGGAAAGTTGAGTGAAAGATTTGTAAATGACTTTCTTGTCATTCAGAAAAAGTTACTAATCGGGTGCCCTGAAATTCTAATGTTCTGATTGGTCTTTTTTTTTTTTCTTTTTAAAGCATTTGAACATTTTTAAACATTTGAGCATTTTTCTATATTAATTTACATTTTTGTGTATATTTGATGCAACTTAAATAGTATAATATAGTTACATATAAATATAGCGCTGTGTATAATCTATGTCCAATATGCGTTCATAAGGATATTAGCAAACATTAATTGTCCAGATATGAGAATTTAAATGTTGCCTTATTTGGTTTATTATTCTATGAAAGCAAACTGCAGTGAATGACTGGGCTTGCTTGCTTCATTTAAAGAAATATAATGGATTAAGCGATACCTAAGTTCCGATTTCAATGCTCATTCATAGCTTGCTTTTTGCCCCAGGTCAGATGGGAAGTAGAAGCATTGCCAGATTGTTCTTATTAATGTGACAATGTTATGTATTTTTCTCAGTGGAATACACATATATTTTTGTACGTTTGAACAAAATCAGTTCCTTTGATTCAACTTTTGTTTCATAAGAAAAACCATATTTAACTCCGGACAAGACCGTAGACCCAAGGGAACCTGATTTCCTGTCTCACAAACTAAAGCTTCTGGAATTAAGACATCTGTCTTAATAACTGCGTGATACTGAGCTTTAGTATGCACTGTTTAATTCCGACTGGACTGACACTTGCACCCTATGGCTAGTTAAAGAAGTTTTACTGTATTAACTCTTCGATTGTTAAAACTTGATGTTTTGGCTCTCGAGCATTATAAATGGAACAATTTGTAACTTTGATTTTAAGTTTTGTTTTTTTGTTTTGTGTGTGTGTGTGTGTATGTAAGAACAATTTACTAGATGCCAAATTTGCACATCTACGCTGCTGGCTCTGGACGTTGGGTTTTTCATTATTGATGTCTGGTGGATTTAGCGATAATCTGCCAGCTGGTTACATCTAACTGGATTTGTGATTTAGAAGCTGAATTAAGTCCTGAATTGATTTACAGAGTTATTTGGTGCAGTCAATTCTCAGAGCTGTGCATTTGGCTTCCCGGATCTGTAAAATAAAGATATGAACCTATTAAACAAACAGAAGATGTATAATTACAGCCATAAATCTAACAAATGAGAGAAACAAAATACACACAAATTATGTGAATGGGAAAGTAGGGCTTAGAGTCTATCTGGATGGGAGACGCAGGGCAGAGAGTCTATCTGGACAGGGGGGAAGCAGCACAGAGAGTCTATCTGGATGGGAGAAGCATTTCAGAGAGTCTCTCTGCAGGGAGAGAAGCAGGGCAGAGAGTCAATATGGATGGGTAGAAGCAGGGCAAAGAGTATATCTGGATGGAGAGAAGCAGTGCGTAGAGTCTATCTGGACAGATAGAAGCAGTGCGTAGAGTGTATTTGGATGGAGAGAAGCAGTGCAGAGAGTCTATCTGGTTGGAGAGAAGAAGCGCACTGAAGAGAGTCTATCTGGATGGAGAGAAGAAGCGCAGTATGTCTATCTAGATGGGGAGAAGCAGAACAGAGAGTCTATCTGGATGGGGAGAATCAGTGCAGAGAGTCTATCTGGATGGGGAGAAGCACAACAGGGAGTCTATCTGGATGGAAGAGAAGAAGCGTAGAGTTTCTGTCTGGATGGGAGAGAAGCAGCACAGTATGTCTAGATGGGCAGAAGCAGGGCAGAGAGTCTATCTGGATGGGCAGAAGCAGGACAGGGAGTCTATCTGGATGGGAGAGAAGCAACGCAGTATGTCTATCTGGATGGGGAATAGCAGAACAGAGAGTCTATCTGGATGGGGAGAAGCAGTGCAGAGATTATCTCTGGATGGAAGAGAAGTAGCGCAGAGTTTCTGTCTGGATGGGAGAGAAACAGTGCAGTATGTCAATCTGGATTGAGAGAAGCAGGGCCATTATGGTTATTTTGTCTTAACCATCATAATTTTCCTGCCAGTTCACCAAGAGTTACAATTTAATGAAGAAACCCCTTAGAAATTACAATTCCAAATTTTATTTTATAAAAAAAAATATATATATTTTTTAAATGTCTACCTGGAACATCTAAATGCCATTCCTGTTTATTTAGTTAATTATGTCCCATATTTTGGAGAGCTGATAAATGATTGCTGGGTATTGTGTTAAAAGCTTTGTTCGGATGATTAGTTTAATTGAAGATGTGGTGGTGCATAGAAATTTGAGATAATTAAAAATGTAACTTTTCAATGCTGGTTGCTGGATATCTAATTACTCACAGAATGAATGGTTTTGGTGTTTTATTTAATGCAAGATACATAATTCATCGGGCGGGGCTAAGCAGCCAAGCGGAGCAGACACCATTCCTCATAGCTCCAGGCCCGAAAATCTAAATCCTACAAATATCGGCTAAATCATGCTCTATCAACACCCAGAAGTGTCAGCCAAGCATGGGAGCTGACTCAAGGAGCATATACGTGTCATTCTTTTAAGGCTTGCAAGCCAAACCGACCCGCAAGACACGGCGGACATACAGGCCCAGCGACCTGTGATTTCCTGCAGGGCATGCGGAGACCCTAGTCGATTGGGATCACTACTCACCTCCTCCTTATACTGCCCCTATTTATCCGGAGATGGGTCACACGAGGCCAAAAACTCCATCCACAGCACAAGGAGAAATCAGATAAACTGCTAACGGGCACCCTGATCTTAAAAGCCCCGGAACGGGCAGACAAATAGGCATTAACAGACTAGTCAGAGGTAGAGGGTAGCCCACCCCGAGCAAGGCCTATCAAACCCACTTCATCAAACTCCAGTGCACTAACAGCAACGCCAGCCTCCACACTCTCCACCAAACAAGATATTGCTGATTTATATGATTGCATACGCAAACTGTTTGATGCAGATATTGCGCTGGTGAAAGAAGAGGCACAGGCAGCCATGGAGAGGGTACGAGTCCCTGAAGACGAGGTGGCGGACCTCAAGCAAGGCCTCTCCGCCCTAGGGTAGACGGTATGTGCACTGCAATCTTCCCAAGCTACCACTACCCACAGGGTGGACAACATCGAAAATAGGGGCCAAAGAAGGAACATGAAAATAAGAGAGGTATCAGACATGACGACCTTCGATGAGCTTCTGCACCTGCTCCGAAGATTGCTGGTTACAGTACTCCCAGCCAAACAGGCAAAGTTGATAGTCCTGGATGGTGTGTACCAGAACGCAAAGTCACCAAGGCCTCCCCCAGAGATAATAACATGAGATTCCAATCCTTTGCCGATAAGCAGAAAGTTATGTATGCTCCGAGGGATAAAACACCTCTGGCCTTTGAGTCTCACCAACTGACTTTTTACCAGGATCTTACACGCTCTACCTTGCAGTGGCGCCAAACCATGCGGCCTATAACACGAAGGCTTCAAGAAGCAAGCATCCTGTACCGGTGGTCCGGGACAGGGAAAATAGTCTTGTCACACAGGCACGCAGGCAGCGGAGAGGCAATCACCTATTCCCCTTAGATAGATGCTCCTCCCCCCGCAAACCCTAGGCTAGGGGTAATCGCGTGCACTGAGAGCTCACCCTAAGCAGATCAAATCGAATGCAACCCAGGGCCGCATAGCTTTTCACTCAGAACACCCTTAGGCACCCCTAGTCTAAACTAGTACCCCCTCACGGTACCTGCACCTTGCCAAGGTACCTATGGCATTGTCATGGGTCTTTACCATCAGAAGAGACACTGATAGTTCGAGCAATCTCAGTAGGAAATCGAGACAAAACCCACCTTACATAATATTAGTCATCTCAGTACTGACCCTACTAGACATTTATTGTATAAAAAGTGCTGAAAATCGGAATACCATGTTTGTATATCATGTTTATTATTTCTCGTGTATATGCCTGATACTAATGTCGTGGTGTGTCTAGCTTGATTACATATAATTGAAGCAGTAAGACAAAAAAGGGATCTAAATGACTCATGAAGCCCATCTTCTCTGTTGAGAAACCCAGCCATCTAACTTCAAATGGGAGTCTATTACTATTTGCACCATAGCCACTTAAATGAGCTGTTGGGGTTAAAATGCTTTCAGTACCCCTGTGGGGGTTCTTTCCAAAAACTAGAACATACTTTCCCTACATAGTCCTGAAACAATCTCCATGACAAAATCATCTTTCTCTTTTTAAAGATGGCAAACAAGGTATGAGACAAGCTTAAGTAGCGACACATAATTAATGAGAAACTCAAGTTGCATAGCTAGATCATAAACATAGGATAAAACATTGACTTTGTGTATAGATTGCTCTTTAGAGCCACCTACACACTACAGTGATTTAATTTACACCCGTTTTATATTTCATATTTGTGTTAATTCTTTGCAGAAATATTGGTGGGATTAGAAGTTTGATAGGTTACGATTTCCCCAATCTTGTAAAAAGATCCAGACCCTGTCTGAAATATTAGCATTGAATCAGAAATAAACATTTCTGCCACATTCTGTAAAACTGAAATGGGGAAATTTGAACTTATATGTGAAGGACCCGATTAGGAATGCAGCTTACTAAAAGAGCGTGGAACTTACTAACTACTGTTTTATCTGTTATACAGTTTTCATGAATGCAGCCATCCCGATTGCAGCAGTCCTAATAGTAAGTACCCTGTTTTTGTCCTCCCCTTAGTGATTAAATGCTTAATTCTGCACAATGAATCCATTAAGAACGGAGGCAATTGTACAAGTTATCAAGTAAAACAAAACCTGGAATTTATGCTATAAGTCTGATCAACCGTCATTTACTTCTTTCATATCAAGTGCACCCGCACTTATGTCATTTTGTTCAGGGCTTTCATTTCCCATCAAGCATTTAAATATGAAACATAATTTAATATGTTGATCCAGTCAAGAAGGTAAGCATACAATCTGAAGGGAGAGCCGATCGTAAGGGCGTCCTATGCCGCCGTAATGGCATTAAAGCCCTCTTTTTGTAGGACGGCATAATACTCCCTAACATCTGGAAAGGGTTAACACATTCACTCCCTTCAGTATGTATAGCAGCTTGTAAAAGCTATAGATCTCTTGTCTGTAGCCTTTATAAGCCCTCCCCTTCCAACCCCACCCAGACTTTCTGTGGCTGTCCAATCACAGACTTCCCAATGCAGCTCAATGAGAAGTATTTGCAAGGCATGTGCTCTGGGCAGTTGCTGCCTCTTGAGTTTAGCTCCACTGAGCTTATCAAACCAGGATGTAAATTATATGGTTGTCTGATTAACAGCTGGGGTGATAGGGGGAATTTATAAAAGTGGCAATTTCTATTAAAATATGCTCTTTTTGTAAAATGAAAAAATCAGGACACACTCTTCACACTTCAGCATCACTAACAAAATATTCTCTGTTACTTTTGCTTGTTTTCATTAAGACATTTGTTGTTCACGTTCACATACTCAACCAAGACGATTTTTCACCTGCCGTGGCTTTCGCATCGCTGTCTCTTTTTCATATTCTGGTGACGCCGCTGTTTCTACTGTCCAGTGTGGTCAGGTCCACGGTCAAGGCTCTGGTCAGGTAAGAAAGCCCAATAGATACATTCAGTAATAATCTGGGGGTTTATTAACTAAACTGGAAATCGAAAAGGGAATTATAAAGTTCATGCCGAAATAAAACAAGTTGTAAAAATAATTGTTAATTATTATAATTGTAAATAACACGTCGGGCTGCACTTTTTAATATTTGGTTAATTGTCACAATGATTTCTGCACTGCTTTTCTCCCACCCATTTGAAAGGGTTTTTCACTTCTCCTTTCACTTTTTTATTGGATTGAAGGTCATATATGAATTCTTCAGTCTGTCAAATAAGGCTTCAACGTGTATGTGGTATTCATATACTTTTGGTGTGTTTATTTTATTGCAACTTGCATCCCCAACAATCAGATAATTGTTTTACACCAAGAATGCATAAATCACACATAAAGTCGGGCAGCATTTAAAATTGCCCCAAATGAAGTGAAGAAATCGTGAGAAGAAAATATATTTAAAAAATGACCAACGGCACTGGAGATTTTGCAGTAAAAATTTACAGATTAATTGTATCACTTAAGCGAATCGGGCCTTTACAGAAAGACTTGTGCCCCCCCCCCCCCCCTCCCAAGAGTAGACAACTTCCTAATATAACAATTGCCTCTCAGTAATGGAAGGGTTCATTCCTCTTGAAGATTAATTCACAAGTCAGAACATTCTTCTCATTTTCTGGTTACATTCATCGACTTCCCGCTGATAAAAAAAAAAAAAAAACTAGGTCTGTCTGAAGATTAACAATATAACTGCACATAAAACTCCTGTCTCATACAGTTTTATTAGAGGGTTTGATAGACAACAACTGAGCGATTAGTGCAGCAATAGCCACTTTTACAGCCAGAAATGAAGCGTTTGAAGATACTAATGTATTTAAATAAAAAAAAGCACACAATTCTAATTCATCTGCATGCTTAAACAAGTGTATAATAATAGTATTTTAATCACCTGCACTAATTAATAGGTTACGTAGTTCTGAGCAATAAGTGTAAATGATTTGTTAACAATTTGTAATTTTGCCCTTAAAGGAGCAGTAATGATCATTTTTAATCTAATGTAAGTATTAACTAAATATCCTATAGAAAGAAAATCAGTGACTTAACGAAAGATTCCATTTCATGTTCCGCCCATCGACATGAAAGTCAACATGGAAAATCTGGCATTCCTACATAAAAGTAAAAGTTAATAAAATACATACCACAATGAATGTTGTCAGTTTTTAGTAACATGTATACATTAGGTTAACCTATATTTTCTACCCTGTAAGTCATCTATGTAACAGGTACACTTTAACTACATCTAGGCATCCAATGCTTCATACACTGTACAGTCTAGCACTGGACAGTCCTTATTTGCGGCTCAAACAATCTATAGCACATCACAGTAACAAGACTTAAAAGTGCTATGCTGCTAGCCAGGCCTTAAAGGAACACTATAGGTGCACTTTCCCAGCACCCCTGACCCTGCAAAGCTAATTATTGCCGTGTTTTTTTTATAAACTGCAATAATTAGCTTTGTGTCTAGTTGCTGTCTACTTTTGGTTGCCTAACTGACGCTGGACATCCTCACACTATGCATGAGGACATTCAGCGTCACTGGAATCCCTGTAGGAAAGCATTGTAAAATGATTTCCTAATGGGAAATCATAATGCGATCCGGATAGCGTTGGCAGGGGAGGGGTGGAGGTGGACCCGAGCCAGCACAGATGGTAAGTCTGCACCATGGAAGGGAGGTGGGCACTATAGGGAGCTGTAGTACCAGGAAAACAACTTTTTTTCCCCTGGCATTATAGTTTCCCTTTAAGAGTTACTCGCCGCTGCAGTCCATAGCATACAAACCAGGGGGGGAATTTGTACTCATAAGGACAAAATTTTCACTTGCCAATGGCGAATAGCGAGTGGTAGTTTTAAGTCCTGATATTAATATAATGTTTTGATATTGAGTCCTGATATTAATTTAATGTTCTGTCTGAATCCCACTCATAGGCGTGCGCACGGGGTGTGCCTGGGCACACCCGAATCCCCGCGGCACGCCTATGTATTGAGTCCGGCAGGGGAGATCTTAGGATCTCCCCTGCCGGCTCATGCAGAGCCGGCGCTATCCGAGCGCCGTGTCTGCTCTCAGCCTCCCCTCACCGGCCCACAGGCAGTGAGGGAGGCAGGAGAGGACCCGGGGAGCTATTGCCAGCAGCTCCGCCGGGTTCCTCTCGCGAGATCTGAGCGTTGCCGCGGCAACGCTCAGATCTCGCGTGAGTGAACTCTAGCCCTGCGGGGCTAGAGTTCACTCTCCACTGGACCACCAGGGATGGCAGCAGCAGAAAGGATCCCCCCTCCCAGGCATAAGGTAACAAGGGAGGGGGGATATTAACTGATCTGCCCCCACCTCCACTGGACCACCAGGGACGAGGAACAAGAATCCCCCCCTCCCCACATAAAGTAAGAAGGGAGGGGGGATATTAAGTAATGTACCCCCACCTCCACCCCCCACAATCACCCACAGACATACACAGCACCCACAGACATACACAGCACACACACACATACACAGCACACACACACACACACACACACACAGCACACCCACAGACATACACAGCACCCACAGACATACACAGCACCCACAGACATACACAGCACACACACACATACACAGCACCCACAGACATACACAGCACCCACAGACATACACAGCACCCACAGACATACACAGCACCAACACACATACAGCACCCACACACATACACAGCACCTATACACATACACAGCACCCACAGACATACACAGCACCCACAGACATACACAGCACCCACAGACATACAGCACCCACACACATACACAGCACCTATACACATACACAGCACCCACAGACATACACAGCACCAACACACATACAGCACCCACACACACAGCACCCTCACAAACACAAACAGGACCCTAACAAACACACACACACACACACACACAAAACACTACCAGTACCCTCACCCACAAAAAGCACCCTCACAAGTGCACACACACACACACACAAACAGCACCCTGACACACAGTACATTCACAGCACCCTCACAAGCACGCACACACAAACACCCTCACCCACATAGTACACTACCAGCACCCGCACACACACATCACACTAACAGCACCCTCACACAGCACACACACAGCTTTGTGTGTGTGTGTATATATGTGTATACACATACACTTACACGCCGCATGTGCTTGTGCTTGAGGGTGCACACCCTAATGCAATAGGCTGCGCACGCCTATGATCCCACTGTTTGTACTCAGTGTCAAGTCATCAGTGGACGACATTGCTTTCTACAACACACAATTCACAGAGAAAAGAAGACAGGAATCAACTTGCCTATTGTCCTTGATTGACTTGTTCTCCATATAAGCCTTATAAGTGATTGCCTTATTGAAAACATTGCCTATTACTCTGTCCACAGCTAAAAATAAGTGTTGCATTCCCAATCCGACATGTGAAGACATGACAATTACAGCATGTACTGAGCTCTAGGAAAGGCAAATAAGATTCGGCGTGTTTGTAAATATAGGAAGTAATCCCGGTTCAGTGTGATACAGTGATGCTAGATGAATCAGCATGTTGTCATAGCAACGCAGCACATTTTCACAGCAGCAGCTGAATGGGATACTGGATTGATTCATGCAGCTGCCTGTTGCCATGGCAATGGAGGAGTTATGTACGTCAGTGACGATTCCGTGTGATTGGGAACTCCATGGCATTAAGGTTTGCCACCAACTTGTCAGATGCCAGAAAATATTGGTAATTTAAAAATAGAGCGATATACACAGTATTTTCATTCTCTCCTGGTTCTAGGAAAACAGTACAGTATGTGTTTTATATCTCAACTTGGGAATGTAGTCGACTTGTGATATTAACAATATGTGTATTAAATATGGCGGAAAAAAATATTTGTTTCAATACCCATTTAATGTGTCACTCATGTTTGTATTTCTTTTCTTTTTTTTTTTAATTATCATGATCATACATTTATTAAATATTGTTTTTCAGTGTTCAAAAGCTTAGTGAATTTTTCTCAAGTGAAGAAATTGGCGACGAAGGCGAGAAGTTGCAACCGTCCATAAAATTAGGGATGCAGAACAAGTATCAGGCTCTGGTAAGCTCCACTCGTGGCTTTTGTTACGGTAAATGTCTTTGCTGGTGCATGCTGCTAGTGTGACAACCCCTGATTTTTCTAAACACTCCACTACCCCTTCTCTTCACCTGTGTTTCTGTCTTCCTGCCCCCACACAGCCCCTCAAAGTTGTTAATCGTAAGCGGCCTGCCCGAGAAGACTGGAACAATTTCAACCGCCAGCACAGAGGAGCAAATAACAGCACAGAAGCAGATGATTTTTGTATAAAGGTGAAATGAAGGACCCTATAACGCACTTTACTAACAAACAAACTCTCACATGTCCCATACACAAACAGGCTTATTCACTAAGGTGATAATTCAAAGTGAATTTCACATTCAGGGCCAGAGTAGCCGAACTGGAAGCATAGCTGACTAAGATAATTTTTCAAGTTTAACTATTCTGACCTTAAATTTCAAATTCACTTGTATCTCACTCTAGTGAATAACCCTGAGTGCCTGCTGACACATAGCATGTAGTAGGA